>NC_140500.1:65191841-65791841 GCF_964271855.1 Acomys minous
AGAGATAGGCAGGTCCCTGAAGTTCACTAGCCAGACACCTGAAACTACTTGGCAAGTCCAAGGCCAGGGAAGAAAAAGACCCCAAAAAAGACAAGATGAGTGAAACCTGAGGAAGAATAACCAAAGTTGTCATCTGTCCTCTGCACCATAGGCACACACATGCACAGGCATACACACACATATGTACACATGCATGCATCTACGTATACACACCAACACCTACAGACATTCACATGCACACACATACACTAGAAAAATGTGCCCCCATCCTTAATAAGTTTACATTCTTCATATATATAGCATACAAAATTTACATAAAATCTAGGACTAAACCACACTCAAGGAGTCACAAGATCTGAATGAAAATGTTCATTTCCAAGGCTTAACTGTCAGGGAGATCTTTAATCTGGAGCTTGAAAAATTAGTGCTATTTGAGTTTTAGAATAAAGTGAAATAATGAGGGTTGTTTCCACTGGGAAAATAGCTGGAATGAGATTCTAACCTTAGGACATGAACAATATAAAAAGAAGAGAGGAAAGTTCTCTTGGCGTGCTTTGGATAACAGCACTTAGCAGCACTTTTCAACAGTGAAGTTACATTTCTTCCACAGAACCACATGTGGACATTAGCAGCACTTATAAGGCATTCACAGTTGTAACAACACTGCAGGCTCCAGGCCAAGATTCATTTATCTAGCTGATTCTCTTGCTACATCTTTACAGTTAACTTTTTTCTTCAGGTTTAAATTTGTAATAGAAAATTCAAGCCAGTATCTTGATCTCTGGCCTCGCTCAACATGGGAAATTAACTGTTTTCAAACTTCCATAGTGTTTTAATTTGGACTCGGCCAGCACCCTGGATAGTTCTCCTGGCACTTTTTGGATAACTTTTTAACAGTGAAGTTCCATTTCCCTTCATGGTGAGCTTCATATGTTCCCCCCTTGAGCCTTCCTTATTACCTTGTTTCAGCACAGGCAAACATAGCAGGAGGGGCTTCTGGATGAAGGGGTGGAAATAGAAACAGGGGGAATCAGGTTGAGGGTGAATGAAGGGAGAGAGTACCAGGAGAGACAAATGGAATCTGGGGGCATCTCTGGGATGAGGTAGAAACCTAGTGCAATGGAAACTAGCAGGAACCTAAGAAGGTAACCTTAGCTAAGATTCCTAACAATGGGGCATACAGAGCCTGAAAAGGCCATCTCCTGTACCCAAGAAAGACTACTAGTGGAGGGATTGGGACACCAACCCAGCCACAAAGCCTTCGAACTGCCTACAAGATATGTTGGGTAAAGGTAGTGCAGAAATTGTGGGAATGACCAACCAATGACTGGTCCAAAGGGATCAACAACAAAACACAAAAACTCACAAAATCAACTAACCTAGGACTCAAAGAGGTTACAGAAACTGAACTGCCAACCAGGGAGTCCATATAGGACTGCTGTAGGTCTTCTGCAGATATATTAAAGTTGTGCAGTTTAGCCTTCTTGTGGGACTCCAAACAGTGGGATCAGGGCTTGTCTCTGACTCTGTTGCCTGCTTTTCAAACGCTTTTCTTCTACTGGCTTTCCCTGTCCAGCCTTAATAGTTGAAGAGGTGCCTAGTATTACTGCAACTTGATATGTCATGTCTGTTTGAGAACAATGAGATCCCTGCTGTTTTCTGAAGAGAAACAGAGGAAGAGTGGGTGGTGTTGGGGTGGGGGAGAGGCATGTGGAAGACAGGAGGAATGGGACACTGCAGTTGGAATGTAAATAATAACTAAGTAAATAAATACATTTTTTAAAGTAAAATTCTATCACCTTACCATCTTTCTTTTAGCAATGGGTGTGAGTCGCCACTCCCCTAGTTTTTTGGCATTACTCTTATTGTAATTTTGTATGGTGTATACATAAGAAAAAAACTAAAGCAAATGAAGTGTTTGTAAGTTTATGGACTATGACCTAATTAGCCTTAATTCTCATCTTAACACAATCTAGTATCAGCTGAGAAGGCAGTCTCAATTGTGGAATTGCCCAGATCAGATTCGCCCATGATGTCCAGCCAATGTGGTCATAGGCTGTGTTAGAAAGCTAGCTAAGCAGAAGCCTGCAACTCAGACAGGTGTCAGCATTCCCATGTTATTTCTACCTGATGATTCTGCCTAACATCCTTGAATGGTGGTCTATGACCTAGAAGTGTACTCTCAACTATAAGTTACTTTTGAGAATAGTGTTTTTCATTGCAAATAATGTAGTTATTGTTGAAGAAATTAAACTCACTAACCTGTAACCTTTACATCTATAGTCTGTGGTAATTCCAGAACCAAACTCAGAATTTTCAAAGCTTACACAGTATAATACATGGTATGTTATCTTGGTTTCTGTCCTGATCCTGTGACAGAATCCACACAATTGGAAAACTTATAAAGAAAACTAAATCCAATTAATGACTTTGGAGGGTGGGAAGCTAGGAGCCTTGTACTCCTTCATCTCATGGTAGACAGGAGGAAAACAATGACAAGGAGGCTGGGCATGAAGTGAATACTAGCTCCATAGAGACATGTTCATGTGATAACTAAACAATTACTGTTAGACCAAGAATTAACACAAGAAATCCATTCATCCAGTTTCCTCTCTACTTCAATTTCTACTGTCTATTCTATTTCCCCATTTGAGTAATATTCCTTGCCCCCACCCCTGTTACTCTGCTTCTTTGGGTTAGTAAATGGCAGTATGGTTGTCCTGTAATATGTGGCTAGTATCTACTTATGAGTACATACCATGTATGCCTTTCTGGGTTACCTCAGTCAGGATGATCCTTTCTAGCTCCATCCATTTGCCTTCAGTTTCCTCATTTTTAATAGCCGAGCAACATTCCATTGTGTAAATGTACGATATTTTCTTTGTCCATTCTTTGGTTGATGGACATCTAGGTTGTTTCCAGTTTCTGGCTATTATGAATAAAGCTGCTATGAACACAATTGAGCAAAAGTCCTCATGGTATGGTGGCGCATCTTTTAGGTATATGTCCAGGAGGTGTATAGTTCGGTCTTAAGGTATTACTATGATTAAGAGAGCGTGTGGGGGGGGGGATCCAAGATGGCGGCGAGCAGTGTGGACCGTGTTTGAAAGCTCCAGCGAACAATTCAGGGAATTGCACAGATTTCTGAGCCAGGAACACCAAGGTCCCCACACCACGGCAGCAGAAGTGCTCCACGGTCCGGAGGGACCAGGGTGCGGAGGACCTGCCGGCCCCTGCACACAGGAGGAGCGAGGACTTTCTCGGATCAGAGCGGCGGCGGTGAGAACAACAGTGCCCACAGCGGCTCCGGCAGCGCCAGAGGCGGTGGCTGAGGTTTGCAACTCAGAGCCTTCCAGTGGAGGCGATTAGTGCGGTGGACAGTGGGAGTTGCTGCGGGAGAGGGGACTCTGGACAGGATTTGGGTCGCGTGGTGCCTTGAGACCCAGGCTGGACTCAGCGGACGGTTCGGCCCCAGAATCCTGGGTTGGCTCAGTGAGCTGGGCTGTGGAGAGGCTGGCTCGGCTGCCCGAGGCGCAGCTCCCCTGCTGTGACGCAGGCGGGGCAGAGAGCCGGCTTCCACCCTGAGCTCCGGCTCCGCGCAGACGTGGTTTTCCTGCTGTGACGCGAGCGGGGCAGAGCGCTCAGTTATACCCGGGGAGCTTGCTCAAGCAGCCTTGGTTTTTCGGCTGTGACGCAAGCTGGGAGGTGAGCCGGCTTCCACCCTGGGCTCCGGCTCAGCGCAAGCTCAGCTTTCCTGCTGGGACACGAGCGGGGCGGAGCACTCAGTTATACCCTGGGTGCTTGCTCAGGCAGCCTGGGTTTTTCTGCTGTGACGCAAGCTGGGCGGTGAGCCGGCTTCCATCCTGCGCTCCGGCTCAGCGCAGACCTAATTATCCTGCTGTGACACGTGCAGGGCGGAGCGCTCAGTAATACTTTGGGTGCTTGCCCAGCTCAGCATTGGTTTTTCTACTACCACGCAAGCTGGGTGGAGCGCTCCCTTCTACCCTGGGTGATTGCTCATCAAGGTCCCAGTTTCCCTGCTGTGACACAAGCCTGGAGAAGCGCTCACTTCTACCCTAGGTGAGTGCGCAGCACTGCCACAGTTTTCCTGCTGTGACGCGGGCTGGGCGGGGCACTCAGTTATACCCTGGGTGCTTGCTCAAGCAGCCTTGGTTTTCCTGCGGTGACACGGGGTGGGTGGAGCACTCACTTCCACCCGGGGTGATTGCTCAGTGCAATCGCAGTTCTCCTGCTGTGACAGACGGTTCAGGCCCTGAGAAACTAGCTGAGCTCGCCACGTGGCTCGGGCCCAGTATCTCTGGCGGGACTTGGCAAGGGACCCAAAAGGTTGTGATTACCTTGGCCTGACCCAACGATCACTCAGAGACCCAGAAAGATTGCAGGATCCACAGCAAAGGGGAGCTGAGGATCACTGGTGGTGAGAGCCCAAAACTACAGGGCTAACCTCCTGCCATCCACACCAGTGAAGTATCAGGGCTTCCAGCCTACGGAAATCATGAGAAAACAAGTGAATCTATCATCAGACTCCATCCACTCAACTCTGGAAGTTACCCAACAAAAACAGAGACGGCAAGATGTCTAAGGGACAGCGTAAAAGCATTCGCAAAAAACCCCAAAACAACATGGAGTCTCCAGCTCCCAGCTATCCCAAAGAAAACAACACGGAGAACTCACATACAATGGAAACACAAGAAAATGACCTCAAAGCCTTGGTAATGAGGATGGTATCGGAGGAAACAAATAGAATTAGAAATCAGATGCACGAAGAAGCAGCGAAGCAGGTGCGAGACATAAAAGAAGCACATAGAGTAGAACTGGAAATTTTTCAGGAAAACATAAGCAACCAGATGAAAGAAATTAAAAAATCTGTTCAAGATATGAAGATGAAAATGGATTCAATGATAAACACACAGACAGAAGAAAAACGAGAACGTGAGGCCTCAGAGAAGAAGGTGAATGACTCAGTGCTGAGCTTTTCTAATAGAATCCAAGAGATGGAAGAGCGAATCTCAAGTCTAGAAGATACAATCACAGATCTTGAAGCAACCAATAAAGAAAATGCCAAATCTGGAAAACTCCTGACACAAAACATCCAAGAAATTAAGGACACCATGAAAAGAAGAAATCTGAGGATAATAGGCATTGAAGAAAGAGAAGATATCAGACTCCAAGGCCCAGAAACTCTTCTCAGCAAAATCATAGAAGAAAATTTCCCCAATCTAAAGAAAGAGGTGCCTATAAACATACAAGAGGCATACAGAACACCTAATAGAATTGACCAGAAAAGAAAAACTGCCCGTCACATAATAATCAAAACACAAAACATACAGAACAAAGAAAAAATATTAAAAGCTGCAAGGGAAAAGGGCCAAATAACATTTAATGGCAAACCTATCAGAATTACACCCGACTTCTCAGCAGAGACCATCAAAGCCAGAAGGGCCTGGACAGAGATCCTGCAAACCCTAAGAGACCACAGATGCCAGGCCAGACTACTTTACCCAGCAAAACTATCAATAACCATTGATGGAGAAAACAAAATATTCCATGACAAAACCAAATTCAAACAGTACCTATCCACAAATCCAGCTTTACAGAAGGTACTAGAAGGAAAACTCCATCCCAAAGGGTCAAGCTACAACCAAAACTACTCAGGAAATAGATAACTATACCATGGCAAAAAGACAACTACACAAACGCTCAACTGAAAACAACATCAAAATTAAGACTCTTAATAGTAACTGGTCGTTAATATCTCTCAACATCAATGGTCTCAATTCTCCAATAAAAAGACACAGACTAACTGAATGGGTGCATAAACAGGATCCAACATTCTTATGCATCCAAGAAACACATCTCACCCATAATGATAGGCATCACCTCAGGATAAAAGGTTGGAAAAAAATATTCCAAGCAAATGGACACAAGAAGCAAGCAGGCGTAGCCATTTTAATATCGAACAAAATAGATTTTCAACCAAGATTAATCAAAAGGGATGAGAATGGACACTTCTTACTCATCAAAGGTAAAGTAAACCAAGATGACATCACAATTCTGAACATCTATGCTCCCAATACAAGGGCACCCACATTTGTAAAAGATCTGTTAAAAAGGCTTACACCACACATCAAGCCCCACACAATAATAGTGGGAGATTTCAACACCCCACTCTCACTGAAGGACAAGTCATCAAAACAGAAACTAAGCCAAGAAATAACATCACTAACCAATGCCATGGGTCAAATGGACCTAACAGATTTCTATAGAACCTTGCACCCAAACAAGAAAGAATACACCTTCTTCTCTGCACCCCATGGAACCTTCTCCAAAATTGATCACATCGTAGTTCACAAAGAAAGCCTCAACAGATACAAGAGGATTGAAATCATACCTTGTATCGTATCAGATCATCATGGGCTTAGGTTGCAATTCAACAACAACAGAAATAACAAAAAGCCTACACGTATGTGGAAACTAAACAACTCTCTGCTAAATGACACCTGGGTCAGGGAAGAAATAAAGAAAGAAATCAAGGAGTTTCTGAAATTCAATGAAAATGAAGGAACAACATACCCAAATCTGTGGGATACACTGAAAGCAGTGCTAAGAGGAAAATTCATAGCACTAAGTGCCTTTAAAAAGAAATTGGAAGCATCGCACATAAACACCTTAATGACACAACTGGAAGCCCTAGAAAAAAAAGAAGCAGAAACACCCAAAAGGAGTAGACGCCTGGAAATAATCAAACTCAGGGGTGAAATTAACAAATTAGAAACTAAAAAAACAGTCCAAAGAATCAACAAAACCAAGAGCTGGTTCTTTGAGAAAGTCAACAAGATAGACAGACCTTTAGCCAAACTAACTAAAAGGCAGAGAGACAGTATTGAAATCAACAAAATCAGGAATGAAAAGGGAGACATAACAACAGACACTGAAGAAATACAAAGAATCATAAGATCCTACTTTGAAGGCATATATGCCACAAAATTTGAAAATCTAAGGGAAATGGACGATTTTCTTGATCAATTTCACTTGCCAAAGTTGAATGAAGAACAGATAAACAAGCTAAATAGTCCCATTTCCCCTACAGAAATTGAAGTAATCATTGATAGTCTCCCAACCAAAAAAAGCCCAGGGCCAGATGGCTTCAGTGCTGAATTCTACCAGACCTTCAAGGGCGAGTTAATACCGATACTCTTCAAACTACTCCAAAAGATAGAAAGGGATGGAACATTACCAAACTCATTCTATGAGGCCATAGTCTCATTGATACCTAAACCTCACAAAGACTCAACAAAGAAAGAGAATTTCAGACCAATTTCTCTGATGAACATCGATGCAAAAATACTAAATAAAATACTTGCAAAACGAATACAAGAGCACATCAGAGATATCATTCATCATGACCAAGTAGGCTTCATTCCAGGCATGCAGGGATGGTTTAATATACGGAAATCCATCAATGTAATCCACCACATAAACAAACTGAAAACAAAAAACCACATGATCATCTCTTTGGATGCAGAGAAAGCATTTGATAAAATCCAACACCCATTCATGTTTAAAGTTTTAGAGAGATCGGGAATACAAGGCACTTTCCTCAACATAATAAAGGCTATATATAGGAAGCCAATAGCCAAAATCAAAGTAAATGGTGAGATACTCAAGGAAATTCCTCTAAAATCAGGAACAAGGCAAGGCTGCCCACTCTCTCCATATCTCTTCAATATAGTACTCGAAGTTCTAGCCAGAGCAATAAGACAACATAAGGAGATCAAGGGTATTCAAATGGGAAAGGAGGAAGTCAAATTATCCCTATTTGCAGATGATATGATAGTCTACATAAGTGACCCTCAAAATTCCACCAGAGAACTCCTACAGCTGATAAACACCTTCAGCAAATTGGCTGGATACAAAATTAACTCAAAAAAGTCTGTAGCCTTCCTATACACAAATGACAAGCTTGCAGAGGAAGAAATTAGGAAAACTACACCCTTCTCATTAGCCACAAGTAATATAAAGTACTTAGGAGTTACTCTTACTAAACAAGTGAAGGACCTGTTTGAAAAAAATTTCAAATCCCTAAAGAAAGAGATTGAAGATGACATGAGAAGATGGAAGGATCTACCTTGCTCATGGATAGGGAGAATTAACATAATAAAAATGGCCATCCTACCAAAAGCAATCTACAGATTCAATGCAATCCCTATCAAAATACCTACACAATTTTTTAAAGACATTGAAAGTTCAATTCTGAACTTCATATGGAAAAACAAAAAACCCAGAATAGCTAAAACAATCCTGTACAATAAAAGGTTCTCTGGAGGAATCTCCATACCTGATCTCAAATTGTACTATAAAGCAATAGTAATTAAAACTGCATGGTACTGGCACAGCAACAGGCTGGTTGATCAGTGGAATCGAATCGAAGACCCAGATATGAATCCACACACATATGGTCATTTGATTTTTGACAAAGAAGCCAAATCCATTCGATGGAAAAGGGATAGCATCTTCAACAAATGGTGCTGGTCTAACTGGATGTCTATGTGTAAAAAAATGCACCTGGACCCCTATCTGTCACCTTGTACAAAACTCAAATCCAAGTGGATTAAAGACCTCAACATAAAACCAGAGACACTAAATCACTTAGAAGAAAAAGTGGGGAAGAGCCTGGAACATATTGGCACAGGAGACAACTTCCTGAACAGAACACCAACAGCCCAGGCATTAATGTCAACAATTAATAAATGGGACCTCATGAGGCTGAAAAGCTTCTGTAAGGCAGATGACACCGTAAAGAGTACAAAGCGACAGTCTACAGACTGGGAAAAGATCTTCACTAACCCCACATCTGACAAAGGTCTAATATCCAAAATATATAAAGAACTCAAGAAATTAAATACCACCAAACCAAATAACCCAATCGAGAAATGGGGCATGGAACTAAACAGAGAATTCTCAACAGAGGAATATCAAATGGCTGAGAAACACTTAAAGAAATGCTCAACCTCCTTAATCATCAGGGAAATGCAAATCAAAACAACGCTGAGATTCCATCTTACACCCATCAGAATGGCTAAGATCAAAAATTCAAGCGACACCACATGCTGGCGAGGATGTGGGGAGAGAGGAACACTCCTTCATTGCTGGTGGGAATGCAAACTAATACAACCACTTTGGAAATCTATCTGGTGCTATCTCAGAAAAATGGGAATAGGGCTTCCTCAGGACCCAGCTATTCCACTCCTTGGAATATACCCAGAAGATGCTCCAGCACACAGCAAGAAAATTTGCTCAACCATGTTCATAGCAGCCCTATTCATAATAGCCAGAACATGGAAACAGCCTAAGTGTCCCTCAGTAGAAGAATGGATAAAGAAACTGTGGTACATATACACTATGGAATACTATTCAGCTATTAAAAACAAGGAATTCCCAAAATTTGTGGATAAATGGATTGAGCTAGAAATGATCATAATGAGTGAGTTAACTCAGAAGCAGAAAGACTCAAATGGTATATACTCACTTATATCTGCATATTAGCCCAACGGGCATGTCCCACGAAAGCCTTCACTTACCAGGAAACAGAGACAGAGGAGAGGACATTCTAGTGGGACTCTAGATGTGAGATTCATGAGAGAAAGGCAAAGTAGAAGGACCCAGAGGGTCCTAGGAGCCTACAAGTAGAACATTATGATAGGCAGATTTGGGCACAGGGGTCCCACTCAAACTAGGCACCAGACAAGGACAATACAGGCGGTAAACCTTAAACCCCTACCCAGATCTAGACAATGGACAGAACACTCTCCACAGTAAAGTGGAGAGTGGGATATTACGTTCTCACACACTCTGGTGCCACACCTCTGACCATGTCCCCTGGATGGGGAGACCTGATGGCACTCAGAGGAAGGACAGCAGGTTACCAAGAAGAGACTTGATACCCTATGATCATATAGAGGGGGAGGTAATCCCCCTCAGGAACAGTCATAGGGGAGGGGAATAAGGGGAAAATGGGAGGGAGGGAAGAATGGGAGGATACAAGGGACGGGATAACCATTGAGATGTAACAAGAATAAATTAATAATAAAAAAAAATGGAAAAAAAAAAAAAGAGAGCGTGTGGGGAAGGAAATGAGGATCAGAGGTGGGGAAAGGAGTAGGGAAGGTTTGAGGATTTGGAAAGAAAAGGAAACACTGAAGGCCAAGACATCACCAAGACGAGCAGAAGACCTAAGATAGGGTGGGCTACAGGGAGGATGTGGGGATGTCTTGAGCTGAGCCTCCTACAGCAGGGGACCCACTCCATGGTAGAGAACCAACCCCTGACACCATTAACAGTTCTATGTTATGGTTACAGACAGGAGGCGCCCTCTGAGAGACTCCACCCAGCAACTTAGATGCTGGGACTCACAGCCAAGCATCAGGCAGAGCTCTTAGAACCCTGGTGAAGAGTTGGGGGTGAGACAATGATAGGAGACAAGAATGCTGCAAGAAGACCAACAGAGTAAAGTAACCAGCACATATGGATGCTTATAGACACAGAAACACCAACCAAAGAGCATGAACTAGACCTAGGCTCCCCCACATATGTAACTGATGGGAAGTTTGACCTTCATGCAGGTCTCCTCGTAAGTTGAATGGGTGCTGTCTATGACATGGACTCTGCTCCCTGCTTTTGATCACTTCACCCTAATCGAGCTGCCTTGCCTGGCCTCAGTGGATGAGCATGAGCTCAGACCTGAATTGATATGCTGAGGTGAGTTGGTGGTGGTGGGGTTCCACTTTTCTGAGTACAAGGGGAGGAGTTGGGGGAAGAGGATAAGAGAGGGGGACCAGGAAGAGAGGAGGAAGGGGCTACATTTGAGGTATAAAGTGAATATATAAATTTAAAAAAAAATTAATCCATCCGTGTATCTCCTAGCTGGCCCCATTTTCATATTGCTCTAATCATAAATTAATCCTTAACACGAATTTTGGTGGAGAAAGGCATATTCAAATTACTGTACCTGTTTAACAGTCTCTGGCTCAATTAGCATCTGTAATTCTTTGTACCCTCTTTGATCACAATGGCTACATCACCCAAAGCTTCAACGAATTGCTTCTTTATCATGTGTTAAGTGCAGAGGCAGGGAGGGGAAGAAAACACCACTGGGATCAGGGACACGAATTTTCTGTCTTGGGTTATTAGAGGTTTCAATATGATTCAGTCAGTAGCACATATATTTTGTTTCTCCTGTTTTCTCTTCTTGTAAAACAAAGTCTCTTAATTCTTTGAAATATTTTTGCTATGAAATAAATGAGCAAATCGAACTTGTCCTAAGGCTGATATCAGTTCAAACTTCATGGCTGATAGAAACACTGAATTAGAGGTGAATATTGGGCTAGGGGAATCCTCTGAATGATGATGGCAGAGTTTATAATTGTTCTGAAATGCAGGTAACATCATCTTCACAATTACCTCTTGTGAAGCATAAGTTTGTATTCAAAATGATAGCCAAAGCAAGATCATTCAGATGTCATGATATGAGAGACTCAGAGACAAAATCTTTTTCCCTCATAATAGTAAGTTTCCATCATTGTCTGGCACCCTATATCAAGTTGTTGGATAACTTTATGTTGAAGTGTGTTATGGTCTGGATCTGAAATGAAGCCCCAATTTTCATGTGTTTGATTTAAGGCTTGTTCCCAGGGCAGCAGTGTTAAGAGCTGTATGCATAATAAGTGCTCTTTCTGATCCCTAATCAGAGGTGATTTAATTTTGAGGGTTTTGAACTATGAATGGATTAATGCATTGTTGGAGTCATACCATAATGGGGTATCTGTGGGTAAATCATAAGGAGGTGGAACCTCATTAGAGGAAGTAAGTTCTTGGAGACATGACTTTGAAGGATACATTTAGTCTCTAGCTCCCTGCCTCTTCTTTCCTTCCATGAAGTGAGCAGCTTTGCTCCATCATTGCTAACTCCCATGATATTTTACCACTTGATGTTCCAAGTGTCCATGAACTGAAACCGTTTAAACCACCAGACTAAATAATTTATTCAGCTTTGTATTACATTTTGCTATAGCCATAAAAAAACTGCATGACATGAATGAATAAAACCCTGGAAAACAAGTCCTTCACACCTCAGAGTAAATCTCCCTATAACAAGAATCCTACTTGGAAGATATTATACAAAGGACAGAAGACTCTTCTAAACCCTTGTCAGCTCATACAGCTCAGGCACGCAAACAAAAGTTTCCAGGTTGCCATGGCAAAAAATAGTTTTATAATGTGTTCAAATGTCTGGAAATAGATCTGAAGCTACAAGTTACAGATTTAAGGGTTTTTTTTTTTCATATCATTTGATGTCTATGTAGACTAGGAGAGATGACATTTGGAACTTGTATGGTCTTTTCAAAATAATGGGTATATTTATTTCTATTTTCACTAATATTTATAATTTCATGAAACCAGATTTTTTTATCCCTATTTTCCATATGACATCATAAAAGACAAACCACAGACACCCTCCTTTGCAATATTGTGCACATATTGTTATCCCAATAGCATGGACTATGTGGAGAAGTTTGTGAATCAGCAAATATGTGTAACCCTAGGAAGAATGAAGTCTCATTAGCTAATCTGAGTGACTAGAGAAGCATTTAACCAAGGCAATTAAGGAGAGTAGCACACTGCTGCATTATATTTAGAGGTCCTCTGGGAGAGAGAGCTGCACTTAGACACAAAGGGTAGGAAATACGACTAAAAGAAGGGAGACTGCAAAGTATGCTAGGTTATCAAACATGCTTTGAAACTCATGGTCCAGACAAATAACATATTTGGGAAAGTATAACAGAAGCAAAATATCAATCTTGGAAAATGACAATTTTTTGAGTCATTGTTTTGTTCACCAATCATTAACTGTTTGGTAAATTACCTTTCATATTTCTGGAGATGCATAATAAAACATCTCTCAGTTTTTTACTGTAGTCAACATAGGCTACTGGTGAGATTTGTAAGACAAATGAGCAGAGTACCTTAGTAAATGATTGAAGGATGCTACCCAACAGGTGTTAGTTCGTAGACTGAGGTCCATGCCAGATGAAGTATGTGTAGTCTATGGCCACAGAATAATTACCAAAGCAGCCCTAAGTCTAAAGATGTGAAGACAGCTTGGTGGTCCTGAACAATTTGGATCCTTGTCTTGTTTTTCTCCTGGTTACCCTTTTTCAGGACTAAGTTTGGCTCTCTTTGCCCTTTATCCTTCTGCTATGATCTCTATTTTGATGTTCAGCCAGTTTCCATATTCTTTAGTTTTCTGGTATGCAGCCAATTTAATTCCTTGTGGTAAAAGATAATAATTTTTGTACACATAGATAAATTGGTAGTAGAGATATTCTTTATTACCAATTTCTACCTGCTGAGAACCAATCTCCTAGAAAACTCACATTGGTCATTTTTATAATTTATAAAATTAGCTAGCACTATATGACATTTACTAACCATCTGGGTTTATGATCAACATTTTAGAAGCAATATTATATGCCAGTTCAGAGTTAAATGCTAAAAAGTCAGAAAAATCATTCAAGAAGCTATATAGCCCCAATACCAGTGATGTTAGAGGGAAAACAGTTTTAGAATGATTTCATGCTGAGAAGATTATTACTAGATTTGGAAAGTGTGTGCACAATCAAAGAATTACAGCAGTTAATTTTTTAGGCAGAATGACTATCTAAGTGGATTTCTGGAAAGGATAAATCAAATTCTCAAATGCAATTAAAAAACAATTTATTTGCAAAATAGTGAGCAAGTTGAAAGTATTGGCCTGTAATATTAGGAAGAAAATAGTTATCTGTTCTCAAATAGTTAATGGGTTATCAAATGGTGCTGGGGTTTTTATGTAGCCACTTTATTCAAGAAAGTGAAACAAGAACTAAACATCTTTGGGAAATAAATTTTAAATCAGTGAAATAAAAAGTCTGTGATCAGTGGATTTGTCCAAAGATGGCATATTCTCTTTCTTAAGTTCATTTTCTTTGGATTTCCTATTCCTGCAAATGCCCAAGTCAGCATTAAGGACTTGCTGATACCTACAAAATTCCAGCCTTCAATTACATCCTAAAATTTATTTTCATATTTTCTTTGCCTTCCTGTCATGCTAACATTAAGAACAACAAACCTACAAGGTGCCTCTGGAGATCTGTCTGTTCTTTTGACTCCTCATCAATAGAGAACCATGCTTTATGTAACTGGCTTCCTTCATGAACATTAAGTTAAGGTTTTCAGGATTCAGCCATTCTGTAACAAGAATCAACACTTTATTCCTTTTCAGATGTATATTATACTTTTGTATAAGCATCCCATTTTTGTTTATCATTCAACATTTGATGACTATTAAAAAATTTTTCCACCTTTGGGCTATTGTGAATAACAAGCATTCATGAACATGCTTCTATATAGACATGTATTTTCATTTTTCTTATGTATGCACATAGAAACAGAGTGGCTGGTCCAGTAGTAATTATTTTAAATCACTTGAAAAAAATAAAGATTATTTGCTACAGGGCTACATTATCTCCAATAACTCTTTTATCACTTATCTAGTCATCTCAATAGCTATGAAGTGATAATCCACTGTAATTTTTTTATTCCATTTTTCTAATGGGTAAGGATGTCTTGAATCTTTTTCTGTGAGTCTTACTCATTTTATACCATATATATTACCATATATTTATACCTTATATTTTATACCATATATATTATACCATATACATACATACATAGTATATATTTTTTTCAAGTCACTTGTCCAAAATGTTTTGGGGTTTTTTTTGTTTGTTTTATTTTTTGTTTTTGTTTGTTTGTTTGTTTTTTGTAGTTCTAAACATTAAGTCCCGGGGTCTGTGCATTTTAGGTAAGGGCTATACTACTGAGCTACATGATCATCCCCTGTCAATCTTCGTTAATTTCACTGCTCATCATTTTGTTAGCAAGTTGTATATATTATTCATATATTCTGGGTATAAACTTATTATTGTAAGCAAGGTTTGTAGATAGTTTCTCATTTGGGAATTAATATTTCCTCTTTCTTGATAATGTTGTTAAATATTTAAATGTGACTACACTTTGTGGTTGCTATGATTTTTGGTGTCATATATTTAATTAATGTCAAATATGATCACATTGAGTTTTACTACTCTGTTTTGTTCTTAGACTTCTCAACTCTTGAATTTTGATCAATCATCAATCTTTAAAAATAATTCTTATATATAAGACAGTAATGTGCTTGTATTTCATATAAAATTCTGTTAATGAATTTGTTTTAAAATAAAATTATGTTAAGTCAAAATATGGATCTGTTTAACAAAAGTTTGAATAGTAGCACAAATTTATATGAATGTTAGAAATGTGAAATTATATAAATACAGTTGAATTAATGATCTTTTAAACTTCTTCTCACCCTGACTAATATTGAATTATACAATAATGCCCACCAGGACAATCAATGAATCTGCTTTTCTAGAAATGTTAACTTTGAAGATTTTCAAATCTGTGATGAATTCTTAGATTTGCACCCAAAAGTCATCAGTGTCTCATGCTTGACTCTATTTAACTCACTGTATTTTATTTGCTTACTGTGTAGTAAAGTGTTTAACCTTGTCATAAAGAACAAGGTGTATAAGGCTTGTGATATGAATAAGTGAAAAGAATTTACTGGCATAGTGATAGTCCTCAATGAGTAATATTACTTGTCAGCAAGCATGAGCAGCAGAGTTCCATCCCCAGAATCCATGTGGGGAAAGGAAAGAATCAGCTATTTATCTTCTGATCCCTACATATGTGCTTTCACACACACACACACACACACACACACACACACACACACACACACACATACACACACACACACACACACACACACACCAAAAATAAGTATTTTTTTAATAAAAATGATTTTCCAAGGGTACAAAATGTCAGAGAATATATCAAAATACACTCTAAAACATCAGTGAATAAGCACCCAGAAAGAGGGTCACATAACCAACTTCCTAGCAATTTCCTGAAAGAGGGAAGTATCTGCCATACATGAAAGTCCCCTTGCAGCACATCTTATGGTTATGATGATGAAGTGACTCATTGCAATGACTGGTCATACCCCAAAGAGCAATAAATCTCTCAAAGAGTTAGGGCTTTGGCCATTTGATATCAGCACTACTCAGGAAGTAAAGGTGCTGTAGACTGAGTCCAACCAAATCAGTTTATCACTTGTAATCACTCGTAATAAAGTCACAGGAAAACACAGAAGCATCCAAGCTCAGTTAATCTTCACAACTTGACCTCACTTTGTATGTATTATCATACATTTGATAGATCTTTATGTATACATAAAGATGATAAAAGTTTTACTTTGTAATCAAATCCGGAGTCTTTTATATTTATTTTAGTTGAGTCCTTGTGTAACTTCTACAGATAAACAGAAATAAATATAAATATATGGAAATTGGCTCATACTACTTTGAGATTCTGAAGTCCTATGACATGCCTCTTCCCTCTAGAAAACTAGAAAAGCCAGTGGAATAATCTGGGCACAGTCTACAGGAATAGGGAGCATGGATGTAGGGGGTGTTACTCCCACTCCAGGGTGTTAAGATTCTGAGAGAGTTTCTAATGTAAATTCTGGAGTCTGAAGGCCTGAGAATCTAAAGCCAATATTGAATGGCAAAGGAAGTTGGATATGTCACCTAAAGAGGTTCACACACCCCATACCTTTTTCCGTACTATAGTTGGTCCCAAATGGAGTAATTGACATGTATAAGATACATATACATTCAGTCATGCAAACATTCACATAACATAAAATAAATGCTTTAAATAACCCAGACCCAGAAAAACTCACATGGTATATTCTCACATATTTGGACACTAGTCCAAAACGGATGTCCCATAAAAACCTTCACTTACCAAGAGATTGGGATAGATGTGAGTCCTAGTCCTATTGGGACTCTAGGTAAGAGAAATATAGGAGAATGGGGGAAATAGAAGGATCCAGAGAGTCCTAGAAACCCACTAGAAGAACATCATGATGGGCAGATCTGGACCCATGGGGTCTGCTCAAACTACTGCACCAACCAAGGATAATACATGCAGTAAACCTTGAGCCTATATTCAGATCTAGCCAATGGATAGGACATTTTCCACAGTTATGTGGAGATTGGGGTCTTAACTCTGACATGAACTCTGGTGCCTCATATATGACCACATCCTCTTGGTGAGGAGGCCTGGTGGCACTGAGAGAAAGGAAAAGCAGGCTACCAGGATGAGACTTGATAGGCTGTGAACATTTCGTGGGGGAGGAGATTCCCTTCTGTCACAGACCTAGGGGAGGGGAATAATGTGAACGAGGGAGGAAGGGAGGAACAGGAGGATACAAGTAAGGGGATAAAAATTGAAATGTAATCTAAATAATTTTTATTCAAAATATTATAAAACAAAATTAAGTCTAATGTGACTGATTTTCTTTATCCAATACATAATTAGCATATCACTCTTTTACAAAAACATCAGGAAATAGTGTCCTATTTTGACATGAGTATACCTTAACCTCCTTGTAAGCAGGACCTCACTCTGAACTAACTCACTGCTCCTTTATCTCTGTGTAAAGATGAGACACAGATAGAAGATAGGTAGAGTTTACTGCAAAGTAAAGTACAGTGCTCTCAAAAGGGTGAGAACAAGATTATAGGTTGCTTGCATTTTAGGGCTTTATGCTATTTGTAAAGTCCCTAGAAGTGGAAACTTTTTCTAAGATGTATTTTCATGTTTGGGTGATTCACAGCTCTTATGAGAGAGGACAGTGGGATGTCCTTGCTCCTTACCAGAAAGCCTTGAGCTAGATAACAATCCTGCTACCTTCTAGTTAGTTTTGTCAATGTCACTTCTCCAGGTAGGACAGAGGAAGACTCAGCTCTCATTCTTTTGACTGGCAACCAGATGCTAAAGTTTAAGTTGGTGCTTTTCCAAGCTCCTGGTAGGAGGATGCAGACATCCATCCCCAGTGTCCTCAAAGCCTGCTAATATCTTGCTAGCCAACCAACACCTTCAAGTGAAGAAAGAAAAACAGCCATCAAATGCGATAATAAGCAGCTTATAATCATAAGCAAGGATTTTCTTGAGTGTTATAAATTGTTCCCTTCAATTGTTGAACATGAGGGTTGTTTGGCTTTAAGGTAAGCATGGAGATTCAAGGGAGGTACTGAGTCAAATTGTCCTTCAGGCCAGAGGTTTATGCATGAAGGAAGCAACACAGCAGGGCTCTAAAATAATGTGCACTCCACACCCCACTTTGAGTCAAAGAAGGTTATGTTCTTTTGAGGCTTTCATGGAAAGGAAAGGTTTTACCACATGAAGTATGCTTGGTTAGCATGTGACTTAAGCTATGTGTCCAGGCACTCTTCCTCTGGGTAAATAAGTTGTCCCTTAGAGTGTGACACATTTTATGACAGAAGTAATAGAATGGCATATATGTCACTTACGCTACATATGAGTCACCCTTTCTCTGGGTAAGGGAAGTCAGCTTGGTTATTATGTGATTCACGTTACATAACAGAGGTTCTTGCTTTTCTTCAGCTCCCTGCTCCTGTGATTTCCATGAGTAGATTTCAGATGAGACACACAGAACACAGCATAGGCTGTAGACAGTGTTTATTCAGAGTAACTAGGGAATACCCTTAAATGATGAAAATGGGTGATGGATAAAGGTATTGTGACAAAGAAAAACACACTAACGGCGGTGAGACTGGGCAACAACCAGACAGACTATCATGCTAACTTACTTTAAGCTCTTCCGTGAAGTTTCTGCAATAAATACATTCTTTCCTTCAGGGTGCTTTTCTAGTCAGGTGATCATTTGACTGAGCCTTGATTCATAGGAAAGGAGGTAGTGTGTCTTAGTTCTTTCCCAGAAAACCTCTCCTAAATGGGAGTCTTGTGATTATTGGGTAGATTTTCATATTGGGTCTCCACCCATGGATAGACTCTGTTCCCAATTTTTAAGCAAAAACAAACAAACAAACAAACAAACAAACAAACATATAACCAAGTTGGTTAAAATGAACATGAAAAATAAAAGTCTATAAAATAGCTATGCTTTACAAGAAAAGTATAGCCTTCACTTAGTGGGCCTCAACATAGTCCTACAACCTCCACCTTACTTCTGTGCAAAAATATACTAAATCTGAGGGAGAGCCAATTCATTTAAACTTAGTATAGGGATGGCTAGATGATGCAGTGGAAGTTGGAGATTTAGATCTTGGATTCCTAGGTCCCACAGAAAGGCTAAGCAGGCATACAGAAGACCTTGAATCTCAGCTCTTAGGACACAGAGCCAGGAGATAAACCATGTTCAGCAAGAAATCTTACCTTAGTGGAAACAACAGAGAATGATTAGAAAGACACTGGATGTCAACTTTGGGTGCAGATGCATACACATACACACACACATGCACACACAAATCCCACTAACATGTATGACCATATACATGCAAAGATGCATACACATATATTTATATACATATACACACAACACACACATACAGCAAATAAAACCCTTAGTGTATTAGTAAGGACATAGGAGATGGGAGTCCAAAGTTCATTATGGGAAAACGGTCCATCCTTGACCTTTGAATATACTCATTTCTAACTAGCTATAAAAACACAACACTACTAAAAAATATTTGCGATTCATCCTAATGTGTATTTTTTTTTTTTGCAGTAGTGAGGGTTGAGTCCTGACTTTCCACATATGCTAGGCAAGCACTCTACCACTGAGCTACATTCCTAACTAATAATTTTAAAGTTTTACTTTGATACAGATCATAGGTGGTTTTGGGCAAAAGGAAAGGGCGCCCTAAGGTAGCAGACATTATTAAGGGAACACTACAATCTGTGAAGGCTTTGGAAACTTGCACATAGAAGCTCATTTTGCTAAGAAGCAATGGCCCCTGGCTTGTATCCCTCCCTTCAGCTATGAAAGCATCACTTTTTCTTTTGCCTGAAAAGTTAGTGTGCTTAACACAAATTCATGAGTAAGCTATTGAAGTTGATCTTCCAGGAAAAGACAATAAAAGGCTTCAATCCTCCACCCATCAAGGGAATGAGGTTACAAACAAAACAAACAAACAAATTAACTCCACCAGGTCCAGAATGGTTAGAAATTCTATATGCCACAATCTCAAAAAAAAAAAAATCTTTTCACATTCAAGTAAGAGGATCTTCAAGGTCCTTCCTTCCTTCCTTCCTTTCTTCCTTCCTTCCTTCCTTCCTTCCCTTTCTTTCTTTCTTTCTCTCTTTTTTCCTTTCTTTCTTTCTTTCTTTCTTTCTTTCTTTCTTTCTTTTTTTCTGGATTTGAATATTTTGTCCAGAGACACTGTGGGGGCCCCGTTAGGAAAAGGCTATATTAGCTTATCTCACAGCTAAATATATACATGTTCTTACCCTTAACTCATGACTTTCTGTAAGCTGTAAGATGGCCACACACTTGACACAGAGGAAATATCTCACACCGTCCCCTTAGTCAATCTATGAATAAATCCATTTAACCCCATTAATTTGTTTTCTGGTTGTTTTTTGCTGTATAGGGAAACTATGTTGAAGTCTTAATAAATCTAAATATAATGCGATTCTGGTAGTCCTTGCTGCCTGTCACTACAAACACCAACGAATAGAGACAGGATTGAATCTCTAAACCATACTATGTTCAGAGAGTAGTCACTCTGAAAAGCCAGTGGACTGCCACCTCCAAATCTTCCTTCCTAGGCCATTTGTTTTCATGTTTTCAGCATATTTTATAGAGAATTTAAACAGAAATCCAGGAAAAGAAGCTTTGACTCCAACATCTAATTGACTGATTAGATGCTTAGACTGACTTAAAAAATGGTGAGGTTGCAAAGTACCGAGTCCAGAAATAAATCTCCTTGGGCTATTGGTACCCTTCTTAATAGCCATTCTTTGCCCACTCTGTGTTGGACCTAACATCTTTATTAGTTAGACAGAGTCTAATCAGGTCACACCTAGTTCCAATTCTTTCTATCTCTAACCTCAGAGTTGACTCCTAGATACTTGGGGCTACAAGAAGAGACTGTGCCTCTGTTTTGGAACCCCTCAATAAATATATTAGCCTATAGTAGACTCCTTAGCTGCCTAGATTCCAGGGGCTTGGCAAGTGTTCTAATTTTTTGTTCCTCCAAAGAATTTACAAAGCTCAGGTTAAAAGACTCTAAGGTAGCAGAGAACTTATATTATAGAATCTACGAGCGTCCCTACCACTGCTTCCTGTTATGTAATCTAAATACTTAATAACACTGTTGAATAATAAGCTATTTCTTTCTAGAGAGCACGTTTGACTGTGGAGGGCATAATATGAGAGAATGAAAGCCATACAGTTTCTCAGATTCTATTTTGGGCATTTTGTTTGGTTGGTTGGCTGGTTCTGTTTTTAGCAATAGTTTGTTGAGCCTGTTCCATGTGCTTAACATTTTCCAAGTGTTGGACCCCAGTGGTGAAAAAACAGGTATGATTGTCCCCGAAACTCACTTTTTAAAATTACAACAACAAAAAAAGAAAAGACAAAAAGTTCCTCCTTGAATAATTATAGCAATAATCTACAGCTTGAAGTAGAGTTGCATCTAGAGTTGTCTTTAATGAGGATCTTAATGAGGGTGGGTTAGTTTCCCATAAGCTGCAACCTACAAGTCAAGTTTAAGTTAGAACAGGTATAGGATGAAAGAAACAAAAATGGTCATAAAAAAAAACAGTGATTGTTTGAGGAGCCTTCCCATTTTGAAAGTAAATAGCAAACATGAGTGATTTAGTCTTTGTTTCTTACCTCTCGCCCAGCTCTCACAGATTCCTATTGTTATAATGTTCTTTTCAAGAGGGAAGCTATTCATGTCCCTCCTTGTGCTGTCAGCCTGTTAAAACCATCATCCCCCAAACACTGGAATTTTCCCAGGAAGAGAAAGGCTGGAGACTTGGTATCTGCCAGAAGAAGTTACCTCCTAGTAAGAAAGTTCACACAGTTCTGATAATCTGTCAGATTACTTTGCAGGAAAGGCTGTAGCCAAGACAACAATGGGTTCATAGTAGAATAGACCACAGCTTTTTTTTTTTTACTTTTATCAACTATCTATGATTTATACATCAAGCACCAATACTCCTCTCCTCCCCCAGTAACATAAAACAAACAGATAAACAAAAAGAATCTTGTCACATAAGACCACAGTTTATTTTTTAAAAAGAAGAGCATTTGGATTGTGGAAAGGAGCTGATGGTGTGTGTGTGTGTGTGTGTGTGTGTGTGTGTGTATAAAAGAGAGAGAGACAGAGACAGAGAGAGAGACTGCTTAGGCAGGTGAGGGTAAGACTGAATCTTGAAAAGAAAGAAAAAGCCTTTTCTTCAGATTCCAAGAGGACTTGCTTTAGGCACTGGTGAGTGGGTGGATTGAAAGAACCTTCAAATCTCAGGTACAAAAGTGGTTTCTGACATTGTAAGTTTTTGAATGTGTTGGGAAGGCCCATAGCACAAGACTTAGCCCTGCTTCTCCCATGACAGGGGACTCAGAGACAGGCACTAAGATAGCATCATAACCTTATATTGACAGTTGAAAGGATGCAGCGCATATGAATTGTATTCCTGTCCATGGGTGATGTGAGTGATCCACCTAGGAAGTGATATTGTAGTTATCATGCCTGGATGAAATTTAGTTTGGGGATGGTGTGTTTGGTTTAGATTCAAACTACCTCTTCTTGGGAGAATGATACTTTATTATCTTTTCCTGTCAGTTACACTATTATGTGTTGTTGACATGAACAGTGATTGGATCTGCTGTTAACTTTTTGGTCCTGGGTAAATCCTGCCAGATTGGTCCAGCCAAGGACCTTTCTCAAGATTGTGGTTTGCAGGTTTGTTATGAATTGGATATGGTTTGAATGTGTCTCTCAAGATGTTGCATGGATTTGTTGTTATAAAAACAAAATCCAAATCATTCTGTTTTACCAATAAAGACTCAGGAGCCAGATTCTGGGGGAGAAACCTATTAGCTCAGAATAGGCAGAGAAAGCACGCCCCTGACCTTCCTACTCAGCTGAAGTCCCAGAAGGAAAAAGTCAAAAGCCCTTTCCTCACAGTGTCTTAAATACCCTTCAACTCAAAGTCCACTTCTTCTGTTTAATTCCTATCAGCTGGTTATTTGCTCTGCTTCATGACCTAGGGATAACTGTGTGTAATCTTGATTTCAGAAAGCTTTTGGATTAAAGGTATGTGCTACTACTGAGCTACACTATAAATACTTGTTTACAATGAACAGAAAGTTATTGGATTAAAGGGGGGTTGTGGTGATAGGACTGAGTCACTCTACAACTTGAAAGAGGTTTTTACAGTTCTCAATCTCAGGGTCCACTATGGAATCAAATAACTTGCGATGGGGATTAGCAGGCTTGGAGACCACTGAGGATGCACCCCTCTCTCATCATCAGTTCTGAACTTCACATCCAATTTTCCTGCTCACAATAGAAAGGAAAATGTCAAAATTGATCCTTCTTAACATGTAAAATACCATATGAAAAGGTAGAGCTATCAGGGTGTTGCTGAGGTCCATTAAAAAAATTTTGGTGAAAAGAATGGAATCTGAATTCTATTTTTCATCTGGATAGAAATGGAACAGTCTTATTGGCCTTAAAGATTAGAGTATTACATACTATTGTCTTTTCCTTAAGAGTTAATTCACCAATGCCAGACCAAATCTTCCTAGGTCTATACATACTCCAATGAGGCTCTCTCTTAGTACCCAAGATAATGTTGAACCTCATTTTTACTTATCAAGTCAAATGTTTTCTCCAGCTTTTAATTTATCTGCTAATGTTGAAAAAGTCTAAGAGCAGGAAATATGAAACCAGATTCCAGTTATATTCCATAAATAAGCCTTTTTTTTTTCTTTGCAGTACTGGGGACTGAAATAAGTCTAATGCATGTTAGGCAGATATGAGATTGAACAACACTGAAAAATATCCCCAGTCCTTTTACAATGTTGTCCATCAAAGTAAAGCTTCACTAAATTCCCCAGGATGGCCTGGATTAACGCTGTATGGCAGTCAGTCTTAAACATATAATCCTCGGCCTCAGCCTCGGCCTCCTACATGGCCAGGATAATAAAATATACCTATAGCATGGCTTGCAACTACTCTTTTTCCAACTTCCCTGCCTCATTTCTGTCTACACATTTGAGGTTGTAGACCAGATTGAAGGTGTGGAAGAAATAGTCTTTAACCACTCAAGCCATACTCCTCAAGATTTTATAAGACTCCAAATACATCAGAATATACGGTTTAATTTTTTTTATTGCTTTATTTTTCCTCTAGCACTCAATCACCGCATTTTCTTTAATAAACAAATGAGTGTCTACACCAGATACTGTCTGCATGTAATGTGTAGTTTTTCCCCACTACCTGACAAATTGTCATACCAATCTTCATAAATTAGCTGTCCATGACTTCCTTGGTTTTGGGTTTTTGGTTTTTGTTGTTTTTGTTGTTTTGGGATTTTTATCAATTAAATATTTTTTACATATACATTTATATTATTACACATATATATATACAATAAACTACCTATAGCAAGAAGAACCATGACACAATCAAGAATTATATAAACGTTACATTCTTAGCGTTTTGGCTATTTGTATTTGACAGCCTTGAAGAAAACATCTTTCCTTTCTTGGTGTGTCTAAAATTCTGAATGTAAATCAATCTCCATCACATCTTGTCATTATCAACTTAAAACATCTATCTAGACCTAAAAACATCTTAACCCCTAAACAACGAAGCTTCATTGTAAAACTACGCTACCTAATCTTCAACTCCATCAGAGATTTGAGAAGGAATAAACTTGATTACCTGAGTATGCCGGAAGTGCAGGTTAGTAGCTTTCCACATGAGAAAATGAAGAAGACAGTTTGCTACCTGAATAGTGACCTCTTCCTTTGTTTTATTAACAAAGTATCCACAGTGAGATCTACAGAGTTATTTTGCTCAAGGAAAAATGTAAGAGGACAAAAGCAATTAATTGTCTAAGAAAAATTCAACACACACCAAATTTGTAATTCCACATGGTAATTACATCACATGCAAGCTTGCATATTGCCTGCTGTTAGTTTAACTTCCATTGATAATGGCTCTAAATAATATTTCTCTTCATCGAATTAAAGGGAAGAAATCACAACTATAAGATGATGACAAAGGAGTGCTCATGATTTCTTTGGCACTGAACTGGTACACCAGCTTCAGTTGAGATAGAAGCATAAGAAGAGCAACACCCTGACCCTTGAGAAGGGAGAGTGAAGACCATTGCTAATGAGTTTGAACTGCAGCATCCTGGGTCATAGAATGCTGGCTACCAGACCTTTGTATTGGATCATGAATCACTCACTAGATAGAACATTTATTGGGGATGCCCCAGTTACTTCTGAGGCAACAGCCATGAAAATTTGTGTCCAGGTGGCATGACTGAATTTCCTTTAAGGTCCATCAGGAAGGCAAACTGTGGCACCTTCTAGAAATATTGCTATAGTCAGCTTTCTGTCACTGTTCAAGTTTGATTTCTGTTGCCGTGATTAAATATTCTAACCACAAACAATTTATAACAGGAAGTTTACTTCAGCTTAAAATTCCAGATCAGTGTCCATTATTGAGAAAAGTCAAGGTAAAAATTTGAAGGTTCCTCTAGTTGCTAGAACATGCGGCATATTTCTGACTAAAGAACTCAATTCACAGGCAAGAAATACAACAGGGATCATAGAGAATTCTGCTTTATCTGGCTCACAGACGTTTGAATTTCTTATATGATGGTGGTCATCAACCTTCCTAATACTATAACCCTTGAATACAGTTCCTCATGTTGTGCTGATTCCCAAGAATTAAATTGCTTTTACTGCTACTTCATAACTGTGATTTGGGTACTTTTATGAAGTATAGTGTAAATTCTTTTGGAGATAGAGGTTTGCCAAGGGGGTTGTCATCCACAGATTGAGAACCATTGGTCTAGGACCATCTAGCCTAGAAGTGGTGCTACCGCTAGTAGCATGAGCCATCCTACAGAACAATCAAGACAACCTTCCACGGACATGCCAGCAGGCCATTCTGACATGGACAATCCCTCAGTTGAAGTTTCATTTTCAGGTGACTCTATCTAGACTATGTCAAATTGACACCACTTCAAAAAATTATCACCTTAACAAAATCAGGTTAAAAGAAAACAGATGACTTTAGCTTATAGTTTCAGGGGTTTTGATCCATGCTTGGGTGGGTCAATTAATTTTAAAGCTGTGATAATGCAAATTCATCATGGCAAAAGCACATCATCAAGCAACAGCTTATCTTGTGTAGGCAGCTACCAAAGAGAAAGGATGATCTGAGCTTTCAATATTCCCTTCAATGTCCTGTATCATTACCTCCTCATTTCAAATAAACACAAATAAATTTCCCTCTGAAACTTTTTAGCATCTCCTAATAATGCAACCATCTGGGGACTAAGTACCCAACAGATGAACTCTGAAGAAATTTAAAAGTCAGTCTTTGGTCTGAGAAAACTTTCAGGAAGGACTTATAGACATTGGAATTTGTGGAGCTGGAGTCATGGAACACTGTGTGATCTTCCACTTACAAAAGCTATGATTTCCCATAATTCACTTTGGATCCCAAGTTTCTCTCCAGCCCATTCTGCCCCTGTTTATTTCCTCTGCCTTTAATTTTTAATCTAAAGCACTTTAGACTTATAGAAGAGTTGCTAGCTTCATTGGATTTTGCAAGTGTCAAATGAATTAAACATTAGGAGATAAATCTGAAGAGTTTAGAAAGTGCCATTTTGAAAATGCTGTTGAGTTTGCTCTTGCCACACTAGAATGTGAGCCTACCCAGTGAACTTGGTTTAGAGCAATGATTCGTAGCTTGTGGGTCCAACCCCATTAAGTTTGAAGAAGCTTTTCACAGGGATCAGATTTCAGTTATCCTGCATATCAGACATTTACATTATAACTTGTAACAGTAGCAAAATTACAGTTAAGAAATAGTAATGAAAATAATTTTATGCTTGAGGGGGATCACCATAACATGAGGAACTGTATTAAAGTGTTGCATCATTACAAAGGTTAAGAACTACTGGTTTAGAGCATTATAATTATTATTTGTTTTCTCTCCTGCTAAGTCAGGACTTCTTTTCTCTTTGCCTCTACTACCTTCTACAACAAGGGTGAAGATATTTCAATCAACATGTTCTGTCCTAGCCAGAAGCTCAAAGAGCCCTTGTTTCTACTGGCAGTCTTTTCCTGGCCTGACATTCTCTCTTGGATGGAGGCCCAAAGTGCTGGGAATTTTTTGGCAAGGGGCAGTGTTTCATGTCCTGACTTTTTTTTTTTTTTTGATGTGTTTAATCTCTTGTCTCTTTCACAGCAATCTAATGAAAACAGCTGCCAGAAAGCTATATGTCAGAACACATTTCACTGGCCTTTAAAGATTTATCAAGTCATTTGGGAGGAGACTCATGGACACCTCGTGGTTGAGTCAGAGGGAGTAACTAGTCCACATCACCATATCACAGTCCAGTCATTTCAAAGAACAATTTGTTTCTTTAGTGGAAATGACTATTTAACATCTAGACAAAAAGACCTCAAAAAGCAAACACTGCTTTAGGAGTCCCCTTCAATCATCCAAGAATCACAATCTTCTTGGAAACATTCTTGGGACCCCTCCTTTCGACGTCTTCCATACTTTTTTAAAATTCTCTCTATAATAAGACTTTTTAAAACTCACCCTTCTTCCTTGTCCAGGAAGTTCATCCCAATGAATGTTTTAATGACCGTGAGTATTTATTAGTCTCACTCTTGACTTAAGGCCAGAAGTTCACCCAAGACAAAACAGTGCATTCACCTGAGTTCAGGATATTATGATTAACCAATAATCCTGGCTACTATTAATAAAATGGGGGTTTGCAGGCATGATTAAGACTTCTACAAAAGTAAAATTAGTCTGCTTTATCCAGGTATCGCCAACATATAGCTGTCAGTGTCCTTATGAAAGCACATAATAGAAAGATTTAAACAGCAGGGATATGACAGATATGAGTATGATTTAAGGTGCATATTGCTGATCTCAAATATGAAGATGAAAGAAGGAAAAAATGACATAAAAACTGTAGTCCAGGAAGATAGGAAAAATAAGCAAATGGCTCACAAATGGACTGTCCGTAACTAGATGAAAGCAATTTCAGACAACTCGCCTAATGAAAGGTGGAAGAGCAAATTTGCAATGTTTTCTGACCCCTGTCCATAATAATTTCTTAAAGTAAGAATTCTGAAACTCAAGGCAACCTATGCATGTGAGTCAGAAGCTGTATTTATTCCAAACCAGTATAGTAGTAGGTAATCAACCTCTGCTCTCCAGGATCGGCTTTTTATTCTGGGTGCAACATAAGTATCCCATCTCCATGGCTACCCTTTCCCAGCAGGACCACAATCAGCACTTTTCCTTCTGAGAGCAATTCAAGGTCAATCACTTCCTGGAAAAAAGATAAGCAAGGTGAGCTTACTAGTGATAGGTACAAGCAGAATGAGGGACAATGTATCCACAAAGCACGACCTTCAAATGGCTTGCCCTTTGGAGTACAAAGGATTCTATCCTGTGAATTAATAAGGGTTATTTGAGACTCTAGAGAAATATAGGCACATTAAATCATATCAGAAACTCTAAGTAGGCCAATATGCCAGACTGAGAAAAGAGTATAAATTGGCTATCTGGTCCAAAGTGGTGAACTCCTAACACTGTTATCATGGCCATAGAGGCTTGTCAACTGATACTCAGTGTGCATCAAGGATGACAGAAAAATCACTCCTAATGCCCCTGGAGCTTAATTTCAGTTCACTTCTCCTGCCTTGGTGCTGGCATAGCCTACTCAGCTGCCATCTGTTCAGCCAATCTACCAGCTCTCTGCTCTGAACCCAACCTTGTATCTTCATCTCTAAAACTAAGTACACTTTCATTCTAAGTTGACCCTGTGACTAACTTAGGTTCAGTGTCCTGTCACTATACACTGTATTTGCAATTCTCTGCATCCAACTACAAAACCTCTTAAACTCTTCCATGGCCTTTTAAACTTGCATAGACATATAGATACATCTACTGTATGCTTGATAATATGTGGTTTTAGAATTGATGTTAGTAATCAATATCAGACTATAAGAAACTCCACTAGTCTAGGGCAGATCATGGAAGTGGATGGGATGTATTTGGCAAAATACATTACTGTTTATGTGCAAATGCCTGGAGATGCTGTAAGAGAGTCATATCTCCAGAGCTGTAGTTACAGGTACCTTTTACCCTTTCTGAGGTAGGTACTGGCAGCCAAACTTAAGTTTTTCAGCAAGAGCAATAGATATTTTTAACCACTGTGCTATCTTTCCAGCTTGCCCTGTCTTGTTTTGAGCCACATTGCTAACTCATTGTTCTTCATGGCTTTTGTCTTGATTTCTTAAAGGAAGCAGACCCTTTGTCCTGACTCTTTAAGGGAGGCTAATTTATTCTTTTTAAACTTGAAGTGGATTTGGCAAGTTACTTCTAACAAAGTGTGTAGAGCCAATTATTGCAATAACATCTTACAGACTGAGCTTAAAATAATCTGAAGGCCCCTTGTGTTTCCTCTCTCACTTTGCTTATGCTGGAGAAGGACAATTAATATATTGTCATTGATATCATTCAGAACCCCACATGAGAATGAACTGATGAAAATTAGTAACCCCCCCACTGCAGGACTGTCACATGAATTAGATTTGAAATCAGTATTATTTGCCCTTTGAGATGCCCACAGCTCTAGCTAACATTTTGAGTCTTCTTGGAGAACTTGAGCCAACGAACCCAACTCAATCGCGGTCTGCATTTTCATTCACAGAAACTGTGCAACCACAATATTTTAATGGTTTGAAATGATCAGTATAGGTAGTACTTATTTGTCATGTGCATCACTGAATTCCTGGAGCATATATCACAAGTACACCACTAGAATGTTCAGGAGATGTACCTGTTGTTTTTCCTGCCATAGTCACAAAATTCCTTGAAAAAGACAGCTTAAGGGAGAAAGGCTTTGTTTTGGCTTTCTGTTGAAGACACAGTCCATCATGGTAGGGAAGCCATGCAGCAGCAGCTCTTAAAGTATCTGGTTACGTTGTGCTCATAGTCAGGAGGCAGAGAGAGATGAAAAACAGTGTTCTTCCTACTTTCTTCTTCTTGTGACTCAAGCCCATGGGATAGGGCTATGCATATGTAGTATGCATATGCACATTTCAGCCAAAGTAACATGGAAAAATCCCTTATAAAGACACTTTAGGGGGTTAAGCAGTATACTGATCCTAAATCCAATTAATCTGACAAATAAGAGTAACTGTCATTGGGACAAAATTAAAGTTCCCCTACTGTTACTGATAATTTAAAAGTATGGGCTAGTAAAGGTTTATTAGGCTTAAAATTGTTATGGTGGTGTTTTCTAACCTAGTATTAATCAATACAAGACTGAAACACCTCTTGTATTGTAGAATAGCCTTGGTTCATCTGGGGCAGGGCAGATAACTCTTAAGCTACCTTCCATTATCCCTTGGCCTCCAACCCATGCCATCTGGCTTCTAATAATTTTTATTTGGGCTACCTGCCATCCATAATCGCAAAAATACTTGCTAAGGTTGTTTATCTGAGTCATTTCTCTCCATGTGGAACTTCAGAGTTCCTCTTCTAGGCCCACATGGCCAGTTCTTATCCCATGGTAATCCTCCTTCTTCATCCTCCAGCATCTGCCTCATCTCCTTCCTAAGATCCTCTCTGTCCTGTAAGCTAAAGAACTTTTGCTCTGTCCCTTCCTTTTGCCTGTCCAGGTATCAGCTTTGAATCAGGCAATCAGCACTGATTAGGCAAAGTTAAATGGCAATATTTGTGGTACGTGACAGTCTGCAGTAAGACTCTCGAGGGGTGAGCAATTAACAAATACAAAGTGCAACACTATGCTCCAACACCCTACCAGTTGTTTTCAGGAACCAGGGGATCAACCAGGAACTCACTGTTTATAGAATTCCCTGGAAAGCGGCTGCACACAGGTGGAGATCTGGTCGCTTTGTCTTCCTTGTAAGCCAACTTAGCTGGAGTGAGAGCATCTAGAACAAGAGATCTTTCCAGGCATGACAGAGTATGCCTCTAAGCATTCAGGGCAGGGGAGCAGGAGGAGGGATACTTAAAAACCATTCTGAGCTCCACAGTATCGCAAACAAACAAGACATTTGAAGAACTGTTTAGCCCTCATCAAGTCTGAATTTATTTCTCTAAACTGTTGCAACCAGGATGGAATAGCTTTTTTTTTTAACTGTAGTCAAAGTTTTTTTCTATAATTAAATAATGTTTGTTTAATAGTATGATGCTTAATTTTATGTAAATCCAAAGATTATGTCAGTTTTAACCTTCAGTTTTTATAGTTTTCTAAATGGCTTCAATTTTCACATAAAATTTATGATATGACTGCAACACAGAAAACTGTACAACATGATAGATAGATACAATCAGATTTTTATCCCAACTAAGCCAACTTTGCTACACCGTTTTAGGAGCAATTCATGCTTCCTCATTTATCTGGAATGGTTAGAAAACAAAAGTTTTACAGGTCTACACCCTCCTAAGTCTGCTTTGTTTTGTGTTTTGGTCTGGTTGGTTTGGTCCAGTTTTGAGACAGGGTCTCCTATAGTGTGGGCTGGCCTCAACGTCTGCATGCACCTGAGGATGTCCTTGAACTCCTCCTCATCCCGTCTGTACCTCTCAGGAAGTGAGGTGAAAGACATGAACCACCAGTCTCAGCTCAGAGTGCTCTAAGTTGGGCTATGCAGTGTTAGCTTGCTCCAGATGAGCCAGCACCTGATTATGATACAAATTACTTCCTTATCCATCATTGCAATGTTGTAACTTTGTAATGCATTTTGTAATTGGTATGTCAGTGTGTCCCTCATTGCTCTCATTTTTGAAAATGTCCTTGGTTATTTTCTACTTTTTTAATGGACTTTAATTTGGCTGAGAACTGACAGTGAAATCCAGGTCAGTCTGACTGCAAAACTGATAAATTTAATCATTACATAGTATTAATTCTAACTCTCAGTTTATTTCTCATCACTGAACAGCCACAAAGTAAAGCAGGTGGGACATGTTGACTTAGGTGAATGTATAGTCTACAGTGTCACTGTAAGAGAAGTGCATTGTGCTTATGCATCTCTGTGGTGTGTGTGTGTGTGTGTGTGTGTGTGTGTGTGTGTGTGTGTGTGTGTGTGTTTTATGAGTGAGTTCTCCCTTTTCCACCTTGCTTAAAACAGGGTCTCTGGCCTGCTGGGCTATGAGATTCTATGTATTCTCCGTGTCTACCTCTCATCTCACCATAGAAATACACAGAAACACTGGGATTATAAATACTAACTGTACTTCATCTCATTTTTCCTGCCCTAAACCCATGCTGCTTTGTGTCTATCACAAGCACTTTTACCTACTGAACCATTTCCACAGTAATGAATTCTTATTTAGTCATTCTGAAAGCCCAGATCCTAGGAGTGTGACTGGTGATCTTTGGCCTCAGTTCCTCAACTCGTAGTTGAAAATGCTGCTCAGATGACTTGCAGATGTGATGGACATGTTCTTTAACTCAGTACATGCACAAACAAAAGAAAGGAGGCAACCTTCCCATGTTTGGCTTGGTCAAAGGTAGTTAGTCTGTGTGCAATGTGGGTATATTTACTGATGCTCATGAGAAATGAATACTGCATACATTGAATAATACATCATTATTATGCATATATGTAAATTCTGCTAATTAGCATGAGAAACAAGGAATACACGTCCAGGGAAAAGACTGCCATTTGTTTTCCCAGTAGTATATGTTAATGATCAAAGTAAGATTTTCAAATTGCCCTGTATTTCTTCCAAGGTTAATATCATAATTTGGTGGGCTTTTAAACAGCTTGATCTGTATAACTGAGCTGATAGGGTATCAGGAATCCTAGAGATTTAAGACTTGATGGTTGAGCAAATCAAAACAACTCTGAGATTCCATCTTACACCTATCAGAATGGCTAAGATCAAAAATTCAAGTGATACCACATGCTGGAGAGGATATGGAGAGAGAGGAACACTCGTTCATTGCTGGTGGGAATGCAAACTAGTACAACTACTTTGGAAATCTATCTGGCTCTATATCAGAAAACTGGAAATAGGGCTTCCTCAAGACCCAACTATTCCACTCCTTGGAATATACCCAGAAGATACTCCAGCACACAACGAGAACATTTGCTCAACCATGTCCATAGCAGCCTTATTTGTAATAGCCAGAACCTGGAAACACCCTAAATGTCCCTCAGTAGAAGAATGGACAAAGAAACTGTGGTACATATACACTACGGAATACTATTCAGCTATTAAAAACAAGGAATTTCCGAAATTTGTGGACAAATGGATTGAACTAGAAATGATCATAATGAGTGAGTTCATCCAGAAGCAGAAAGACTCAAATGGTATATACTCACTTATATCTGGACACTAGCCCAAGGGATATGTCCATGAAAGTCTTCACTTACCAGGAAACTGGGACAGAGGGGAGGACATGCTACTGGGACTCAAGGTGAGAGAAGCATGGGAGAATGGGGAAACAGAAGGATCCAGAGGGTCCTAGAAACCTACAAGAAGAACATTATGATGGGCAGATCTGGGACCAGGGGTCCTGCTCAAACTATGGCACCAGCCAAGGACAGTACATGCAATAAACTTCAAACCCCTACCCAATTCTAGCCTATGAACAGGACATTCTCCACAACTGAGTGGAGAATGGGGTCTGACTTTCACATGAACTCTGGTGCCCCATATTTGACCATGTCACCTGGATGGGGAAGCCTGGTGGCACTCAGAGGAAGAATAGCAGGCTACCAAGAAGAGACTTGATACCCTAAGAGCATATACAGGGGGAAGAGGTCCCCCTCAGTCACAGTCATAGGGGAAGGGAGTAAGGGAAAAATGAGAGGGAGCGAGGAATGGGAAGATACAAGGGATGGGATAACAATTGAGATGTAATATGAATAAATTAATAAAATATATTTTAAAAGACTTGATGGTAGACATTGGTCATGTGGGGGCTTATTTGAAGGCTCAAAAGGGAAATGTAGGTGTTATTTCCTTTATGTTGCAGATTATAACTTTGTTCAGATTCAATTGTACAAACTCTGAAGAAAAGAGTAATACCTGTCTTCATTGGTCACTAGATATCTTTAATAATTTTGCTATTAGTTTTGCCTGGAAGAGATGAAGAATATGTTCATTATCAATAATAAAATTCATGCCTATAGCTACCAGAGTTCGTTATTTGTCAGTACCTGTAGGATGTTCCTGTGGAAAATGGAATGCATTTATAGTGTGTAGTTTGATTGGAAGATGACTTTCTTTGTTACTTTTCTGATGCTGTGATAAAATATTACAATCAAAAGCAACTCAGGACAGAAGGGTTAAATTTAGATTACAGTACCAGAGGTAAAGAATTCACCATGTTGGAAAAGGCATGGCAGAAAGATGGCTTATATCATTTCCATCTACACAAATGAAGCGAAGACAAAGTTAGTGAGTCAGCAGTGGGACAGGTAGTGAAATAAAGCTATATAATCTCTCAAAGCTCAAACCCACTGATATACTTTCTCTACAAGGTTTTACCTTTTAATGAGTATATAACCTTCCCAGTATCAGCCATTGGGAGGCCACATGGTCAACTATATGACCTGTGAAAGGCATTTCTCATTAAATCAAAACAACCAAGACTAAGATGTAGATACTTCAGAAAAGAGCCCATAGTTTTGTTCAAAGTCAAGCTCTTTAGTGTTTTGGTTTGGCTTTATTTGAAAAAGTCTATGTCAAACCATTTTAAGATAAAGCCCTTGTTGGATATGTCTTAGGGTTTCTCTTGGAAAACACCATAACCAAAAGCAACCTGGGAGGAAAATGTTTGTATCACTCTACAGCATGTAGTTCATCACCCAGGGAGGTCAGGACACAATCTGAAGACAGGAACTTACACAGAGGCCATGGAACAATGCTTCTGACTGGCTTGCTCCCCAAGGCTTACTTCACCTTCTTTGTTATATGCCTTCCAGGCACCTGCCACAATGAGCTGATCATAAGTGACCCCCAAAATATCTACTAGAGAACAGTTAGAGTTGATAAGTACCTTCAGCAAAATGGCTGGATACAACATTAACTAAAAAAAAAAAAAAAAACCCAAAAACAAAAACAAAAACAAAAACAGGAGCTATCCTGTATACAAATGACAAATGGGCTGCGAAAGAAATTAGGGGGAAACCACCCTTCACAATAGTCAACCATAACTTCAAGTCTCTGAAGAAAGAAATTGAAGAAGATATCAGATGGAAAGATCTCCCATGCTTGTAGATTGGGAGGATCAACATAGTGAAAATGGCCATCTTGCCAAAAACAACCTACAGATGCAATGCAATCTCCATTAAAATACCTGCATAATTCTTTACAGACCTTGAAAGATCGATTCTCAACTTCATATGGGAAAAACAAAATGCCCAGAACAGGTAAAACAATCCTGTACATTAAAAGATCTTCCAGAGGAATCTCCATTCCTGATCTCAAGCTGTACTATACAGCAACAGTAATAAAAACAGCATGGTGCTGGCATATAAATAGGCTGGTTGGATCAATGGAATTGAATCGAAGACCTAGAAAAAAAAACACATACCTAGGCTGGACTCTGGAGAAAGAGCTAAGAGTAGTATGGAAGAATCAGGGGTGAGGAGGATTCAGGAGCCCCACAAGGAGACCATCAAGGCCAGTGGATCTGGACCCAGTGGGTGCTGCACAATCTGTTGCATCAACCAAAGACAATGCATGCAATGAACCTAGACTCCCTGTCCAGATGCAGCCAATGGACAGCTCATTCTCTATGGTTGTCTGGGGAGCAGGAACAGCCTCTAACATGACCTCTGGTCTTCCTGATTTGATCACTTCCGCTTGGTTGGGAGGCCAGGATGGCATACAGAGGAGGGGAGGCAGGCTATTCAGATGGGACCTAATAGTCTGTGGTCAGATGGTGGGGAAGGATGTCTCCTTCTGTCAGAGATCTAGGGGAGGGGAATAACGTGGAAGAGGGAACTGGAAAATATGAGGGCATAACAACCAGGATGTAATCTGAGCGAATTTAAATAAATTAAATTTTAAGAAAAAGAAAATGCACTATAGACCTGCTCATAGAAATATATATTGGGGACATTTTCTCTCCACAATTCAAGTTTGTGTCAATTTGATATAAAATTAGCTAGCACAGATATTCACTTGTTAGAAATGCAACAGAAAAAGATAGTGATATTAATTTGGGGACCACAAAAATACCTATCAACTGAAAAATTATACAGTCCTGTTCCTATCAGTGGCACAAAGTGAATTGCTTGGGGACTGATTCCATTACTTGTGTATCAATGCCATACTTCAGACAGGAATGTCTGTAGGAAAAAATATCTATAGAATAAAACAAACATATGAATTACCAACTTATGGCTGTGATGACAACATTATTTATATCATAAATAAGAACCTCTATTTGTTACAGTCCTTATTGTCCATAAATAGGAAGAAAACTCATTGAACTCTCCCTCACTAGAAAGAGCTATTAGCCTCAAAGGAGATGGGAAAGACTAATGTATTAATCTTGTACCTTAGGAACAGTAATCCATTGTTTGGCTATGAAAAAGTCTCATCACATATACTAAGGTCTTACGAAGACCTAAGAGAAGGACATTGTAAAAATGTAAATAAAGGGCCCAGTTTAGAAAGCTACATTTGATTATTTAATAATTTTATGTATGAATACACTAAATTTAACACCAGTTTCACTCTTATCTATTACCTCTCGACTCCTCACTTTGTCTCCCTCCCAATCCCTTGCCAAATTTATAATCTCTTCTTTTATAATAATAATTACAGATAGATAGATATGCTTATAAATAAATGAACACATACATACATACACACATACATACATACATACATACATACATATATATGTACGTACATACATGCATACACAGAAACCTAAACTACTGGGTCTAATTAATGTTTCTCCTATGGGCCAAAGGCTGAATGTTTAGAATTGGAAACCTATCAAGGGCTTGTCTCTGAGGAAAACTGATTCTCCCTTTCTTATTACCCATAGACTGCTTACAGATCTTCAGCTACTGTTGGGAGCTCATGAACATTTCCTCTGTCCGTGCTGCCATGGTGACTAGTATGCTCCTGAGCAAATCTTGTGCAAGGAGCTATATTTTTAAGGTAATGGGAGCAGCATCTCTGTCAGGTTCAGAAAACACATTCTCGCAACACTTCTTCTGATTTCCTGGATCTTACATTCTTTATCCTCTCTGTTTGATGGTCTTGAGCCTTCGGTGTAGAGTTTATATTATAGATGACTTATTTGGAGTCAAATAACATACACTGGTTATTTATTCTCTGCATTTTGGGAAGTTTTTGGTTCTCTATAATACCCTCCATCTGCTGCAAAAACAAAGCCTCTGAAATGAAGGTTAAGAGCTCCATTTGTATATAAGTATAAAGATGAGCATTTTACAAGAGTTAAAAAATATATTCCTTTAGTCAAATGGTAGTAGTAGGTTTTCCCTGGGATCTAGCACATATGCAGCCATAGGCTCTTGTTTAACTAGGTTTATAACAGCAAGCAGGAGTACTCTCCTTCTGATAGGGGTCCTAAGTCCAAGCAGACAGCCATTGGTTGTCTCCTAAGATGTAAAGACTGTTAGAGATAACTTACAGGGCAGTCGTCATTGTGGTTCTTAGGGACTGTTGATAGCGTTCCTCCCCGGACAGTTTGCATTGCACATTTAGACACAATGAGATCTAGTTCTCAGGGAGGAAAATTCCAGGTCAGTACAATCTAGAGTTCTCCAAGTGTTGTGATCTAAGTATTCAGTATCTTTAGCACATAATTATATGCTCAAATCTAACCAGAGATCATTTTGGTTATGCCACTATTGTATTAGTGATCATATAAGAAAATTTATAGATAGCACATTAATGGTCTGTCTTAGATTATGAGAATAAGGTATTGAGTTTCTCTTTTTTGTAGACAGTGAGGAGAAATGGAATAAGAGAAATCCATTATGACAGAGTTAAAACTGGGTCTTATGTGTATATACTACACAAAGATACAAAGATAGTGGAACAACAGTTTGAGAGTTGTCAAGGGAAAAAAATAAGGGGTTATATATTGAAAGAACAAAAGATATAGCAAAAAAGACATATAGAAAGGCATTTTGTAAAATTATTATCAGTATTTTTTCATTGATTTAAATATATCAATACAATTTATATATTAGATAATAGTATATTAGAATGAACTGGTATCTCTTAAACAGAAGAGAAAAGGGAAATTCAGATTATAAAACAATTAACTCAGAAAAAAATTAAATCACTTTTTTCTAAGTGTTCAATGTGACTATTACATTTAGTGACTAGTCATGACTAGTTCCGATTGTGGTAATGATCAATAAAATGAAAAAAAGAAAGAAAGAAAGAAAGAAGCCCCTTATTCACAATCATTGTCTCAAAGGAATAACATACTGAGTCTTTTGGATATGAAATAGTTCTTGATACTTCAATACACAGCAAGCTGTATCCACACATCTACCACAAGAACAATGCTATTTTGCTGGAGGTGAGAATGGTTAGTTTTGAAGGAAGGAATTCTTCAAACTGAAGCAGTTTGGAACATACCCAAACCTGAGAGGCAGCAAACCTGCTCAAATGTCTTGTACAAATGTATTTAAACACTCTCCTTGTTGTGAAAACTCAGACCTACGTAGCTATCAGGTGATCTGAACACTGATAACGTCCATATGATGAAGTAAAGGGAGTTTCTTAGCTTTGCTCCATAGCCTAAAAAGGATTTGTTCAAACTCAGGACCAAATTGTCCAGAGGATATGTTTCATTGCTTGAGAAGGAAGGTTCTGGAGATAAACTGCTGAGCCCTGATTATATCCCATTAAACTCAGTGTGAGCATCACACACTGTATACTCATGGTTACTCTGTGGTGTTATCATAGATTCAATAACTAATTTTTGTGGAAGCAAGACACAGAACTACTGTATCATGCGTTACTACTATTAGTGTTATGAATGAGCAACAAATGAGATAAGTGATGAGGTAAATGGCTGCCGCTGGGTGTCTGGTAAGTCATGAGTGGACGGAGAAAGATAGATAACAAAAGTCTTATGGATTTTACTCTTTCATATTAATTGGCAAATAAAGAGTTCTTTGCTCAATGACAAGTTTTATATAAAGGTTTAAACAGCTCCTCTCCTAACTCAAGCATACCCCTGGTTTATAGTTTACAGAGACAATCACTAATAACTATGAATTAAATAAAGGCATGAACTTAATAGTGAATAAAATCATAGTTAAACTCTATTATTATGCAGGATGTGGTACTAACATCTCAGCACTAATGCATGATTGAAATAATTTTGATGAGGAATACATTTTGTCATTCAAGTTACAACTCAAAAGAATATGGAAGCAGACTGCTATATACTCTATCTACTACTTGGTCAAGAAAAAAGTCCTTTCAGAGTTGTTTGGAGAAGTAGATGAATCAAGCCTTCTGCATGATATCACGGAAGGAATACCTGCCCACAGACAACAGACCAAATTCAAAACTATTCAGCCAAATGTCTAACTATTCAATCTCAACTAGCAGCCCATTTCTATAACCACAATTCTCCTTAATAATAAAATAGGGAGATGGGTAAAATAGGCACTCTTTTTACCTTGTCCATCTTTCATGTGTGCATGTGCTATGCATGTAGGTAAACGTGTGCACACATGTGTGTGGGGATGCTAATTTATATGGAGGCAGAAGGTCAATGTTAGGAGTCATCATTCAGCCATCTTCTACTTTATTTATTGAGGTAGATTCACTTATTCAGTCTGAGAACTCACAGGTATGGCTGCTCTCCATTGACACCTTCCTCTGAGTGTTCAAGGCTAGTATAGCACATGAGCCATCATGGTAGTACTTACATGAACTCTTACCCTTGTTCTCTGTGTCCTTTAACCATCACCATGATATTTCCCCAAATTTCCAAACTAGTTAATATTTAATTTTTCAATGTTTATTACATTGTGTATGTCACAGAGTGTTTGCTCCAAGAATATCTGTTGATTTGTTCCCCAAATGTCATTGACATGCAAAATACACAAACAATAAAAAAAGACTAGAAAAGCACTATAAAATAGTATGTATTTAAACACTCTTTAGGTAATAGATAAATTGAAGATCATCTTTTTAGCTTAATATTATTTTTACTAAATTATTTTGAGACAATGTATCACCATGTAGCCCTGAGTGGCTTAGAACTCAGTATTTAGACCAGACTAGCCTTGAACTTACAAAGATCTGCCTCCTAATTCTCAGGTGCTAGAATTAAAGGTATGCACCACCAAAGCTGGCCAATTATTATTGTTATGTGTATGGATTGTTTGTACACATATGTGTCTGTGCACATGTGTATAGTGCCCAGGACAGTCCTGAAAAAGAGGTCTGACATGTGAGGTAGACATTTGTGAGCCACTGTGTGAACTGTGGAAACCAAACCCTTCGCAAAAATAACCAGTGCTATTAACTAAGCACCTCTCTAGCTCCCTTTTCATATTTTTGATGATATAATATTTACATCTTTATGGAAATCTTTTATTGGTTGAAGTTGTAAAGTGGCATATTAACTGAGGGTGAAATACATTGTTTTGGATCTATTTCAATATTTGGCCTGAGGGTGCATACAGAGACAAAATAAAATAGGTCATAAGTTAAAGACTAACTCAGAAATTCACACATATTGGTTTCACTTCATCTTTGTTTCCAGTTGTATTTGTGATCTTTCCATAGTTAAAATTAAAAGGAGTAATCAGTGTGCCACACACATGCCAAAAAGAGCATGCTGAGAGTCTTCCTAATAGATTTAACTAGTCTGTCTTAGGTCTACCCCACACCCAGTGTTTGGTTCAGTGAGCTTCAGACAACAGAGTGCCTCTTGAAATACAGTAAGAGTAATTCAGACTTTTTCTTCTTCATGTGTTCTGAGAAAGTGAGGGACATAGGTCATATTCTTCCAACAATGCTGATTATCAGTGTCATAAATGACTTGATAATAGCACGAGTAACAAGCAATAATAAAGAAGGGGACAGACAAGCAGAAAACCTTCCTTGGGAAGGTGAAATTTAAATGTAGTACTGAGAAAGGGATAGAATTTCAAAAGAAGTCATAAGAAAGAGACAAAAAGATAAAGAGAAAAAGGGGGAACCGTATCACACCAAAAATATATCAAAGAGAGCTCAAATCAAAAGGCACAGAGACCTTTAAAGAGATTAGAAAGCATATCAAGAAGTGAATGATCCAAATTATTTTCAACTGCTGTGAAGATGATCTGGGAAGACATCTGCTTGAATTTCCACGGCTGACAACATCTCTCAAGCAGGTTGATATAAAGAGTCTGAAGTTTTCTCTTTCAAAGATTTAGGGGCCAGAAGTCCAAACTTAAGTTCCTGAAATGGCTATGCCCCTTTGAAGCCTGATGACCATCCTTTGCATCTTCCTAACTTTTAATTGTTTGCTGAAAGTGTTTAGTATCCCTTGGTTTGTAGCTGCACAAAGCTGCTTTCCTCACTTTCTCCAGGGTTATATTAGAAGATAGCATAATATTAGCATGAGCTTAGGGGTCAATATTCTCCAATGTCACTTTATCAGGAATTAACTAATTTCATTGACTGAAATCCTTATTTCCAGAGTTAGGGAGATAGCTTCTTCTTCTTCTTCTTCTTCTTCTTCTTCTTCTTCGTCTTCTTCTTCTTCTTCTTCTTCTTCTTCTTCTTCTTCTTCTTCTTGCCTTCTCCTCCTCCTCCTCTCTCTCCTGCTCCCCCTCCTCCTCCTCCTTCTTCTTCTTTCGGATTTTTGAGACAGGGTTTCTCTGTGTAGCCTTGGCTGTCCTAGGCTGACTTTGTAGACCAGGCTGGCCTCAAACTCAAACTGCCTGCCTCTGCCTCCCAAGTACTGGGATTAAAGGCATAGAAAAGTGCTTGTCCTGCAAGAATACGAACTGAAATTTAACTCTCAAAAACCACAAAAACAACTTCTTATATGGCAGTACATACTTTTAATCCCAACACTGAGGAGATGGTGACAGAGAGCTTTTTTAAGCAGCCAGCCTGGTCCGTTTGGTGTGTTATAGGCCAAGACTCTATAAAAATAGTGGGAATGAAGCCTAAGCCTATCCTCTGGCCTACCCATTCACATACACATGTGCATATGTGCAACAACACTCTTAGTTTCATTCCTGTTACTGTGTTAAAATATGCTGAAAACAGAGGCTTAGGAGAGAAAAGCTAATTTCCCTCAGGGGCAAATATACCATTGCAAAGGAACTCAAGGTTATAAAAAATTGGAAGCATCTAATAATATTACATCTATATTCTAGATAAGAGAACAATAAATTAATGCATGCTTGTGCACCTGCTTGCATTGTCCAATTTTGCACAGTTCAAGGTCCTCTTCCCAAAGGATGCTGCCACCACAGTGGGCAAGTCTTTCTACCTAAATAATATAATCAAAGTAAACCTCCAGAGACATGCACATAGGCAAACTTGCCTAAACAGTATCCTGTAGAGAACTCACTTTCTGAGTGATCCTAGAACATGTCAAATTGACAATTACAACCAATCACAGTCTACACACACACACACACACACACAAACACACAAACACACAAACATACAAACACACACATTACAATTCTATTTCTGAATCAGATGGCAAAATGTATCACACACATGTGTGTATATGTGTGTGAGTGCATGTTCTGTGCACAGGGGTGTGTGTGTGTGTGTGTGTGTGTGTGTGTGTGTGAATTCCCATGTGCCAAGTCAGAAGAAAATTTGCAAGGGCAAGTTCTTTCTTTTCGCCATGTGGATCCCCGAGGTCAAATGCCAGTAGCCAGGGCTTGGCATCAAGTTCCTTTATTCACTGAACCACCTCACAAATCCTCAGTCATATATTAAGAATGAGAGTAAGATGTTTTCATTGATAGCTCCTGCTGCAGGGCATTACTGGCATGCCCAGTCCTCTACCTAGGGGTGGGACTTCCCCTCTCCCAGAAACTCACTATATAAACCAGATAGTTGGTTTCACTGCCCCTTTTTGCTACCCTCGCCCCTGTTGCTGCCTTTGCCCTTTTCCCACCTCTGTGCCCTGTCTCTTTCTCTTCCCCGGACACCAAGGGCATGTTCTCCTTTCCCCTCCCCCTCCAGTGCTGCCTACAATAAGCCTGCATTTATATATTATAACTTCATTGCCATTCGCTCATTCTGAATTGAACTTCACTCAGCCCAGCAGGCCAGACTCATGGAGCTATTTCCTATACCTCATCATTCTCCACCTGGTCCAATCCCATCATCTTTAAACCTGGAAGAAGTAGAATACCCAGCCTGGCAACTCAGGGCCATGTGGGGATGGCTTCTCTCCCACCTCCCTCTCCACCTGATGCTCCTTTGCACTAAGTAAATTATCCTGTCCCCCACCCCCACCCCCGCTGCTGCCAAGAAGCACCAGGTGTCTCTTCCTCAGGTAGGGGTAGGGAAGGGAGGTCCAGGATCTTCCTGGACTCAGTTCTGTGAATAAATGGCCACAGGAGAGCAAGTTCATGTGAAACAAAGCCAGGCCTTTGTTCAGAAGTATTAAGTCTGTTTATGGATTAACCTCACCAAACCTCCCAATCTGAGAGTATTGAATTGGGATGCTACTTCCATATTCTTGTGATTTGACAAAGACTGGGAGCCAGGGTTGCCCTCGGTGTCTGCACTATTGTTTTTTTCAAACTTCATCTCTCCAGGTTTTTTACAAAACATGTGTTCTTACCCCTCTCCCTCCCTCACATGGTCCAGTTGTTAGGATTCTGCTTCAGTCTGCCTACTTGTGATGTCATTGCTTACAAATTGTCTACGTGCCCCCCTCTCTCTACTCTCTACGTCACCTCTCTCTCTCTCTCTCTCTCTCTCTCTCTCTCTCTCTCTCTCTCTCTATTCTCCTCTACTCTCTCTCTTCTTCTTACTATTCCTGTCTCTGTCTCTGTCTCTGTCTCTCTCTCTCTGGGGGTACCCTTCCTCCCTTTCCTTCTCTCCCCATGCTCATTTAATAAACCTCATATAACATAATATCTGAGACCTTGTGTGTGTGTGTGTGTGTGTGTGTGTGTGTGTGTGTGTGTGTGTGTGTATGTGTGTGTGTGTATGTGTATGTGTGTGTGTGTGTGTGTGTATATATATATATATATATATATATATATATATATATATATATATAATCCCACTGCCTCTCTCCAATCCTGTCCTTTCCAAGGAAAGCCTCCATATTCCTGGCATTCCTGAGGACTGCCTCAACTCCCTCACCTGGAGCCACAATTTGTTTAGATCAGCTATAATTTATAGATAATGGTCCTCAAATCTGTCAGAGAAACTGTAGAATAAGTACATTTCCATGCTTAATAAAAAAATAAAAAGCTTAATGTGACAGAGACTCCAGATTCTAGGGTTGACCCCAAGGCCTCCAGGAAGACTTGGGAACAATGACATAAGACACCACCTGGATTGTGATGCTGGGAAAGTCTGACTCAATTAACCTGCTGCAAATTCACTGCCCAAACTCTGGACAGGTGAAGAGTTGACTGCCCCATTTTGCCTAGACAAAATAAGGTCAATAGTTCCCCCAAATTCCTCTTCCACAGAAATCCCTCTCAGATTTGCTGGGCCCAGACTGATGCTGTGATGCTGTCTTAAGACCTGTACCCAGAATGAAGTCACTGACACCACAGGAGCCTACTGGGAAGGGAGTCTGGATAATGGCTAAGCCTCTGTCATATTAATCAATAATAGCAAGCTTGGATTATGCTCCCTGCAGTAATTTATCCTTCAGAGGTCCCTGATGGGTTTAAAGATCAGTTTAACAACAAAAACAAAGGCTTCAGCTACCTTCTCAAAAGAGTGTAAAGTTTATATAAGGTCTGAGGATCTAAAAAAGTATTTGAGGGTGAGAGAAGGTGATTTAAGATTGGTAAAGGTATATAAAAACTCTTCCCTCACTATGCTACTGTTGTATTTAGACTGTTCAGAGCTTTAACTTTAATCAGATTTTCAACTGTCTCCCAGCACTTTCGTATATTTTTGTAAACTTAAAAAGATTCTTGTAAGCTTCAGGAGATCCACTCAAATACACGGTCACACTCCAGATAAGTATTTCCTATTTCAGAGGATGGGATTTTCCCCTCATGACTCAGTTTTAGGACTCCCCAACACCATGATTATGGCCCTAAAAGTTTAAAATATAAACTCCGTAACTTTATCTTCTGCCTCTAACATTTGTATGTTACAGCAGTATCCTGCCAGGTGCTGCACCCAGAACGCAGGTGCTCCAGGCCTAAACCTCACAGACTGAATCAGCTGGACCTGCGGTTTCTTATCCACAGATGGTCTCACAGATCCTGAACAGCAAATACAACAGCCTGCTCTTCCTATACTTGGCCAACATTCCAGTCTTCTGTACCCAAGCCCAAATCTATGTCAAAGACCAGATTTCTTTGGCCATTATCTGTTTATTATCAATGAAAGGCTGGGATGTTAGGCCTTGTTGCGAGGTGTGGCTGCCATGGCCTGCCCTCTACCTAGGGGCAGGGATTCCCCTCACCCAGAGATGCAAATCAGATATTTGGTTTCATTGCCCCCTTTTTTGCCTCCCTTCCCCTGCTTGCTGCCCTCGCCATTTTCTAACCGCCCCCCTCGCCCTCTCTCCTTCCCTTCCCCCCACACCCAGGGTGCATTCTCCCTTCCCCTCTCCCTCCAGCACTGTTTCCCATAAACCTGCATTTATATATTAAAGCTTTGTTGCCCTTAGCTCATTCCTATTATTTAATCAATAACAATGCTAAATCAGAAATCTTTGCAAAAGGAGGATCACGAAATATAAGTCTATGATGTTATATAACAAATCTCTTGAGGCAATTGGACTGTTTAGGCTATGTACTTACTTTAACTGTGGCTTACAGAGGTAGCCTGTGTATACAGCTGACAAGGCGTTTGGAGATAAAATGAAGTTTCAAATACTTTAAAAGCCTCAGATCTCTGAATTCTAGAATTGTTTTTTGCCAGTCATTCTACCATGGGTATCTAATTCACTGGTCCAGCACAGATCAAGGGCTGATCCAGCACAGATAATCCCATGGCTATTGTGTAAAAGGTACTCTGAATGTGGCTGTAAGTGAATCTAGCAGCCAAGAAATGAAGGAAGGCATCACCCACCCACCCCACCCTTTATTGTCAGCCAAAGGAAGTGTTCGCCTGTAGCCTCCCTCCTACTCAGTAGCTCCCTCTTCACTTTCTTCCCACCATGATAAGAAGCAAATCTGTTCTCCGTCTGGGTGAGACCACAGTGCATGAGCATCTTGTAAAAAGAGTGGGTGCTGCCTTTAAGCAGAGTGAAGATGATCTAATTACTTCAGAAGAGGCTCGGGAAACCTGGGCTTTCTGTCTGCATTGATTACTCACTGTTCTTAGTCAGTGGAGTCTGGGAGACGTTTCTGAGTTTCTAATAACAGCACTGTTACTATTTGTGTCATCTAAAATGATTCCATATGCACAGGTTTATGGTAAAACTCTAAAGCTGTTTTGTTATTTTAGTTGTTTTGAGGATAAGACTTACTATGCAGTCAAGCATGGTCTCTGCCTTATGATCTTGCTACAGCCGGGGTTTCCTGAGTACTGAGATTATAGGCATCGACCACTATCTGGCTTTGAAGCTGATTTTTCCACTAAACATTGTATTAGTTGCCTCTATAAAAAGCAAATAATCACAAATCTGTCTCTAGTCCTCACGTTCTAGAGCCTGATATGAAATAAGAATTCTAGCACTTAGCCAGCTAGAGATGAAGAGATGATTTCAACATCATCGTAACACACTAAGTATTAAATAGACAATGAATATAAACCCAATGGCTGAGTAATCTTCAACCTCAACCCTTACTTCTGTCACAACTGGGCATTAATATCAACTGAAGCTTGAATCTGGTTTAGTTAGCTTCAACTTTTCAACTTAACACATACTAGCTCCACCAGAGAAAGGACTGTCAACCGAGGGACTTCCAGGCTAGACAGACCTGTGGTCATGTTTTAAGGAATTGTCTGGGTGGTTCAGTGATGTAGGGGGTCCATCCCACTCTGGGTGGCACCATTCCCTAGGCAGATAGCCTTAGGCTGGATAAGAAAGCTAGCTAAGCACAAGCTTCTGAGTGAGCTACTTAGTAGCTCCTCCATGGTTCCTGCTGTATTTCTTGGCTATGAAATGAGTTCCTAGCATGGAGATAATGGTACAAAAAATAACAAGTGGTTCAGCCCTCAGATTACTCTCTTGACTTTCCTCAGTTATGACACGAGATCTGAAAGTATAAGCTAAATAAATCATTTTTACCCCTAAGTTGCTTTTGGTCACAATGTTTCATAACAACAGCAGACTGAAACTAGGACAGAACTTTATCCCAAAAATGAGAGAGAAAAAAAGACCATTAAACTTACAGTCTCCTCCAGATTTAATAGTCATATCTAATGAAAATAAATAAAAAGTCATGGTAACACTGATAATAGTAATCTGTGGGGAAAACTTGCCCTAATCATGTTGCGAGTAAACATGTCAGACTTCTCATTACTGTGACAAAAGCAGTGGGGGAGACAGCTGGAGGGAGAAGCATTTACTTCTAGTCTTGACTTCAGAGGTTTCCATCCAGGGCCTCTTTGCTCCATGTCTCTGTGCCTGTGATGGATCAGAGCATCAGAGTGGAAGGAAGCTCGCAATGACAAGGAAGCAGAAAGAATTGTCTGTGCCAGGAGGCTCTGTCATTCTTCGCTCTTTCTTCCATCCAGCCCCCTGCATACTTGATGGCCCCAGTCTTATTCAGGCTTATCCATCCCTCCTTATCATCTCTGTAAACCTCCTCAAGAACATGCTCAGAAGTGTACTTCACCTTGGAGCTTTTGGACCTATAAAAGTTGAAAACTGTTTACTCCCGAACCCCTTGTCAACTTGACACCCAAATAGGCCACCTTAAGCCATATATAATCCCAAACGAAATTAAAGAAGCATTTAAAATTCTGTCTAACATGATATTAATAATCCCCACTTAATTAAAATAAAACCAATTTCCTTCCTTACAATTTAGCTTTTGAACTGCCCTTAAGTGCTCAAGTCCAAAGCTTCCAAGGACATTCCAAAAAGAGCTTCCAAGGCTTCTACAGTAGCAGCATAGAACTGGGTCTCTGTGAGGATATTAAACCCTTGTTAACCACTCTGGTTGCCGAGGCCACAACAACAGAAATGTCTCCCTGACCAGAGTGCTGAACTCTTTGAATGGGAAGCCCTGGCCACACCCTTTCGGGGGTGCTGTGTTCTGTAAGGATTTGCATAGTGACCCAGCTATCAAGACAAGGTAGCTCTCAGAAGGCCTCTGACACTGTAGCAGCTGCTCAGCTGCAATGCACCAGGGTGTGAAGAGAGTGATCCCAAGAGTAGGCCTTTCATTAAATTCTGCCTCACCTTGTCAGAGTCTCTTTCACATTCATCACGAAAGTGCTGGCCCTCCTTCCTGGGACCATATGTTGTGCTACTTCCCAGCCCTCACACTGCATTTTTCATTAGCCTTTTAAAGGATCTATAATAACAGGATAAGGAAGACTTAGCCTCCCGTCCATATTAAAATGCTTCAAGCAGAGCTGAATTGAGCCTTGGGGAATTGTTCTAAGGAAGAATCCCAATGCAATTTCACTCACAACCACTTAGCTCCTCTCTGGCCTCAAATTGCCAGTTGGAAACAAATTCACCAGCCACCACAAATATTAACAACAGATAACACGCAGCATATGGCGGGAAGCCAGAATACTTCACAAATCTGAGTCAGGCGGCTCTGGTGATTAGTGAGACATAATTTTCATCCTAGAGATGCGCTGGAATGAGCTACCCAAACAGGGGAACTAGAAAGCAGCTCCATATGGTGCCAAGCCGGCCAGGCAGGGATGGGGGTGGGCAGGGAGGGGGAGAGCTTTCCTTCTTAGTACCATCCAGAAATCATTGCTTCAGATAATGCCATAGCTGGCAAGACTGTAACATCAGATTGAGAAAAACAAAAAACAAAAAACAAACCAAAGCAACAACAGCAACAAAAAACCCAAAACCTTTGGGTTGACCCTTCTTTTATTATTATTATTATTATTATTATTATTATTATTATTATTATTATTATTATTATTATTAATTTATTCTTGTTACATCTCAATGGTTATCCCATCCCTTGCATCCTCCCATTCTTCCCACCCTCCCATTTTCCCCTTATTCCCCTCCCCTATGACTGTGACTGAGGGAGGTTACCTCCCCTTGTATATTCTCATAGGGTCTCAATGACCTTTCTTAAGTTTGAAAACAAGCCTGGATTCCGGGGAAGCTCACTTTGTGTCTGTTAGTAAATGCTGCAGATACATGACACTTACAAACCCTAGAGGCAGAGCTATTGAGCCAAAGCCAGTCTATATCAGACTGGAATCATTTTAATGCTTCCATTCAGATGACCCCATCATCAGAGGCGAGAAGAACGAAAATGGTTCTAGAAATCACAGCGGATTCAATTCAATCTTTATGTGTGATTATTAAAATTGTACATCAGGGAGATACTTAATATAGTCTGTCTGGATCCAACTGCCTTTGAGGGAATTCTTGGAGAAAAGAAGAATGAAAACAGGACAAGCAGCAGTAGAGTTAGTGGGAATAATTTTCAGCTATGCAAACAATAAGCAAATAGTATGTTTAATGTTAGGTGCTGCTTCAGGGTGTGGTTGGCATGTCCTGCCCTCTACCTAGGGGCAGGCATCCCCTCTCCCAGAGACTCACTTGGTTCCCCTTGCTTTTGCTCTTTCCCACCTCCCTGCCCTTTCTCCTTCCCTTCTCCTACCCCCAATGCTCGCTCTCCCAACTTCTCCTCCTCCCAACCTGATTCCAATAATTCTCCATTTATACACTATAGCTTCATCATCAATAGCACATTCCAATTATTTAATCACTCCTTTAGAATTTGCTATCCTAGAAACTGGAAGTGGTTTACTACAGATTTGTGGACTTAAAACCTATTTATGAGTAAGCAATTGTTTTAGCAACAAATTAAATAATAGTATAAAAAATATAAACCATACCCACTGTAGAGATGCAGTAGATGACCTGCAGGGAAATCACTGTGGTGGGAGCTTGAGGCAGCTGTTCACATTAGAGCTACAGGCAGGACACAGAAAAAGCATGCTGGTGTGCAGTGTGTGTCTCCTTTATGTTTTTCCAGCCTAGAACCCAGACCATGAAATGGTCTGTCCACATTCAATGGGTCTTCTTACCTAAACTAACCTAATCTAGAGCATCCCTCACAGACATGACTAGATGATTGTCTCTTAGGTGAGTCTAGATGTTTTCAAGTCAATAGCAACTAACCATCATACGTCTTAATTCCTTGCTTACTTACTGGCATTTCTTGAGTTTATATTGCCCATAAAATCTCTCACTCAAATATTTCAGTTCTGACCTCTAAGACTATTCATTACTGAAGGTGATTCCAGAAGATTCCCAGAGTACAGCATGGGGTGAAGCTTAGTGAAGGCAGAGCAGAACACTGGCATATTGTCACACCAACCTCAGCAACACCCCATGAATGCTGGGACACTCAGATGTCCCTAAAAGATGAATCCCGTATATGAAAGACATGACAATAAGCCTCTTGGGTGGTGCTAAGACCCATCAGTATCCCAGAGAAAGAAAACACAGACTTGGGTCAGACAACTCAAGACATGACATCACAGAAAGACAGCAGTCTTCAATACTATACTGAACTAGACTCATATTTCTAATAAGCCAAAGACAGACTATAATGAAAATTAGACCGAACATTTCTGCCTAATACCTGGCTTTGCGGTTGTTGAAATACAAAGAGGATAAGCCCCAGTAAGTCTCATATGCCACAGCAAAGGCCCTGATGAGAAAAAGTGAAACCACGAATGTGGGAGAGCATTCACAATCAGCTGTGTTTGAAAAACTGGAACGAACACGCAAGGAGCAGAACCCTTGCCCTTTTTCTGGAGCCTGGCATCTTTTTTTTTCTCTGCAGAGTTCCTAGGAAAAGACTTGGTTAAGACAGGTATTTCAGTAAAACTCAGTATCCTATAAGCATCAGAAATGCATCTCTTGCAATTGTGCAGGTGCTGGAAAATTCAGTGTTTGCTGATGGTTCAAAATCTGGTTCTGACATAGCAGAAGCTGATGCAGAGTTAGAGGAAAGTAGTTCTCCGAAGTCTATGTAATAGAGCACAAATCTTATTTATAAGGGTTGCACTCTCCTACCTTCCTTACCTCAAAAGGTCCTATCTTATAAGATCATGATATTGGGAGTTATGTTTTTAAAAGGTATGTTTAGCAGACACATAGACATACAGCAGATCATAGCAGATAGCTGATAAGACACTAGAAAACATAAGCCCTCTCTACATAAACCAACAATAACAGCCACATTTCAGCTTCATTTTCCTGGGTAATTCTTCATTGCTCACCAGAAAACTATAGCACAACCTTAGAAATTTCAAGGAATGTATCTTGAAGATGCTCCACAAATATCTGGTCCAAAGGTCCAAATACAATGAAAGGGAGCTTATCAACATGGGACAAAGTCCTGTGACTCAGATATTTTTATTCGTCTGCTTTTTTTTTATTTTAATGACTTATTTTTATTTATTCTTTTCTCCTACAATACATCCCAACTTCATTGTCAGGGAAGGTCCTGGAAGATGATTAAAGCATGTGCTTGAGATGGCTCCTTGGAGCTTAGAAAGGGAAGGATGCCTTACAGTACAAATGATGGAGATGAAAGTACTTTCCTTACACAGTATCAGGGAAAGGGTCAAAGTGCTCAGAGATTGGAGCTAGTCAACAGTGCATTTGTTATCAAATACAAAAAAATAAGTAGCTCAGAGGAGATTCCGTCCCTACAAACACTAATAAGTGCATTAGATTCATTACAGAGAGAGGTGACAGCAATATTTTAGGAGAGAGAAAGTTGTCAGCAGTGAATGGAAAATGGAGAATCATACTTCTGCGGGGGTGTGGCCCCTGGCGATTTCCCACAGCCCTGCTCCAGAGCATAAATGGGCGTTCATAACTACATTTTAGTGAGATATTAAACAAAGACAGAGGCTAAGGAGAAAAGAAAAATAGGAAATAAGTTGGAAGAGGACATATGTGAGCATATGGGGCAGTAAGTAGGGGAATGGATAGAATCATATTTACTATGTACATACATGAAATTGTCAGAGTTAAAAATAAATAAATAAAACATTAAAAAGAAAACTAAAGAACAAATGTGACTTTGTTTATGCCAAGATTTTAAGGCCTGTACACTAAACTGTAAGAACTGTGTACTCTCTCTGGTTTCTGGGACATTTCTCTTTGCTTCATTATTTTCTCAAATGTTCATCATCTTTCCTTATCTTTCTCATTCATCTTGCCCGCAGTCCTAACTATATCAGTTACTTTCTGCTGATGTGGTAAAACACATGTTCAAAAGCAACTGAAGGAAGAAAGCTTATTTTGACATATGGCTAGTGAGGGCTAAAGTCCATAATGTCAAGGACAATGTGAGAACAGGACAGGACATCTGGGTACTCACATATTTTCACCACTAAGAAAGCAGAGTGAACAAACTAAAAGTGAGGGAAACCTACAAACTTTTGCAAGCTTTCCTTAGTGACGTGCTTCCTTCAGCTGCCTTTGTAACCTAAAAATTCTATAACCACCCAAACCAGTGACACCAGCTGGGGACCAAAGATTCAAACGTGAGTCTCTTGGGTAGATTTCTCCTTCAAACAACACCACTAGCATTATCGCATATGACTGCTGTGAGACTATGGACATTTTGCCTGTTTTTCTATCCATCCCTTGCCTAGTCAGTGCTTAATAATCTGGTTTACCTGCCCCAGCTTTGTTCCCAGAACCAGAATACTGGCCCTTCCCACCCAACCCTTACTGGGCAGCAATTGTACAGTCCCAGAAACTTATTGACGCAGCAGCCATAATTGAATTGACTTTGACATAACTGTTGTTCTCTATGTAGCTCCTACCTCTTGCGGCTGTGGTTCTCAAGAATGTCATGCTCCACGTGAACATGATCTGCTGTGTCCTTCTCTGTGTATGTGCACCGCACACCATAATTCACTCTCTCAGTTAAGTTCTTCATGGGAGAAGAGTGGTTTGGCAGAATATGAAAACATAACAGAATTCTTACTCATTACAGGCATTTTCAGGGCTGAGGAGGTGGCTCACTTGGTAAAGTGCCATGCAAGCATATGGATCTGAATCTGCATGCACATCACCCCCTTAACACGAGCCTGTAGTCTTCCATTTGGGGAAATTAAGATTCCTCAGGCTTGCTGACCAGATAATTTACCAAGAGCAGTAGGCTCTAGATTCCATAAAATACCCTATCCCAAAATAAAGGATCCAGAATGCTTGAAGAGGCAGCTTCCATCAACTTCTGACCTCAATGTGCATAAGCATATATGTGCATATGCACCCAAACACATGTGCAAACATACATGAACATGTACAGTCATATATGCCAGTTTATTTTAAAAGATTTATTATTTAGGTTTATTTTACTGTATGCATGTGAGTGTTGTGACTGAATGGATGCCTATCTACCGTGTCTATGTCTGGTACTATCAGTGACTAGAATGCAGCCTCAGACCCCTGGCAATAGAGTTTAAGACAACTGTGAGATACCATACTGATGCTGAAAACCAAACCTGAGTCCCCAGCAAGAGTAGTGATTGCTCTTACCTCCTGAGCCATCTCTCCAGCCCCACAAAAAAAAAAAAAAAAAAAAAAAAAAAAAAAAAAAAGGTTAAAAATCTAGTATCAATTCTTCAAATGTTAAAGTAAGAGGACTGTCACGCATCAGGCCATCTTATGCTACAGAGTGAATTTCAGGCCAACTTGAAGTTCAATGTGAGATGCAGTCTAAAAGCAAACAAACAAAACAACAAAGACGCCAAACAAACAACGCCTCCTCACACAAAGGAGAAGGAAGGACTTGCCAGGTGTTTATCCATCCAGGACAAAGAGATGGAGCACACCTTTCCTCTTTACTTCCTAGGGACCTGAAGCTACATGCTACTTGGATTCTAATTACATCTTTCTCTGTAGGAATGAACCTAGCCTCCTTAGGAAGCAAGAAAAATGGAATGCTTAAAAGTTTCCATATGAAAAACCTGATCCAGCCAGAAAGGGGGAATAGGTCATTTCTCAGTGGATTGAGCTTGCAGATAGGGAGGAAGACAGCTATCAGGCAAGGAGTAAGGTAGCCATCAGGCCTCGGGAGATTCGGTAGCATGAGACACTATGAAGAGAGAGAGCAAAATAAAAGGGTTTTAAGGGAATTTTCTGTGAAATAAATATGTTTCCACCAAGCTATTCATCTAATAAGTAATGATTGCTCATTTTGTCTGTCTTAGTGATTGGACAATAATAATCATTTTATTGTTGTTGTTGATACAGCACAACAGCAGAGCACTACGTGGGTTACAGGAACATATCCAGATCTGGAAGCTACTATTCTCAAGAGATGGCATCTTCTTGATCTGCACACCCGGGTCCCTGAACCCAGGCAGAAGATTGCCTGTGACATAAAGGTAAAGAAAACAGAATTCCTGGACAGAATGATAGAGAAGCCGTTTGTTGCCTATTGCATGGGGAGACAAGAAGAGAAATCAAAGAGAAGAGGAAATAACAATTTATTACTTGTGAAATGGCTAATGAGATTAGCTTTTGGGTAGTGTATGTGCAGAGGCAAGCAGCTGGAGATAGCTTTTTGATCTCTGGCTGCCTGTCTGAAGGATCACACATAGGGTGGGGGCAGCTCTCAGATCTCCAGCTCTGGGCACAGAGCCTAGCTCTTTGAAGTGATTCCCTTTGCACATTTCCTGCTAATAGACAGTGAATAAGGAGGCCATGTCCCTGGGGGGCAAGAGGGGCCTTGAAGTTTCCTCAGTCATGGGAAGTTAACAAAGATGACCATGGGCGAAGTTGTAGGTGGTGTAATCTGCATTTCAGCATCACTCTGATGCTTCTTGGCTCAGTGCATAGCAGGGTATTGCTGGCCTCTTTCTGATTGCTGAGAGTACTCTAATCAGCCCAGATTGGATTCTATGCCATGGCTTCCTGTTCTTCTGTCAAAACTGTCCAGAATGTATTCCACACGGGGCTTGGTGTGAAATGAATCTGTACTCTGCTCCAAAGACAGTGGTAGTTCCTAACATTGTGAAGGGTAGTTATGTGCCATGTTTTATTTTTAGAGATTTATCTTTATTCACTGGTTCTAAGACTTACAATTACTCTGACAAATCAATTAAAGGATACAACTGACGACTACTACGGTAACTATGGTGCTGGTGTGAAGGCCAGAAAACAAAAATAACGTAATAATTCTTTGTAAGCATACTTTTTTAAAAAAGGTTTATTTATTATGTATACAGTATGCATCAGATCACATTATAGATGGTTATGAGCCACCATGTGGTTGCTGGGAATTTAACTCAGGACCTCTGGAAGAGCAGTCAGTGCTCTTAAAAAAAAAAAAAAGTAAGCATACTTTTTATTTCCTCTTTGTCTTAGATGCCTTCCTGAACTTCTAAATCTTTCCACGCTTATGTGCCCATCATAAGTAAAAAGGGAAAAATAAGCAAAATTAAAATACGTTAGTTCCAAACTGTTAACAACCAATCACTAAGGGATGTGCACAACCGTCTACAACAAGAATTTGCATCTTCCACTAAACCTATTAGAAGGTTGTTGACCGATGAGAACTTCTTTTTTTAAATTTAATTTTATTAATCTATTCATATTACATCTCAATGGTTAGAACTTCTATAGCTGAGGAGATGCAGGAACTTCTATAGCTATAGATGTGGAGGTTTGAAGCCTGAACCTATTACTACTTATTTTAAGCTATGTTTAGCCTGCTAAATAGCCATCCCTTGCTCACCTCTATGTCTGACCTAGCATCCTCTGATGAGCAGATAAAAATCTTCTAGAATATATTACCTTAACAAAAGTCTAGTTTCCACCAACTAAAACACTACGAAATTCATCAGATATCATCTGAGACCCATAACACAGACTTTGCTGCTTGGATGCAGCCCTCCTACTAATGTATTTCCACCAATGTATTTGAAATGTGCCTATAAAAATATCATCAAATAATTACCACATGGAAACATGGTATTTGAGGAACCCTAAATCTGTGTTGCTGGGCATCGTCATTGATATTTGGCTTTAGAAATAAACTATTCCTTATCCCTGTTAAGGAAAAGCATGTGCTTTTTGCACTGGCAAGGGTATTTAAGAATCATTTGTAAACAGCATATAATGCAATATATTCCAGACACAACATGACTGATGCACATGTGACTTCACAGAGGTTGTGGTAGCATGCATAAGTCCTGCCCAGGTTCAGGCCAGATGGGATCTCAGCAATGAGAGACAGATGGACACAAGGTCCCAGCTGTCACCAAGAAGCCATTTGTAAATGATAGCTACTGTAACAGAGTATCACAGGCCGTATCAACAACACTTCATGGCATGGCCTGTGCCCCCAAATAATTGGGTAACCAAAAACCAACTCCACGTCTTATTTTGTTTTGTTTGTTTGTTTGTGCACTTTAAGTTTTATTCTGCCCTATTTGTTTTTGTTTTTTGTTATGATTTTCATTGTGTCTTATGGTTATTGATGAAAGAAAATAATGAGAAATCACACATAAATTGGGGGAGGAGGTGGGGAGAAGCTAGGAGGAGCTGGAGAAAGGAGAAAGATTATTGTATGGAAAAAGAGCTTTAAATACTAAAAGAGAAAAAAAATCAAATACTATATAATACAATGTTCCCCACATGGGTCATTCTCTTTTAATTACTTAATTAAGTAAGTAAGTAATTTAGAACGGTAAGATACATTTTATCTACATTGTTGTCATTGCTCTGTTACAGTATTGCAGGGAATTGTACAATGGATGATCAGCAGAGACAATACTTCTAGTCTTAATGAACTTAAAGTTTAGTGAACGTTTCTTTTTCTTTTTCTTTGGTTTTTCTGTTTTGTTTTGTTTTGTTTTTGTTTTTTGTTTTCCTTATTACTTATAATTTATTCACATTACATCCCAAATGTTATCTACCTGCTCTTATCTTCCCATTCCTACCCTCCTTCCCTCTTCTGTCCTGTTCCCCTCCCCTAGACTTCTAATGGGGAGGTCCTCCTACCCTACTCTTTGGCCACAGCCAACTAGGTCTCACCAGGATAACCTGCATCCTCTTCCTCTGTGTGCCCACAAGGCCATCTTGCCTAGGGGCAGTGACCAAATAGTGCCTTTCAGGAGTTCAGCAGAAATCTCCCCTCCCTTTGCCCCTCCCCCAAATGGAGAATCAGCTGTCCATCGGCTACATCTAAACAGGGGATCTTGGCTCTGTGCATGCATTGTCCTTGGTTGGTGCATCAGTTTGTGCAGGTCCCCCTTCCCCAGTGTCCTGAGCTGCGGGCCTTGACGGTCTCCCAGTGGAGTGATTGCTCCCTCCTGGACCTTCCATGTCCCCACTCTTACCTAACACTTTCAGCACTTGTCCCAGAGTCCAGCTTGGAGTCCTATTATCTGTCCCGATTCCCTGCTGAGTGGAGTCACTCAGAGGTGATCTATTTTGGGTTAATAACCCCTTTTTAGTGAGTATATACCACACATGGCTTTCTCAGTCTGGGCTACCTCACTCAAGATGATCTTTTCTAGTTCCATCCATTTACCTTCAAATTTCAAGGTTTCCTTGTTTTCAATAGCTGAGTAGTATTCCACTGTGTAAATGTACCACAGTGTCTTTATCCATTTGTCAGTTGAGGGACATCTAGCTTGTTTCCAGATTCTGGCTATTACAAATAAGGCTACTATGAATATAGTTGAGCAAATGTCCTTGTTGTAGGGTGGAGCAACTGAAAATTGGGAATAGTGCTACCTCCAGATTCAGCAAGGGAAAGTTTGCTAAGAGCACTTGATATAGTACCTTTCTTTTTTTGTTTTGTTTTGTTTTGTTGTTTTCTTGACAGGGTTTTCTAGGTAGCCCTGGCTGTCCTGGAACTCACTCACTTTGTACACTAGGCTTGCCTTGAACTCACAGAGATATACCTGCCTCTGCCTCTGCCTCTTGAGTGATAGGTTATAAGCATGTACCACCGCATCCTGGTATACCTTCCTATTTTTACACGGCACTTTTTCCTTATACCTTTTAAAATAAAGTGTATAGTAAACAGTAATCAAGATTGGTTGTCAATATTTCACTCTCATTGGCTTATATTTGTTTTCTTTCTATCCAGTGGTAGAATTTTAAATGGGTTTTTACTTGCTTTGTCATTTACATGTTGTTAATTGCAAATTTTACTTTTCAAATTATTTTGAACTATTTGTGTGTGTGTCTGTATGTGTGTGTGTGTATGTATGTATGTATGTATGTATGTATGTATGTATGTATGTAAGAACACTGTGCAGGTAAATATGGGTTCCTGCAGAAGCCAGAAGAAGACGTTGGATCCCCTGGACCTAGAATTACTAAAGGCTGTGAGCCATCCAACCTGGGTGCAGGGAACCAAAATTGGGTCTGAACTAGCAGAGGGTGCTGTTAATCTCACAGTCATCTTCCATCCCTTCAGCTGGGAAATGCCCCTGTCTAAGCTTACTGATGCATCTGCACTAGTTCTACAAATGTGCTCTAGCATTCCTTTTTCTCTACCCCATCAACTGGGACACTTCCTAGAGAAGAGCCAGCACACAGACTAATTTGATGTGAATAATGAAGGCAGTTATTAGTTTAGCAAATATATGATATCAGACGGTTCAAGGACTGATTTAACTAAACTATGACATCAGGGTGTTAGTTTTTCCCTACCTTAAATTTACTTACTCTTCCTTTTCTGGTTGTATCTTGGCCAATCAGCATAGAATGTCATTTATTTATATAACCACACCCTGAAACATTAATAATCAATACATAATACTGAAAGAACACTTATTTTGCTTTCAGATGCATCTAGAAGCTTTATGATTACTGACTGACATTATCTTCATTATAACCTAGAAAGACACAAGGGGTCAAGAGCACTTCAGCTGCTTTGTGTTTTTGGAAACCTACAATGCTATTTTTATCTCTAGTTTAGTAATGAAAACCCAAACATAGAAAATAACTATTAAAACATCTGCATTACAGAAGAAATGGTAGAACACCCAGGATGTCTGAGAGCTTGAGACCAGCTTCAGATGTCTTGAGTGACCACAGCAGTGGGTTTGTCTTGTTCTCATTTTGGTATAAATATCCAAAAAAAAATTGTTTTCTTATCAGTATACTTGGTATTCTCATTTTGGTTTCATTTTTCCAATTCAATATTTTCATCTTCTTTCTGAGTTCTGAAAATTGTAGGTATTTCTGGATTGGTATGACAAGCTTGATTCCCACTGTTACTGTCTATAACTTTCCTTCCAATATTGTGTGTTTTCTGATAACTGGTGAGATTTTGGATGAGTAAGCAGAATGGTTTGGCTCTCAGTCAACCTTCTGGGAAAAAAAGTCAGCCTTCCCATTTTAAACACAGCAGAGAAGCCAAGAGAGACTCTACATGTTTTAATGCAATCAGCTTGGCAGAGTGAAGGTGTGCCACCTTGTCAGTCCCACACACTGCAGAGTGAATGCATGCAAAGGCTTCTGGGCTGGGGCTTTAGCTCACTGTATCTCCATAGATTACATTGAAAAATTCAACAGTTGAATTTTGGTTTAGTCTCCTTTATCTAAAACATCTTTGTGTTTACAGGGTCGTCTTCTACCTTTAAGATCACATAAATTATAGACAGCAAAGCAACAAAATAAATAATTTGCCATCTTAACTTTCAAATAACCTCCTCTTCACTTTTTAAGGTGTCAAGTCTTTTTATGAAGTGATGTAGAAAATTACTAAAAAAAAATCTGTGACAATATGCTCATTGTATTTTATTTATTTATTATCATTTATTCATATTATGTCCTGATTGTTATCCCCTCACTCTTCCTTTTCTCCCTTAACCCATGCTCTGATCACAGTCTATCAAGTCTTGTCAGGATAGCCTGCATCTTCTTCCTCTCTGTGCTCACAAGACCATCCCACCAATCGGCAGTGATCAAATCATAGACACCAGAGTTCATGTCAGATGCAGTCACTGCTCCCCTCTCCCCCTCCTCCACTACTCATTGCATTTTAATCTCCTTTTAAAAACATTCAGCCCTGTGAGATTTTAATGTGTATTATATATGAAACCCAAAAATATGACATTATATATTGAGTAGAAATTAAGAAATTTCACATAATTGCTTATTGTTTCTAGTATATAGAACATCTCAAAATGTCAGTTTTGTGTCAGCACAGCTGAAAAGGTACTGGGCACCTGGGTGAATGATGAAATGGGTTATCCATTAAGATGATCCAAGCAGAGCTACAGAGCAGCTGAATGCTTTGGAAACCCCCATCTACATCTCAGCTGAAGATGTATCTGTGTTTTCTAATAATCAAACACAATCTGGACACCACCCTGAAGGACCCATAGTCTGATGTTATCTTCTAAAAGGACTCAGCTGTTTTCATAAAGAAAAGAGGGCAAAAGTCTGACTGAGGTCCACTGCCAAAGTCATAAATTATATATATATATATATTTAGGAAAGGTAAGAGCACCAGAGAGTTCTGTGTTTCAGGCATGTATTCTACACTGCATCAGGAACAAAGATGATGAGGAACTCTGGTTTTGGTTTATATCCTCACCAAACAGTTCAACTGGAAGAGTCTAGAAGGAGACTGGGATGACTCCATCTTCATTGTCAACTTGCCTGCATCTAAAATAACCTAGGAGTGACTTAGCTGAAGAAAAAAGATTCACCCTGAAAATAAGAGACAATATAGCTTGACAATATTGCAGATTAAATGAAGAAGAGGAAAAGGGGAAGCCTGCTGAGTGCCAACATCCATCTCTCTCTGCCTACTCACTGGGATTGCGATGTAGCTGACTGTACCATACTTTTTCTATCACACCGTCCTTCTCACGATGGAGTCCAACCCCTCACACAATGAGCCACAGTACAACGACTCCTATCAGGTAGCTAATCACAACAATGAGAAAAACAGCTAGTAACAGGTCAAAGATCCCATAAAAGGGAGCCTGTCCAGGATGCGTTGGTGTGAGAAGAGCTACACAGTAAAAAGTACAGATACATGACCGAATATGTGAATGCATTTTCTCATGGGGCTCTGAGGAAGCCATGTTAGTATAGAGAAGAAAGCGTCAACCTAAACATTCCCTACATGCCCTCTTTCACTCTGATGTGATATGAGGCCAGAATAGAAGAAGTAAGAAGCCTTTTTCCCCCTGGTTTTCTCCTCTATAAAGCTTCAGGTAGAGGAAGGGAGAATTTAACATCGCAACAAATTAAAACTTGAATTATAACATGAGACAGCATTCCCATTGCTCTACTGAAAACTTCTTGTGACTTTAAGTTAACATAGAACTTCTAACTTCCAGCACGAGCCAAGATCTCATGAGAACCTTTGAGCTTTCACTCAAAGGGAATGAAAAATCTTTTAATGAGGAAAGACAAAAAAGTATGGATTTTTGTGCCTGAAATTGGTGAATTACCTGAGTTCTTTATGTTAGCTGTACAAATTTTTCTCTATCAAAACTGCTCTGTATGTGTGTGCAAGAAATTATTTGTGGGTTGAGGAAGAACAGGTGAGAGCCCTCCCCCTACTCCTGGCCTACTAGAGCCTGGTTGCAGAGACACAGTCTGCCCCAGGCCCTCTGAGATCCATGCAGGCAGGGCACTCCATCTCCTGAGATCCTAACCCCACCTGCAATCCTGGAGACCAGAAACCACCAGAGAACAACAGAGCTTGCCAGAAGTGTGGTCTACTCTGGGCCAGTGTCCTCCACTCTCTATCTCCTGAGCACATATTCTTGGCCCCCATCTCCATGTTCAGTCCAGGAAACCAGCAGCCTTTTGAGAAGAACAAACTCAGAGACAGGCAGCCACCAGGGAAACAGTCCTAGAAAACATCAGCCATCAGAAACTACCAATTCTCCATGTATCTCCAGAGGCTTACTACCACCAAGGAAAACAAGATGTCTGCTACTACCCAGGATTACCACTTCTACTTATAATCCTAAAGGCCTACAACATAAGGCATAAACAGACTACTAACACCAGGTTTGAATAGATAGGTAGAAGTCAACATAAGTACACAAGCAACAAAACTCAGGGCCACATGGCACCTCCAGAACCTGACCATCCTACTTCAGCAAGCCCTAGATGCCCTAAGACACTTGAAGGGCAAGAAAATGACATCAAATCTGATATTATGAAAATGACAGAGGCACTAAAAGAGGAAAATAGATCCTTCAAAGATATGCAGAAAAATATATCCAAACAGATTCAATAAATCCCCTAAATATGTAGAGGAAAATACAATCAAATGGGACAAAGTAATGAATGAAACTAGCCAAAAACCTAAAAATGGAAACAGAAGCAATAAGAAAAATAAAATCTGAGTCAATCCTGTGGATGGAACAGGAACTACAGACATAAGCATCACTAACAGGATACAAGAGATGGAAGAAAGAATCTCAGGTGTAGAAGATATGATTAAAGAAATCAATATATCAGTAAAAGGAAATGTTTAAATCTAAAAAGATCCTGAAACAAAGCATCCAAGAAATCTGGAACATTGTAAGAAGACCAAACCTAAAGATAATAGGAACAGGAGAAGGAGAAGACTCCAAGCTCCAAGGTCCAAAAACTATTCTCAATAAAATCATAGAAGAAACCTTCCCCAACCTAAAGAAAGTGATGCCTATAAACATATAAGAAGCTTACAAAACACCAAATAGATAGGACTAGATAAGAAAATCCTCCTGCCAGATAATAATCAAAACATCAAATATGCAGAACAGCAGCAACAACAACAACAAAAGAATATTAAAAGCTGTAAGGGAAAAAAGTCAAGTCAAATATAAAGACCGCCCTATCAGAATTATACCGGACTACCCAATAGAGACTATAAAAGCCAGAAGTATCTGAGCAGATGTCATGCAGACACTAAGAGATCACAAATGTCAGCCCAGACTGTTGCACCTAGTTTCAGTCACTGTGGATGGAGAAATCAAGACATTCCATGACAAAACCAGCACTACCAGCAAAACCAGTATTAAAAGATACTAAAAGGGAAACTCCAACCCATAAAAGCTAACTGTACTCAGGAAAACAGAGCAAATAAATAACCCCACATCCACAAAAACCAAAAGAAAGGAAGCATACACAAACACACATACACTCTACCACCACCAACATAAAAATAACAGGAATTAACAACCTCTGGTCCTTAATATCACTCAACATCAAGGGCCTCACTCCTCATAAAAAGACACAGAATGGATGTGAGAACAGGACCCATCATTCTGCTACCTACAAGAAATACACCTCAATAATGAAGATAGACATTACCTCAGAGTAAAGTGCTAGAAAAGATTTTCCAAGCAGACAGATCCAAGAAGCAAGCTGAAATAAGCATTCTAGCATCTAATATCATAGACTTTGAACCAAAACTAATAAAAACAGATGGAGAAGGACACTTAATACTCATCAGAGGAAAAATACACCAAGACTATGTTTTTGAATATCTTTGCCCCAAATGCAAGTGCACCAATATTCATATTTCAAAACTTTACTGAAGCTTAAATCACCCACTGAGCATCACATATTAGTAGTGGGAGACTTCAATGCTCCACTCTCACAGATGGATAGATTATCATGACAGAAACTATGAAACAGAGAAATAATAAAACTAATAGATATCATGAATCAAATGGACATAATATATCTACAAAATATTTCACTTGAACACAAAAGAATATACCTTCTTCTTAGCCCAGCACTTCACAGAACCTTCTGCAAAATTGGCCATATACTTGGTCACAAATCCAACCTTAACAGATACAAGAAGATTGAAATAACTCCCTGCATCTTATCAGACCACCATGGATTAAAGCAGGAACTCAACAACAGAAACAACAAAAGAAGCATACAAACACATGAGAAGTGAATAATTCACCACTCAATGACCACTGGGTCGGGAACAAAATAAAGCAATTAAAGACTTTATAGAAATTAATGAAAATGAAGACACACCATACCCAAACTTAGGGTATACAATGAAAACAGTGCTGAGAAGAAAGATCATTGTACTAAGAGCCTTCATAAAGAAATTGGCAAGATCCCATAATAGAAACTTAAGAGCACACCTGAAAGCTCTAGAACAATAGAAAGCAAACACACCAAAGAGGAGTAAATAACAGGAAATAGTCAAACTCGGGGCTGAAATCAATAAATTAGAAATAAAGAGAATGAGAACAATACAAAGAATAAATGAAACCAAGAGCTCGTTCTTTGAAGAAATCAACAAGAAAGACAAACCCTAAGGCAAACTAACTATAAATCAGAGGGAGAGTATCTAAATTAACAAAATATAAAAAGAAAAGGGGTGGATAACAAAAGACACTGAGGAAATTCGAAAAATCATTAGGTGTTATTTCAAAAGGCTGTATTCAGCATAATTGGAAAATCTAAAAGAAATAAATAGTTCTATTTATAGATTTCACTTATTGAAGTTAAACCAAGATCAGATAAACAATTTAAAATGTCCTATAACCCTTAAGGAAAATAGAAACAACCATCAAAAGTCTCCTAAGTAAAAAAAGGCCAGGACCAGATGGTTTTAGAACAGAATTCTACCAGACATTCAAAAAAGAGATAATACCAATACTCTTCAAACTATTCTACAAAATAAGAGCATTGTCAAACTCATTCTATGAAGCCATAATCACCCTAATACCTAAACTACAGAAAGATTCAACAAAGAGAGAGAATTTCAGACCAATTTCACTCAAGAATATTGATGCAAAAATATTCAATAAAATAATTGCAAACTGAATCAAAGCACATATCAAATGTATCATCCACCATGATCAAGTAGACTTCCTCCTAAGGATGCAGGAATGGCTCAAAATATGAAAATCTATCAGTGAAATCCACATTATAAACAAACTGGAAAAAATACACCTGACTATCTCACTAGATGCATAAAAAAAAATCTTTTGACAAAATACAACATACCTTCATAATAAAAGCCATGGAGGGGTCAGAGATACAAGGGCATACCTAAGCATAATAAAAGCTATATACTGCAAACTGATAGCCAATATCAATTTAAATGAGAGAAACTCAAAGCAATTTCCACTAAAATTGAGACAAGGATGGCTACTTTCTCCATATTTCTTCTATATAGTACTTGAAGTTCTAGCTAGAGCAGTAAGGCAATGAAAGGAGATCAAAGGGGTCCAAATTGAAACAGAAAAAGTCAAAGTATCACTATTCACAGATGATATGATATTATAAATATGTGATCTCCAAAATTCCACCAGAGAAGTCCTACAGTGGATATTCACCTTTAGCAAAGTGGCTGGATTGAGACTAATTTTTTAAAAATCAATAGCCTTTCTGTATAAAAATGGCAAATAGCCTGAGAATGAAATTAGAAAACTAAGCCCTTCCTAATAGCCACAAATAATATAAAGTATCTTGATGTAACTCTAACCAAGAAAGTCAAAAACCTGTATGACAAGAACTTCAAGTACCTGAAAAAAGAAATGAAAGAAGATATCAGAAGATAGAAAGTTCTCCTGTGGTCATGGATCAGTAAGATTAACAGAGTAAAAATGACCATCTTACCAAAAGCAATCTACAGATTCAAAGCAATCCCCCTAAAAAAATACCAACACAATTATTTACAGACTTTAAAAGAGCAATTCTAACCTTCATATGGAAAAATAAAAATAAACAGAATAGCTGAAACAATCTTATACAGTAAAATAACATCTGGAGGTATCTTCAGCTCTGATTTCAAACTATACTACAGAGAAATGGTAATGAAACTTGCATAATACTTTTACAGAAATAGGCTGGTGGATCAATGTAATTGAATCAAAAACCCAGAAATAAACCCATACACCTATAGACACTTGATTATTGACAAAGGAGCTAAAAGCATATAATGGACAAAAAGACTGCATCTTCAACAAATGGTGCCAGTCTAACAGGATGTCTACATGTAGAAAAATACAAGTACATCCATATTTATCACTCTACACAAAACTCAAGTACAACTGTATCAAAGACCTCAACATAACGACAGATAAACTAGATCTATTAGCAGAGAAAGTGAGGAAGAGACATGAATTCATTGGTATAGGAGACAACTTCCTGGACTGAATGCCTACAGCTCAGGCCCTAAGATCAACCATTAATAAATGGGACTCCTTGAAACTGAAAAGCTTCTCCAAGGCCAAGGACACTGATAACCACAGCCTAAAAATTTGGAAAAGAGTTTCACCAACCCTACACACCTGACAAAGAGACAATATCTAAAATATGTAAAGAACTCAAAACATTAAACACCAACAAATGAAATAAGCCATTAAAACAAAAAATAGCCACAAAGCTAAACAGAGAATTCTCAGCAGAGGAATCTCAAATGGCAGAGAAGCACTTAAAGAAATGGTCAATATCCTTAGTCATCAGGAAAATGTAAATCAAAATAATTCTGAGATTCTATCTTACACCCATCAGAAGGATGAAGATCAACAACTCAAATCACAGCACATGGTGGTGAGGATATGGAGAACTGGGAACACTCCTCCATTGTTGGTACTGCAAACCTGTACAACCACTTTGGAAATCAGTATGGTGGTGCTTTTTCAAAAAATTGGTAATAGATCTACCTCAAGACTCAGCTTTGGCACTCCTGGGTATATACCCCAAAGATACTCGACCATATGACAAGGATATTTGCTCAACCATGTTCATAGAAGCTTTATTAGTAATAGCAAGAATCTGGAAACAACCTAGATATCCCTCAACCAAAGAATGGATAAAGAAACTGCGGTACATTAACATAATGGAACAGTACTCACCTATTAAAAACAAGGAAATCTTGAAATTTGCAGGCAAATGGATAGGACTGGAATAGGTCATCCAAACTAAGGCAACCCAGACCCAAAAAGACACCCATGGTATGTACTCACTTATAAATGGATTTCAACCATATAGTACAGGATAAACATGCTACATGGCATAGACCCAAAGAAGATAAGTAACAAGGAGGATTCAAGGAAGGATATTTCAATGTCACTCAGAAGGGAAAATAGAATAGACAGAGGTAGTTATTGAAGAGAGGGTACAGCTTAGGATAGAAACACCGAGGGACATGACAAGACCTGGGGAGAGTGGGTGTGGGAGGATAAAGTCTTGCAGAGAAAAAAGAAACTGTGGTCTAGGGGAACTCTATGACAAGCTGGAGACCTCCCTCTGAGGAGGGGGGCATATCTGGGGAACTCTAGCAGAGACTCCTAGTAGCAGTAGTCCTAGACACTGAAAAGTATATCCTTTAACTACTCAAGTCTCCTAGTCAGGGGAGGGGAGCACCAACTCACCCACAAAAGCTTCAACTCATAATTCATCCTGCCTACAAGATGTGCAGGGATAAAGATAGAGCAAGCAGAGCAGAGACTGAGGGACTGTTTAACCAAAAGCTGGCCCAACCCAATATATACCCAGTGGGAGAGGACCAACCTCTGACACTATTAATGACATTCTGCTATGCTTGCAGAAAGGAGCCTAGTAGAATTGTCCTCTGAAAGACTCCACCCAGCAGTGTCCCAAAACAGATGCTGAGACTCACAATGAAAAATGGGTTAGGGAGTTTAGTGGAAAAGTGGGGGGAAAGAGAAAAGGACCTGGAGGTGACAGGAGCATCACAAGACCAACAAAGCCAACTGACCAGGGGCCAGAGGGGCCTGCTGAGACAAAGGCACCAACCAAGGAACTTGCATGAACTGGACTCAGGCCCCCTGTAGGGATGTGACTAATGGGGTAGCTCAGGTTTGGTGTGTACAACCCCAATAAGACCTTCAGCAGGATGATCCTGGACATTATCAGAGAAAACACACTATGATTAAAATAAAGGTATCTAGCTCTGTGGATGTGCCTTTCATTGGTGGCCATACTGGAGAGACAATTACCTTCCTGATCTCTCAGAGAACCTCCATGCTTGATTCTCCCCAATACCAGCTGATAACCCTCACCATGTGGATCCAGAAGACCAACGTGTCTGTGAAGGCAGGTTCTGTCACCCTGCTCATGGCATATGCTAAAGCCACTCTGTGGTCTCCCTGGTGGATGCCATGAACAGGAAAGAAAGATCTGTTGGATGTTCTTTCCTTTAGTCCAAAGAGTCGGTGTATCCAGGCCCTCACTGCTAGGAAAAAGAGAGCCTGCAGAATAACCTGGGTATCTGTTAAAGTTATTTTTCTAAAACTATGTTTGTTTCTCAGTTTCTGCCTTAACCCAGCTATCACACAAATAATTGAGCCTCTATTAAATTATTTAAACAAGCCTCACAGAACAAGAACTGAGGAGTTTTTACTCTAATATTAACACAGCTTTCATGCTCAAGCTCTTTCTGATGTCTCTTGTATCTCTCTCAGGGCTGAATCGCCTACTTTCTTCTCTAACACCTCACAACTTGGCTGGCAGGAAGTCCAGCTCTATTCTCTGCTTTGCTCAGTGATTGGCTGTAAACTGTTTTATTGGCATAGTAGGGAACATTGGAGAGCAGTGTTTATACAACATTGAGAAAAGAGACTCTCAGAACAAGCATTGCAACCAGATATGAAGGGTAAAGAAACCAGCATGTAATTACACACTAACCTTGTGCTTGCAGGTACCAACAAAACCACCCCGTTAAAGAGAGAATGACTGCTGAGGTCACTTCTGAGATGAAAGCCTCAGTTGAGAATGGCAAGCACTTCGTCAAGAACGTGAATCAAGGTGTGACCTTGAACAGAAGCATCCCCTAGCTTATTCAGCATAGTGTCACTAAAGCCACTTCAGAAGGTCTTGTCTTTAATTTGCTTTGATGGTGGGTGTTGGATTGGCATCAGCATTCCTTCCAAATCATGGCTGCTCTGGTATAATGGCAGTAAACTTGACTGATTTAAAAAAAAAAAGTGCATGTTGTATATCTCCAGCGTAGCTTTTCCTTATACATTTTAATGTAATTTTGTTGAATGCTTAAAAGTAAATGACAATTCTAACTTCTTTATGAAGCATACTATGTGATATTAAAAGATAAACTCTTTTACCCAAGGTGATATTTTGGTTTGCATTATATGTATTTTTTTTTAATTTATGTGTGTGCACAGATGAGTGTAGTGCCTATCAAAGGCAGAAGATGAAGCTGGATGCCCTGGAGCTGAGGTTACAGGCTATTGTGTGCTGTGCTGTGCTGTGGATGTTGGGAATCAAACACAGATCTTCCAGAAAAGTGGTCAGAGCTCTTATCCACTGAGCCAACTCTAACTCTGTGAGTCATATTTAACCTAACATTTACACTGGCACCCTTGCTTAAATTTTGTGTCCTTTTAATCTGGATGTCATCGCATCCTTTTTCTTTTGTTTATAGTTGCTATCTCATAGACATTCATATGTATTTATAACTTTGCTTATTATTTAATTTTAAAAGTTATAACTTTCAGTAGTTTTCTTTTATTTTTTTTTTACATTTATATTTGTTTGTGTTTGTGCACACAGCATGCGTACATATCTACACACATACCCTGCAATATGTTAGTGGAGGTCAGAGGACAACTTTCTGGAGTTGGTTCTCTCCTTCCCCAATGTAGGTCTTGGTAACCAAACTAGGTAGGATGGTTAGGCTTGGCAGTAAGTGTCTTTACCTACGGGTCCACTCACTAGTTCCTTTAGTGGCTGTTACTAAGTTCACTTTTGCTCTTAGTTTGTATAATCTATGCATCTTTTTTTCCTGCATTAATGATTTCTCAGAGAAAACAAAATGGACTCATCACACCTATGATTTACCTCTGTTTCTCTCTGAAGAAAGTAAATTCTGGAGCTAGACAGGTAGCTCAGTGTTTAATGGCAATTGTTCTTCTTAAAGACCTAACCTAGTAGATCATATCCCCTCTTAAAGACCTAACCTAGTAGATCATATCCCCTCTTAAAGACCTAACCAAGTAGATCATATCCCCTCTTCACTCCAACTCCACCATATCCAAAAGTCTCTCCTGGCCTCTGTGGCTGCTACACACATGTGTCTCATGCACTTGCCCATATTCATAAATGAGGAAATTAGATCCATCCATTTGCCTGCAAATCTCAAGACTTCCTTGATTTTAATAGCTGAGTAAATGTGTAAATGTGTACCATTGTGTAAATGTACCACACTTTCTTTATCTATCCTACAGTTGAGGGAAATATAGGTTGTTTCCAGGTTCTGCCTACTATGAATAAGGCTGCTATTAACATAGTTGAGCAAATGTCGTCCCTGTTTGGTGAAGCATCTTTTAGGGACATGCCCATGAGTGGTATGGGTGGGTCTTGAGGTAGAACTACTGCCAATTTTCTGAGAAAGCACCATATTGATTTCCAAAGTGGTTGTACAGGTTTGATGTTTCATCAGCAATGGAGGATTGTTCCCATTTCTCCACATCTTCATCAGCATGTGCTGTCAACTTGAGTTTTTGGTCTTAGCCATTCTGATAGGTGTAAGATGGAATTCAGCATCAGTTTGATCTGCATTTCCCTGATTAACAAGGAAGTTTGCAGGCAAATTGATAGAACTAGAAAAGATAATCTTTAGTGAGGTAACACAGACCCAGAAATGCATGCATGGTATATACTCACTTATAAGTAGATATTAGTCCAACATAGATGTCTTTTGAGAGATTCCCATCAGTGGGGGAACAGGACACATGCTGAGACTGAAGGATGGACTCTGGGTGGAGCACTGAGAGTTGCATGGAAAAGTAGAGTGATGGAAGGACCCAGAGGGGTCAGGAGCTCCACAGGAAGACCATCAAGACCAGATCTGGACCCAAGAAAGCTGCAGAAACTGTTGCACCAACCAATGACAAAGCACACAGAGAACCTAGACACCCTGTTCAGTTGTAGCCAATGGACAGCTCATTCTCCATGTGCAGGGTTGGGGAGAGTGAGGACTCCCTCTGACATGCACTCTGGTGCCCCTGACTTGATTATTTCTGCTTGGTGGGGTGGTCTTGTGGCCCACAGAGGAAGGGGATGGAAGCTTTCCTAATGAGTGCTGATAGGCTGTGACCAGACAGTGTGGGAGGAGGGTCTCCTTTCACAGGTATAGGGTAGGGGAATAGGGCAGAAGAGGGAAGGAGGGTGGGAACAGGAAGATATCAATGAGGGGATAGCAATCAGGATGAAATATGAATAAATGAATAAATAAATTTTAAAAAGAAATCAGAAAATACAACTTCTTTTAAAAAATGAGAAAACTATTTCTATGAATCATAAGACATTATTGACCCCAAACATAGTCTTGGGGAACCTACTATACACACTCTCGCATGCTGTACTGGTCTTTTCCTTGCCCTGATGCAATACAGAAAAAGAAGTGATTCAAAGAATGAAGGGTCCTGCCCATTGGTTAGAGCTGAGCAGGGTTTCAATGTTTACTAAACGTATTGCCCTTGCTTGGTGCAATAGCCTGATCCGAACCCCCTGGGTCCAGATTTGCCCATCATAATGTTTTTCTTGTAGGTTTCTAGGACCCTCTGGATCCTTCTATTTCCCCATTCTCCCATACTTCTCTCATCTAGAGTCCCAAAAAGAATGTCCTTATATCTATCCCAATGTCCTGGTAAATGAAGACTTTCAGAGGATATCCGTTTTGGGCTAGTGTCCAATTATAAGTGAGTATATGCCATTTGAGTCTTTCTGCGTCTCGGTTAACTCACTCAGTATGATCATTTTAGTTCCACCCATTTGTCCACACATTTCGGGATTTCCTTATTTTTAATAGCTGAGTAGTATTCCATAGGGTAAATGTACTACATTTTTTTTATCCATTTTTTGCCTGAGGGACATTTAAGTTGTTTCCAGGTTCTGGCTATTATGAATAAGGCTGCTATGAACATGGTTCAGCATATGTCCTTGTTGTGTATTGGAGCATCTTCTGGGTATATTCCAAGGAGTGGAATAGCTGGGTATTGAGGTAGCCCTATTCCCAGTTTTCTAAGAAAGTGCCAGATAGATTTCCAAAGTGGTTGTACAAGTTTGCATTCCCACCAGCAATGAAGGAATGTTCCCCTTTTTTCACATCCTCGCCAGCATGTGCTGCCATTGAGTTTTTTTATCTTAGCCATTCTGATGGCTGTAAGATAGAATTTCAGAGTCATTTTGGTTTGCATTTCTCTGATGACTAAGGATATGAGCATTTCTCTACATGTTTCTCAGTCATTCGACATTCCTCTGTTGAAAATTCTCGTTTAGTTCTGAGTCCCATTTCTTAATTGGGTTATTTGATTTGGTGGTGTTTAACTTCTTGAGTTCTTTATATATTATGGATATTAGACCTCTATCAGATGTAGGGTTGGTGAAGATCTTTTCCCAGTCTGTAGGCTGTTGCTTTGTTCTGTTGACAGTGTCTTCTGTCTTACAAAAGTTTCTCAGACTCATGTTGTGTGGAAAGTGGGGACTGAATCTGACATGAACTCCGGTGCCCCATATTTGACCACTTTCCCTTGGTGGGGAGGCCCAGTGGCACTCAAATAAGGGATAAGCAGGCAACTAAGATGAGACTTGATGGTCTGTGACCATATGGTGGAGGAAGAGGTTCCCTTTGGTCACAGACCTAGGTGAGGGGAATAGGATGAAAATGGGAAGGAGAGAGGAATGGGAGGATACAAGTGAGGGGAAAACAATTGAGATGTAATCTGAATAAATTAATTAAATATAAAAAATAAATTAAAAAATAAATTAAAGAATAAAGGGTTTCTCTTGGGTTACAGTTCTAGCAGGATACAGTCCATCATGGAGGCAAAGGAATAACAACAAAACATGGAGAATGCCTGGTCACACTGCAACCACAACAAGAAGCAGAGAGTGGATGGTGGATCACACTTTATCCACAGCCATGAAGCAGAGAGAGAAAGGAAGGCAGGAATGTGATGCCTCAAGGGCTGCTCCCATTTCCCACAGCAAGTTCCTCCAGGGACACTTCATGTCATAAACGTGAACAACTTTCCCTGTGTCAGCAGTTGCAGAGGAAATTTCAAATACATGGGCCTATAGGAAACATCATTATATTTAGGCCCCAACACATGTGCACACAAACTGTATCTCACTGTGCATATCTAGAGTTGGGAACTTGTCTGTGAAGCTGATGTTGTGGGTCTTAGGAACTATTTCAGTAAATGTCTGGGTAGGTGGTTTAATCTCTTAAAACCTCAGATCTTTGGTCTAATATTCTCCTTATTCTCACAGCTGTTTGCAAGAGCAGCAGCCCAGGTTTGTCACAGGTCTGAAAGGAAACTGCACAGGAGTCTATTCATTTATTTTGCATTGAAATCTACCCTTCTTATATATTGAGTATATGCTTGAATTTGGCCTGATTTGTGAGTCCATAGACTGATGGAATCTTTGTTTATGAGTCTGTATTTATTTAAAGACCATGCTGACATAACTCACAGGTGGCCACTATATGAAAAGCACTAGGAGCTCAGGACACATAGAATATTATATTATACCATCACTTCCTAAAGAATAGGAGGAGCCTATCTTTCTCTAGGGATGCCTCTGTGGGCATGTGATATATTCACTTAACGCCTTGCATGCCCCTCCCCCTTGCATGGAAAGAAATTTTTTGTTTTAATTTCCTATTTGGAGCCAGAGAGATGGCTCAGTAGTTAAAAGCCTTGGCTGCTCTTCCAAGAAATGTGACTTGAGCTCCACTGCCCAATTGGGTGACCCACAAGTGCCTATTAATTCCAGTTTCAAGGGATCCAATGCCCTCTTCTGACATTTTTGGAAACTGCAACATAAATAAGCAAGCACACATACCTGTAAATAATACTTTTTTTCCCTACAGATTTGAAGGCAGGAGGAATTCCCTGGAGACTGACAGTTCATAATTGTCACAGCTTCCTTCTACCCAGGAGGTCAGGTGGGCAGAGCTGGGAAGGCAAATCTTTCTGCAAGGTTCTAGTCTCATAGTACGAACTTCATGTCAATTCACTGACACAGGAACAGGATGCAGCATGTAGGATACAGGAAGCAGCAAGGAGCTTAGAAGGCTGACAGTAAGCAGATGGCTTTGTACATGCTAACTGCATGCAAGAAAACTGGAGTCTAAGTGGATAACTGTGGAGAACTAAAAGTTAAGTTTAGATGCACTTTGGGGATACATCTTGGCATTTTAGAGGCACAGTTCTTTTGGAACATGGCTTCCTGATGACTAAATATGGAGGTTTGTGGAAAAAAACAAAGTATAGCTCTTTTTCTCTGGAAAGTCCTATTTTATTTCATTCTGAAAGAACACTCCATTCTCCCATTTTGAGGCCATTTCAATTTAACTAGACTCTGATCTACTTGATGAAGAATCTCACGGAAAATCACTCAGCTCTATTCTAGGAACTCAAGGTGAAGATGCCCTAGCTAACTTAGCTTGTGCAAACCTACCCCTGCAGCCATCAAGCAAAATACCAAGATGTGGGTTTTACCTTTAAAGGCCCCTTGCTCTTGGTTGGTAGGCCCTGTTCAGATCTAGCCCATGGACAGCTCGTTCTCCACAGTTGTGAGGAAAATGGGGACTTCCTCTGAAATGAACTCTGGTGGTCCCAATTTGAATACTTCCCTTTGATGGGGAGGCTTGGTGGCACAGAGAAGAAGGGGAAGCGGGTTATCAGGATGAGACTTGATAGGCTGTGGTCATATGGTGTTGGAGGAGGTTCTCTTCTGCCAGAGGTCTGGTGGGAAAGATAGGGAGACAGAAAGAGGGAGGGCGGGAATGGAAAAATACCAGTGAGGAGATAACAATTGGGATGTAATCTGAAATTATATATATCCACTTGATCTTGTTCTAAACACTGAGACCTACAATTAGCTCCCAGATACTTGAATGTAGCCCATGAACTAGAGTAAACACTTTCAATTGGCTATAAGTGGTCATCTCTGTTGGCGTTTACACAACAACACTAGTGGCTGTTTTACTCAGTTTTGCATTGGGGTGACAATAGACTGAGAGGCAACTTGAAGAGGGAAAAGTTTTTAGGGGGGTTAGGGGAGGTTATTTTGGCTTGGTTTGGTTGTCAGAATTCATGGAGTTTCAGCCAAGGCTAGACAGACAGACAAACAGACAGACAGACAGACAGACACACACACACACACACACACACACTATCTAACAAAAACAACAACAACAAACATACAAACAACAAGAACAGCAGCAGCAGCAGCAGCAGCAGCAAAGAGAAATAATCGACCCTAAAGAAAATTTCCCAGGAATCTCCTGCTGGGAGAAGACAAAGGGGGTCAAAGGAAGACTTACCTCCCAGGGAAACAAGTGGTTTGTGGGAGACAGAGTCTAAAGCTTGGCCAGAGGACTTTACAGGAAGAGACTTCAGCCCAAAAATGATGGGTCAGTTCTGAGCAGAGCCATACTTCAACCAAGATCTCTTACTGTGCACATGCTTGATATAAACTTTAATCTCTATGACCTTTGCAAAGGTCACTGAATCCCTTTCTCCTTCTTTCCACTGTGATCACATTGAATGCATCTGCTTTTATATTTTCTACTGTTAATTTGGCTTGTTTAATTGGATGGGTGCTGTGGTGGTTTGAACAAAAATGCCCCCTCCCTTTTTTATTTTACTTCATGGCCCTGCCATAGGCCCATAGAGAGTGATACTATTAAGAGGTGTGGCCTTGTTGAAGGAAGTGTGTCACATTCTTTTCCTGATGCCTGGTAATTTAGAACTCTCAGCTCCTTCTTCAGCACTATGTCTGCCTGCTTGCTGCCATGCTTCCTGACGTGATGACAGTGGACTAAACCTCTGAAACTGTAAGCCAGCCCCAATTAAATGTTTTCCTTTATAAGAGTTGCCATGGCAGGGCATGGTGGTGCGCGCCTTTTATCCCAGCACTCGGGAGGCACAGGCAGGTGGATTGCTGTGAGTTCAACATGAACTGTGCTTAGTGGCTTCCTCATCTCCTTCAGCTTCAGTCTATACAACTGTAGCTCCTAGATCTCATCAGGCATCACTGTTGCCCTAGTCCAGTCATAGGTACTCCACTTTGTACTGTTTGGGGAAGACTGATTCAAGTCTGCTAAAACGCACTCTGCAAAGAAATGAAAATGTCTGAGTACTGGAGATGTGCACCTACCACCACCAGCAGCAGCAGCAGCAGCACCACCGCCACACCAGGAAAGCCCAGGGCCAGAGACAAATAGCCACTGTACTGCGAACTCTTGTTGAGATGGCACTGTGATTCCATGTACAGCCAGTCTCTTGCCCCAGCATCATGCTGAACCTATATTCAGCATGACCTTCCCTTTGACAAATGCCGGGCTTACTTTCCCCTCTTTGCAATCCTACCTCCTAGTGTCTTTCATGGTTTCCAACAGCAGAATTCAAAGTATCATTAGTGTGCACATCCTTTTCTCAGGGTGTACTTCTGAGACTGGGAACAAAAAGAAGAACCACCCCACTACAGTCACAGGCAAGCTTCTTGGGCTTGTTGAGAATGGTGGCCACGTCACAAGCAGTGAGGTAGATGTGCTCACCAGGAAGAGCAAAGGCCAGCATGCAAATGTGCTGCTTCTTTACCCTGAACACTACTTCCTTGAAGGAAGCTCTTTCCCCTGTTAGCTAGTCCTCCCTGGATATGACCTCACAGTGTTCCCAGAGGCTTGTATCTTAGCTGGTACTATAGCAAATCAATCTGAAAACCAAGGCTAACTAAGAGCTCTGTTTTCTGTGTCCCTTCACTTCTCTCAGTTGGCCTGTGTCCTTTTAACAAATTATTATCTAGGATTACTTGTGATTAAGTACTCAACAAATATGCAAAGCAACACAAAGAAGAGGCTTTTCTGAGCTCTTCGGGGTGAGGATACTTTTGACTTTTGCATGAGCATCCTCTCTTACTGTTGTGCTCTTCCCTGTATTGCTTACAAAACACTGCTACAAGATGCTTTCACCTGGCTTCTTCCTGCCTTATCTATGCATGACAGGGTTTCTGGAGTTGACAGCTAAACATTCAGAAACTATCAAAGATAACAGTGCACACTGGGTCGGCATTTTGTTTACCGATGGCCAGGCTAGCATCAACCACAATAAGACACTGCAGACTTCTGCACTTTTTATTTGTGAACTTACTATATTCGGCATAGTTTCACTGAGCACATTGATCTTTAGACTTGAGGAATCTGTTATAACTTCCTATGATTGGAGGAATGATCACCATTACCTCATGCCTCAATTTTCCAATGCTATTTTGACCAATCAAGCCCAATATCTCACTTTACAACTGCAATTTCCAGCAACTGCTTTAATAAAAAATATGAATAATAAGAACTTTTCTTTTTGATACAGGATATCATTATGTATCCCAGGCTGCCCTCAAACTCATATTTTTTTTCTGCTTTATTTTCCTGAGTGCTGTAATCATAGGAATTCACTACCATACCCAACTAGCGAAAACTATAGAACTTCTTTTCTCTCCATTCAGCTTCCCTTATCTTCTTTTCCTTCTCTGCTTTGTCTTTCCCTGCCCTTTCTTGTCCCTCTCTGCTCTTCCCCTCCCTGTTCTTCCCCTCCCTACTCTTTCCTTCCCTGCCCTTCCCCTCCCTGCTCTTCCCCTCCCTGCCCTTCCCCCTCCCTGCTCTTCCTTTCCCTGCTCTTTCCTTTCCTGCCCTTCCCCTCCCTGCTCTTCCCCTCCCTGCTCCTCCCCTCCCTGCCCTTCCCCTCCCTGCTCTTCCCCTCCCTGCTCTTTCTCTCCCCACTTTTCCCCTCCCTTTCCCTTCTCATACATTCTCTTTCCCTTCCCTTCCCTTTCCTTGTCCCTCCATCCTTTTGGGTTTTTCCTATCTTCTCCTTTCCTTCCCTTCTTTTCCTTTCCTCTCTCCCCTTTCCTCCCTTTTTTACTTTCTCTGTTAACTTTCCATCTTCCTTTGTTTTTCTCTTCCCTTCTTTTTCTTTTTTCCTCCCCATCACCCTTTCCTCCTTGTCTGTTTTGATTTCTTCCCTCCTTCCTTCCCTTTTCCCCTGCCATACTGTGCCAACTACCACCAGCTACAGAGAAATTATAGTTGGAAAAAAAAAAGGTCATGTGGAAATGAAAGAGAGACAGAGAAAGAGGGGCGGGGGCCACCCAAGCTAAATCATGAATCAAATTAATACTGTTTTGTCTTAGGCATTATATTTGATGCGTGAAAATAGATAACCCAGGCAGATGGTAAAAATGAAAATGACCAAATGCATGTCATTTTTTTTAATAACTGTAGTTATTTTTGGCTGCTGTGACCAAAATATTTGAGAAAAATTCAAGGGAGGGGAGGTTTGCTTTGACTCATCCTTTTATAGGGTCCCAATCCAACATCCTCTGTTGGGAGTAAGGTATGACAGAGATGCTCAGGTTATGGTTGTAAGTGTTGAGCTCTGAAGGGAAAGAATCTCTCTACAGTGAAGCTCCAGCTGAGAATGATTTCCTCAGGAAAGCTTCTGAAAGGCATCTTTTGAGCACTACTTCTGGTCTCTGCCTCATTTTCATCAGTGATGGACGGTGACCTGGAAGTGAAAGATGGAATTAACCCTTTCCTCCCCAAGGTAGTTTGGCCAAATATTAGAAAAAGATATCATCCCCCACCCAACCCCCATGTATGCCTTTTTTCATGACACCATAAGGAACTGTGACTTCCACACTGAGACCTGTCACTTCCAACTGCCACACTGAGGCCTGCCACTTCCAACTACCACACTAAGACCTGCCTTTCTACTTCAGAATTAACAACCATACCTCATTTTCCTAGGATGGCATCTAAAGTCTTCAAATCCAAGGGATATATCTGCTTCCACAGTGTGCTTCCAATGCTCAGGGCTCTGTTGTGATTGTGCTTGTGACTCAAAAGGACAGACTACAAACCCAACTTTGCCAGTCCCATACAGCTGAAATGCAGAGGATGAATTCTGACGGATGCAGGAAAGATAAACATGGTGCTTTTCTCTTGTGTTTTTCTTTAATGTGCTCATTTATTTTTGTTTTGTTTCTGTGATCTGCCAGCATGTCTTTCATATGGCAAATACAGACTTACTGATGAACAATACAAAACATCTGGCTGTTGGCTAAAGAGAACAGAAATCATATACTAGAATACTGGGAATAGATGTGGATGGTGCTGAGATGATAAGCTGCATCACTGCAGCCAAAGCTGGTATGCTAATTCCCTGGTGCTCCTGTTCACTGAGGGAGGCGCTGTACCACATTTATTCTGAAGACTCTGACTTGGTCACCCAAATGTCAATTTCACTGATAAGTGCTGTGCAAATTTAGATAACTTATTAAACCTCTGTGCCTCTGTTTGCTTCACTTCCATGTGAGGACATGTAAAATCCACTTTATGGGGTTGTAAGAATGCGATAGGATGCCATACATGAGAACTGTAGAGACATTCAGGGCCCTCCAAACTCTCAACAATCAATAGCAGTATTCAAGCTGAGACCTAATCTCGTACATGGCTTCAGGCTTACCTTAACTCCTTCTGTAAGCTGAAGGCACAGGAATGCAGAATTTGGAGAAGGTAGCAGAAGAAATTGCCAATTGGGCTCAAAGATAAGTAAAGGATCAGATTATTCATTAGCACTTCTGTAACTAGAAACTGGTCACTCACAGGGCACTAAGCCCTATAAAACTATAGCATGTTAGTCCTAGGGCCATTAGCTGAGATTAAGACAATGTAGTCAAGAGACAGTTTTTATGCAGGAAGTATAGTCAGGGCAATTTTTTAGAGACTGCTGGGAGTATAGAGGTCACTTTCTATTACTCAAATTTGGCTTAGTTAGTCCCTGTCTCAGCTTCAGGAAAAATTCAGCTTTCTAACATCAAAAACTTCATTCTCCAATATATTTTGGAACCAGAGAAGATATAGAGTCTGACCTAGATGCAGTGTCTAGATGAGACCTTTCTATTATACAGGCACTCTATTTTAATTTTCCCTTAGATTCTCTTTTATTGGGAAATGTAGGTGTGGAGAGTGCATTGAATCAACCAAGCTCTCTACCTCAGTTCCAGGTCATAGGAGTAACAGGACCAAGAAGAACCATCAGCAATGATGATCATGTTCATTTGTGTGCCGTCTGAAACACATATGCCCAGAAAATGACAGTGTATGTTGCTAAAAACAGAGACTATTGCAAATGAGTGAAGTTTTTCAGTTCTTTATGACAATAGGGGCCACCATTTTTAATTTAGTTAAATAAAGATTATCAGTTATTCCACAGGTTTTCTATGGGTTTTTAATTGTTATGTATGTTTGTGTGTCTGTGTATCTGTGTGTCTGTGTGTGTTCATGTATGCATGGGTTCAGGTGAAGGTGCTGTATACATGTACCCATATGCATGCATGTGCAGGCCAAAAGACAAGGCCAGCTGTGTTCCTCAGGAACATCATTCAATTTGTTTTGGAGGCAGGGTCTGTCCTTGGCCTGAAGCTCTCATAGCCAGCCTGGTTGGTCAGCAAGGCTCAGGGTCTGGCTATCTCTACCACCCCAGCACTGAGATTTCAAATGCCAAGTGTGTGCCACCACATCAGACTTTTTTCAGTGTGCTTGCTGGCCATCAAACCCAAGTCCTTTTGCTTGTAAAGCAAGAAGTTTACTGAAGACACTGTCTCTTCCTTTCCCCTGTTATTAGTTTTTAAAAATTAATGTCTCAGACCCAAATCTGCCATCACAAAGTCATGCATTGACAGTCCAAAAGCAGCTCCTGGAAGACTCTGTTCTCTACACTTAGGAGGGTTCTTTAGATGTTCTTTCACACTCTGACCACACGCTACATGTCAGGTCCAACTGTGACAGATACCAAAACATCCCAGAGGCAGGAGTCTGTGTCTTTCTGCCCACTTCCAATAACTGGAAAGTCTTTTGAAGGAATGTTAGGGCAGCGCAAGACCAAGACAAGCAAGGCACTTTTAATAGCATCTCATTTTCAGCTGCCCACTCTGAATTTGCTTGTCTCTGGGAGTGTGCGATGCCTTACATCTTACACTGGAGAATCCTAATCATCCCAATTTATCAAAACGCATACCCTGAGAATGTTTACCTTATGAATGACCTCATTTGCTATGTATTGATTAGGTGAGCATGGATCCAGAGAATAGACGTGCACAGTGAAAATTCCTCCAAAGATTGATTCTTTGTGATAGGATACAAAATACCTAGCTTTGGACCGTGGAGTGTTGGTTTGAGCAACTGATTGCAAAGCCAACATTGTAAATTACTTGGCATTTGCAATACAGTGCATTGTTTGTGCTAAAGTATTTTAAATGTGAGTACCTGCATTCTAAGAAATGTGACTATCTGAGGACATCATGACAGATATAATGGCTTCAATTTTCTTTCACACAATGTAATTTGATATTCCCCATTTCCTGCATAAGTCTGATGTGTTGAGGTATAACTGGTAACCATCACTTATGTTTATGTGGACTGCAAGATGCCAGGCATATACCTTTTTCTTCTCCTTCTGTTATTTCTTTTTTTCCTGTTACAGAGGATGGGAATCTTGCACTCTAAAATGTGATATGTTCCTACTTACTCAAATGTGTGACAGTCCATATCCTGATTCTGTTGCTAATCTTAATTCTAATCCTTGTCTCAAGGAAATGAATTCACAAAGTAACTCACTGTCATGTCAATGGCTTTGGCTACATTATATATTAAGATTCGTTTAAAAAAAAAAGATTCTTCCCTCAATAGAATGAATTGGACCGTGGAATGAATTTATCTTCTGAATTTATTTTTATATCCTACCTACTTATTCAAAGAGAGATTGTTTACCTGCACGTCTCCATGGTATCTATTGCTATGGCAGCCAAGGGAAGATTGTATTATAAAAATGAGAGTGAGAAGGAGAGGTAGGAAGAGAAAAAGGGAGAGGGAGAGGGAAAGACAGACTTGGGGAAGGCATATTCAGGACTGAGGAAAGTGACTGCAGGCCCCTGGAGAAATAAGTGTTGTAACTAGGGCTTTCAGTGGGCATAGCATCATCATAGGACTTGATGATTGTCTTTTAATTCATACTGTAAAAGAATCAAGAGACAAGATAAGTTGGAAAAGTACCTAGTTTGTCTACAGGAGTTCAGCTCACATCTTTGGAGTTGATGCTCTTAAAAAAAAAAACCTAAATAAATAAATAAATAAACAACAATAACAAAAAACTGATGGTCTTGTGCTTGCTTAATTAAAGTTTGGAATGACTTTTTCCTTCATCAGTCATTTCTGCTGTCCAAGTAAACAATGATGGCTGTGGGTAACTAGGGCTGCACTCAATTCCCTGGGGCTAAAATGGAATGCTATTTACTGGAACACTAGAAGGACGTTTTCTATGCTGAGAGCTATATTTCACTCTGCAGTCATTGCGAGCCAAGAGAGCTGCAGCTGATGCTTTAACCAGTTGGTTTTCTTTTAAAGGCAAGCTGGGCAAGAAGCACAGGCTGAATGACAAGGGCTGAATAGCATTACTCATCACCTAGGTGATCCACTGTGAGGAGCAAAAAGATAAAGCATTCTTTTAAAATTACCAATTAATTCTCCAAATATGTTTTTAGATGCTAGCATAGATATAAGTACTACATTTTCCAGGGCTGGCCACTGAGGCCTGGAAGCAAAGACAGTTTCAGAACTACAAAGCAAATAAATGATGTGAATGGAAGGAAAGAAAGAAAGAAGGGAACGATGGATGGTCGAAAGGGAAAGAAGGAAATAATAACAGCCCAAATTTTGGATAGAATGAGGATCCCATCTTGCAAACTAGGTTTTTATTTACTGAGCATTTCTGGTCTCAGTGTAAGAACTGAGTAAAAGCATATCTGCTCCCATGATCCTCCAGTTTCCTTCTGCTATAACATTTCTGAGTGGGTACATTTCTCTGGAGTACAGCTATCTCACTGTGTTAATCATCACTTTCTCATAGGTACTTCCTGTTGTAGTCACTGTAGTTGTGCATGTGTTTCTGTGTGTGTGTGTGTGTGTGTGTGTGTGTGTGTGTGTGTGTACATGTAGATATCACTGGTTTTCAAATGTTTACTTTCTTGCAATAGAAATGTTAGTATGAGTGATTTTGAAGACAACTCTTCTCAAGGAGTTCATACTCTGGCCAAAAAGGAAAATAATATAAGACAAATATGAGTCCAAACAGAAGCATGAACAATATGGATGCTACCTGGGATTTTTTAAAAACAGACAGAAGAAAGGGAACAAATATGGAGTAAATGAAAAATAAAGTTTATCAACTCTCAGGAGGTAGAGACAGGTGGATTTCTATGTATTCAAAGCCAGCCTGGTCTACAAATTGACTCCAGAACAGCCAGCCAGGACTGCAAGAGAAACCTTGTCTCAAAACAAAAACAAACAAGCAAACATAAAACCAAACAAAATAAAAAGTAAAGTTCAGAGGATGACATTGTTTTAATTAATGAATAAAATGTGTTATGAAATGAAAATAACTCTGTGTTCTATTTTATGTTCAATGATGATAGAAATAAGGGGTAGGAAGACAAGGAAAAAAATATTTATATATATCTGCATTCCTTGTGTGACTAGCTAAATATTGGCCCAACATCCTTGAATTCCATCACATTTTCTTCTCTCTCAGCTTCGAAGTTTCTTTGGTTCAACCACAAACCATTCTCCAAGGCGACTTGTCCACATTATCTCAGTTGTCAAGATGAAGTAGGTCTTTTCTAAGCCAGCTCTTGGAGCTGACCTCCTCTTTGAAGTATCAATTTGCATTCATAAGACCACCAATGACATCAGCAATTTTGCATTGTGGAGCTACAGTTTGGAATACACCTAAAAGGCATGCACAATTTAAATAATTTATCATGAGGTATGTGGGCCAACATCTCTTTCAAAAGGAGAAATGTAGTTTTAAAAAATTGAAACAGAAATTTCCTGACAACTTTTCTCCTCAAGGAGTTCATAAACTGGCCCAAAAGGAAAATAATGTAAAACAAATATGAGTCCAAACAGCATCATGAACAATATGGATGCTACATGGAATTTTTAAAAGCACAGACAGCGGAAAGGTTGGAAAATATTTTGTAGAGGAAAATGCCTTCAGCTGAGTGAAGGTTAAAAGATAATAGAATTTGCATAAGATCATTTATGTAAATATGAGATGCATATATAAATAACACCACTTATTTATAACTTATTTATAAATAACATAGTAACAAGGACCCACACTTAATCATATAAAACTCATCCTGTAGATGATGAAACAACTAGACAAAAAGAGCTGGTGTCTGAGTGAAACTCTTAGAAAAAGAAAATATAAGTTGTCTGTCTCAGCAAAACAGTTATCATCAAAATGGTCAAATCAATATTCATGCAATGCATGCTGTTTTAAATTTTGGAGGAGTTCCAAGACGGTGGTGCCTATCATTCACTGTATCTGCTTTAATTTTTTTACTTTTTTAAAATTAATTCATATTATATCTCAATTGTTATCTCATCCCGTGTATCCTCCCATTCCTCCCTCCATCCTGCTTTCATCTTATTCCCCTCCCCTATGTTTATGACTGAGGGGGACCTCCTCCACCTCTGTATGATCATAGGGTAGCAAGTCTTTTCTTGATAGCCTGATAACCTTCCTCTGAGTGTCACCAGGACTCCTCATCAAGGGAACATAGTCAAATATGGGGCACCAGACTTCGTGTGAAAGTCAGTCCCCAGAAGCTTCGGTAAGGCAGGAGACACTGTCAACAGAACAAAGCAACAGCCTACAGACTGGGAAAAGATCTTTACCAACCCTACATCTGACAAAGGCCTAATATACAAAATATATAAAGAACTCAAGAAATTAAACAGCACCAAGCCAAATAACCCAATTGAGAAATGGGGCTCAGAACTAAACAGAGAATTCTTAGCAGAGGAATATCAAATGGCTGAGAAACAAAGAAATGCTCAACATCTTTAGTCATCAAAGAAATGCAAATCAAAAGAACTCTGAGATTCTGTCTTACACCCATCAGAATGGCTAAGATCAAAAATTTAAGTGACATCACATGCTGGTGAGGATGTGGAGAAAGAGGAACACTCTTTCATTGCTGGTGGGAATGCAAACTTGGACAACCACTTTGGAATCTATCTGGCACTATCTCAGAAAACTGGGAATAGTGCTTCCTCGAGACTCAGTTATTCCACTCCTTGAAATATACCCAGAAGGTGCTCCAGAACACCACAGGGACATATGCTCAACCATGTTCATAGCTGCCTTATTCATATAGCCAGAACCTGGAAACAGCCTAAGTGTCCCTCAGCAGAAAAATGAATAAAGAAAATGTAGTACATGCACTGTACCTGATCTACAGCATGAAGACCAGGGACCAGACTGAGAATCAGAGACTGAAAGAACTGGAAAACATTAGGTGAGCAGGGACCCACACAGTGCAGACCACAGGCAGGACTGGCCCTGGGTCAGACAACAGCCCACAGAGGTCCTCAACCCACTCCCCAGACTTTGCATCAGAACCCACTTGCGGCTGCAGCCGGCCTCTATAGCCCTGGTACAGTGTGTGGGACGGTGGAACACTGGAGCTCCTGACCTGGAGAAGTCTCAGGGAAACAGGTAAATTTATACTTGGACACCCCCACCTAACCCACACCAGTCCACAGAGACTCCCCAAGACCACAGGGAAGCCCAGGCAATGGTGAACATGGTACTCAGGAACAGCATGCGTGGTCTGGGCTGGTTCAGGCCATATCCAGGCAGCCAGTTTCAGAAGACCAAGCCTTCAAAATTGGGCTGATACAACTTGGCCAGATCACTCCCCATGGCCTGGCAGGGACTCCCATGCTCATGAGAGAAGCTGGACTGCCCTGAGGGATCTGGAAGTGGGTCTGAATTGTGGCCATAGCTCAGTGGGACTGAACCCGCAAAGGTGTGCAATCTAGACTGGTCCACTATCTAGACTGTTCCAGGCAAGAACCTGACTATGGGCCACAGTGGTCCAGGCCTGGACAATTGGGCAGTTAAAACATCGCCTGGCCAGTCTCCATAGCCCGGCATTGTATCCCACATGCTTAGGAAAGGCTGGACTGCCCTGAGGGGTCAGGATGGAAAATTGAACAGCAGCCCCCAACACAGCTGGTCTGAATCCCCTCAGTAGCATGAACAGGATCAGGCAGAAGCCTACCTCTGTTGACCGAGTCAGGAGCTTAAGGTGTAGAGCAAAATCTCCTAGAGAAGAAAACAGGTCACCTGCTGGTTCCAGGGAAGAACTCCCTGATCACCACAGGCAAGGACACATGACCTATAATCACTCACCAGTTATCCACTCTCAATGACCAGTGAAGAACACCAGAAGCTACCACCCAACATGAGAGATAGCAAGATGACCAAAGGACAGCATAAGAATACAAATAACAAAAACGAAAACAACTCAGCATGCCCAGATCCCAGCTATCCCAAAGAAAGCAACCCTGAGAACTCAACACAATTGAAATACAAGAAAATGTCCTCAAATCTTTAGTCACAAAGATGATAATGTAGGAAATGAATAAAATCTGTAATCAAATGCAGGAAGACACAGCCAAACAGGGGAAGATGTAAAAGAGGCCTTTAGAGAGGCACCAGAAAAAATTCAGGAAAATGCAAACAACCAGCTAAAAAAAATCAATAAAAGAGTTCAAGATCTGAAGATGAAAATGGAAACAGTGATAAAGACACAGACAGAAGAAAAACTGGATTGAGAGACCTTAGAGAAGAAAGCAAGCAACACAGAGGTGACCGTCCCTAGCAGAATCCAAGAAATGGAGGAATGAGTCTCAGGACTTGAAGATACGACCCATAGAACTTGAAAAAACAATCAAAGAAAATGCTAAATCTGAAAAATTCCTGACACAAAACATCCAAGAAATCAAGGACACCATGAAAAAATGAAACCTGAGAATAAAGTGGCAAGAGAAAAAGCAAAGTAACAAACAATGGCAAACTTATCAGAATTATACCCGACTTCTCAACAGAGACCATGAAAGCCAGAAGGGCCTCAACATAGATCCTGTAAACCCTAAGAGACCACAGATGCCAAGCCAGACTACTATACCCAGTGAAACTATCAATAACCACTGATGGAGAAAACAAAATATTCTGTGACAAAAACAAATTCAAACAGTGCCTAGCCACAAATTCGGCTTTACAAAGTTACTAGAAGGGAAACTCCACCCCAAAGGGACAAGTTACAAGCAAAACTACAAAGGAAATAGATCATGACACCATTGCAAAAACACAACCACACAAACTCTCTACAGTATCCAACATCAAAAATTAAGGGACTAAACAGTCACTGGTCATTAATATCTCTCAACATCAATGGGCTCAATTCCCCAATAAAAAGACACAGACTAATTGAATGGATGTATAAAAGAGATTCAATATTTTTCTTCATTCAAGAAGCACATGTCAGCCACAAGGATAGACATTACCTCAGGGTAAAAGGGTGAAAAAATATTCCAAGAAAATGGTCACAAGAAGCAAGCTGGTGTAGCCATTTTAATATCTAATAAAATTGACTTTCAACCAAATTAATCTAAAGGAATGAGGAAAGCCACTTCATACTCATCAAAGGTAAAATCAACCAAGAGGACATCACAATTCTGAACATCAATGCTCCAAATACAAGGGCACCCACATTTGTAAAAAGAACTATTAACAAAGCTTAAACCACACATCGATCCCCACACATTAATAGTGGGAGACTTCAAGTCCTCATTTTCACTAAAAAATAGGTCATTGACACAGAAACTAAGCTGACAAATAACATCATTAACCAATGTCATGAATCAAATGGATCTAACAGATATTTACATAACTTTTCAGCCAAACACAAAGGATTATACCTTCTTCTCAGAAACCCATGGAATCTTCTCCAAAACTAATCATGTAATAGGTCACAAAGCAAGCCTCAACAGATCCAAGAAGATTGAAATAATACCTTGTATCCTATGAGATCACCATGGTCTAAGGCTGAACTGCAACAACAGAAAAACAAAAATCCTACACACACATGGAAAATAAATAATTTTCTACTTAATGACACCTGCATCAGAGAAAAATAAAGAAAGAAATTAAGGACTTCCTGAAATTTAATGAAAATGAAGAAACAGCATACCCAAATTTGTGAGACACATTGAAGGCGGTGCTAAGAGGAAAATTCATAGCACTAACGGCCTTTATAAAGAAATTGGAAACATCTCACATAAGCAACTTAATGACACATCTGGAAGCCCTAGGAAAAAAAGAAACAAAAAAACTCAACAGGAATAGACATCTGGAAATAAACAAACTCAGGGCTGAAATCAAAAAATTAGAAACAAACAGAATAATTCAAAGAATCAACAAAACCAAGAGCTGGTTCTTTGAGAAATCAACAAGATAGACAAACTGTTAGCCAAATTAACTAAAAGGCAGAGACACACTATCAAAATCAATAAAATCAGAAATGAAAAGGGAGACATAACAACTGACACTGAAGAAATACAAAGAATCATAAGATCCTACTTTAAGGGCATTTATGCCACAAAATTGGAACATCTAAGGGAAATGGACAATTTTCTTGATGGTTTCCACTTTCCAAAATTGAATGAAGATCAGATAAACAAATTAAATAGTCCTACTTCTCCTATAGAAATAGAAACAATCATTGATAGTCTCCCAACCAAAAAAAGCCCAGGGACAGATGGTTTCAGTGCAGAATTCTACCAGACCTTCAAAGAAGAGCTAATACCTATACTCTTCAAGCTACTCCAAAAGATAGAAATGGATGGAACATTACCAAATTCATTTTATGAGGCCACAGTGATGCTGATTCCTAGACCAACAAAAAAAGAGAATTTCAGACCAATTTCTCTTAAGAATATTGACTCACAAATACTCAATAAAATCCTCACAATATAATTACAAGAACATATCAAAGACATCATTCACCATGACCAGGTAGGCTTCATTCCAGGCATGCAGGGATGGTTTAATATATAAAGAGGCCAAATCTATTCAATGGAAAAATGGTAGCATCTTCAACAAATGGTGCTGGTCTAACTGGATGTCTACATGTAGAAAAATGCAATTAGACCCATATTTGTCACCATGTACAAAACTCAAGTCCAAGGGAATTAAAGACCTCAACATAAAATCAGAGAAATTAAATCAGTTAGAAGAAAAAGTGAGGAAGAGCCTTGAACACATTGGCACTGGAGACAACTTCCTGAACAGAACACCAACAGCCCAGGCCTTAAGGTCAACAATTAATAAATGGGACCTCATGAGGCTCAAAAGGTTCTGTAAGGCAGGAGACACTGTCAACAGAACAAAGCAACAGCCTACAGTCTGGGAAAAGATCTTTACAAACCCTACATCTGACAAAGGTCTAATATACAAAATATATAAAGAACTCAAGAAATTAAACACCAATAAACCAAATAACCCAATTGAGAAATGGGGCTCAGAACTAAACAGAGAATTCTCAACAGAGGAATATCGAATGGCTGAGAAACACTTAAAGAAATGCTCAACATCTTTAGTCATCAAAGAAATGCAAATCAAAATGACTCTGAGATTCCATCTCACACCCATCAGAATGGCTAAGATGAAAAATTTGAGTGACACCACATGCTGCAAGGATGTGGAGAAAGAGGATCACTCCTTCATTGCTGGTGGGAATGTAAACTTGTACAGCCACATTAGAAAGCTATCTGGCACTATCTCAGAAAACTGGGAATAGTGCCTCCTTCAGACCCAGGTATTCCACTCTATGGAATATACCCAGAAGATGCTCCAGCACACAACAAGAAAATTTGCTCAACCATATTCATAGCAGCCTTATTCATAATAGTCTTAACCTGGAAACAGCCTAAGTGTCCCTCAGTTGAAGAATGGATAAAGAAACTGTTGTATATTTACACTATGAAATACTACTCAGCTATTAAAAACAAGGAATTCCCGAAATTTGTGGACAAATGGATTGAACTAGAAATGGTCATACTGAATGAGTTAACCCAGAAGCAGAAAGACTCACATGGTATATACTCACTTATAATTTGGCACTAGCCCAAAGAGGATGTCCCATGAATGTTTTCACTTACCAGGAGATGGGGATAGATGTGAGGACATCCTACTGTGACTCTAGGTAAGAGAAATATAGGAGATGGAGAAATAGAAGGACCCAGAGGGTCCTAGAAACCTACAACAGGACATTGTGATGGGTAGATAGAGGCCGGGGGGGGGGGTCTGCTTAAACTATTGCACTAACCAAGGGCAATACAAGTAGTAAACTTGAAACCCCTACTCTGATCTACCCAATGGATAGGACATTATCCACAATTATGTGGAGAGTAGGAACTGATTCTGACATGAACTCTGGTGCCCCATATTTGACCACCTCCCCTTGGTGGGGAGGTATGATGGCATTCAAAGAAAGAATAAACAGGCTACCAAGATGAGACTTAGTAGTCTATGACCATACAGTGGGGGTGGAGGTCCCCCTCGGTCTTAGACCTATGGGAAGGGAATAGGGTGAAAGCAGGAAGGAGGGAGGAATGAGAGGATACAAGTGATGGGATAACAATTTAGTTGTAATCTGAATAAATTAATTAAATAAAAATAAAATTTTATTTTACATTTAATAGTATATTTAAAATTGTGATTTTAAAAGATTTATTTTTATCATACATAAATTGGTGTTGTGCCTTTGTGAGGATGTCAGATCCCCTGAACTGGAGTTACAGTGTATGACCTGCATGCTGGTGATAGAAATTGAAACTAGGTCCTCTGGAATAACAGTCAGTACTCTTAATGACTGGGCCATCCATACATCCCATCAAATTATGTTTTTATGATATTGCATGATTTACATTGCTAAGAAATAGCACAGATATAAAGATAGCATTTTTATCTGAGCCTCTATCATTGAACATTAGTGTTATTCCAATTTTTCTGTAATTCAAACAGCTGCAATGAAAATTCTAAATGTGTGTGTATATATACATATATGTATATATAAATACAAATATATATGCATATATATGCACACATACACTGGATTTATTTTTTAATATTTTATTAATTTATTCATATTACATCTCAATTGTTAGCCCATCCCTTGTATCCTCCCATTGCTCCCTCCCTACCACTTTCCCCCTACTCCCCTCCCCTATGTTTGTGACTGAGGGGGACGTCCTCCCCCTGTATATGTTCATAAGGTAGCAAGTCTCTTCTTCGTAATCTGCTACCTTTCCTCTGAGTGCCACCAGGCCTCCCCATCAAGGGGACATTGTCAAAAATGGGGCACCAGAGTTTGCATGAAAGTCAGACCCCACTCTGAATGGTGGACAATGTCCTGTCCATTGGTTAGATCTGGGTAAGGGTTCGAAGTTTACTGCCCATATTGTCCTTGACTGGTGCCATACTTTGAGCAGGACCCCTGGGCCCTGATCCATGCATTATAAAGTTTTTCTTGTAGGTTTTTAAAACCCTCTGGATCCTTCTATTTCCCCATTCTCCCATGCTTCTCCCACCTAAAGACCCAATAAGATGTCCTTCCCTCTGACCCACTTTCCTGGGTAAGTGAAGACTTTCATGGGACATGCCCCTTGGGCTTGTGTCTCTCGATATAAGTGAGTATATACCATTTGACACTTTTTGCTTCTGGGTGAATTCACTCATTATGATCATTTCTAGTTCCATCCATTTGTCCACAAATTTTGGGAATTCCTTGTTTTTAAAAGTTGAGTAGTATTCCATAGTGTAAATGTATCACAGATTCTTTATCCATTCTTCTACTGAAGGACACTTAGGCTGTTTCCATGTTCTGGCAATTATGAATAAGGCTGCTATGAACATGGCTGAGCAAATATTCTTGTTGTGTGGTGGAGCATCTTCTGGGTATATTCCAAGGAGTAGAATAACTGAGTCTTAAGGAAGTCCTATTCCCATTTTTCTGGGAAAGCGCCAGATAGATTTCCAAAGTGGTTGTACCAGTTTGCATTCCCATCAGCAATGAAGAGTGTTCCTCTTTCTAAACATCCTTGGCAGCATGTGGTGTCACTTGAGTTTTTGATCTTAGCCATTCTGATGGGTGTAAGATGGAATCTCAGTGTTGTTTTGATTTTCATTTCCATGATGACGAAGGAGGTTGAGCATTTCTTTAAGTGTTTCTCAGCCATTTGATATTCCTCTGTTGAGAATTCTCTGTTTAGTTCTGAGCCCCATTTCTCAATTGGGTTATTTGGTTTATTGGTGTTTAATTTCTTGAGTTCTTTATATATTTTGTATATTAGACCTTTGTCAGATGTAGGGCTGGTGAAGATCTTTTCCCAGTCTGTAGGCTGTTGCTTTGTTCTGTTGGTAGTGTCTCCTGCCTTACAGAACCTTTTGAGCCTCATGAGGTCCCATTTATTAATTGTTGACCTTAAGGCCTGGGCTGTTGGTGTTCTGTTCAGGAAGTTGTCTCCAGTGCCAATGTGTTCTAGGCTCTTCCTCACTTTTTCTTCTAACTGATTTAATTTCTCTGATTTTATGTTGAGGTCTTTAATTCCCTTGGACTTGAGTTTTGTACATGGTGACAAATATGGGTCTAATTGCATTTTTCTATACGTAGACATCCAGTTAGACCAGCACCATTTTTTGAAAATGCCATTGTTTTTTCCAATGAATAGATTTGGCTTCTTTGTCAAAAATCAATTTACCAAATGTGTGTGGCTTCATTTCTGGGTCTTTAATTCGATTCCATTGATCCACCAGCCTATTCATGTGCCAGTACCATGGTATTTTAATTACTGTTGCTCTATAGTACAGCTTGAGATCGGTTATGGAGAGTCCTCTGGAGGATCTTTTATTGATATAGTGGTTTTAACTTGTTTATTTTTTGCAACAAAAATGTTAGTATAAGTGATTTTGAGGAGAGAGAACAGAAGAAAGAGAGCAAATATGGGGAAATAAAAAAATAAAGTTTAGAGGTAGATGCTTTTTACATTAATAAATAAAATGTGTTATGAAATGCAAGTAACTGTGTTCTATTTCATGTTTAATGCTTATAGCAATAAGGTGAGGGAAGACAAAGAAACGAATGGGAAAGCAACAAAACTGGAAATTGTAAACAAAATCAAATGACACCCAGAGACTCTATATTGTCACTGTGACTGTGATAAAACACTATAACCAAAAGCACCTACAAAAGAAAGAGTTTATTTGAGGTTATGGTGTATGCGTGTTTGTGTGTGTGTGTGTGTGTGTGTGTGTGTGTGTGTGTGTGTGTGTGCATGTGTGTTTGTGAGAGAGACAGAGACAGAGACAGAGAGACAGAGACAGACAGAGACAGACACAGACACAGAGCACATAATACTAGGGAAGGCATGTGTGCTTTATGCCAGAGCAGGAAGCTGAGAGATCACATTCCAAACACCAGGCAGAGACAGCAAACTGGATGTTGGACAAAGCTATAAATTCTCAAGGACACCCCCTGTGCCATCTTATTTATTTTGGGGACAAGCTCTCACACTAAACCATGAGGTCACAATTTCAGCTGGATAGCCTCTCTCCACCTTTCAGTGCTACAGGCAGGACACAACTGCCTTTAACAGAGATACTGGGAAGTCAGCAGGTTTTCATTTAAATTGTCCCCCCCCCCAGACTCCCTCAACCATTTACATCTTCTACGTCACCAGAGCCATGTGACGCAAACATATTTTATTGCTTGAGAAAATAGAGCAAATCAAGTTAGATTGCTTTCAGAGCCCTTCATAATTATAAGTTTTGATGAAAAGAGAGAATATGCTCCAGATAAGTTGAATTAAGAATATTCATGGAGTAAGTGGAAAACATTTGTTGTAATGTACCAGTTCATACAATTTTGGGAGGTGACTCATTCCAAAAATGTGTTGTAAGCAAGCTAGAGGCTCAGAACACAGAACATAGTACTAGTCCAAACCCTAGAAGACCTGAGAGCCAGGGTGAGTGGATACTACATCCGAGTAACTAACTGATATCCTAGCTCAAGGTGGTCAGGCAAGAAGGACTGCTATCCTCAGCAGTATCAGTCATTTTGTTCTAGTCAGTCTCATTAACTAGCTGAAACCCACCCATAGAGAGGGCTATCTGTTCTACTCACACTCCTATCAAATGATCATGTCATTCAGAAATGCTCTCACAGACACAACATGAGTGATAGCTGAGCAATTGAACAGTCTAGTCAGTTCACATAATTACACATGACATATTTACTGCTTCTCAACATAGCACCCTGACACATCTCCTTAGAAGACACTCTCGAAACAAGCTAAATAACATGGGTTATTTTCAAAACAGGATATGAAGGAACATGGAACCCAAAGGAAAAGGAAAGAACAGAGGAAGATGTATTAGAAAGAAAAACAGAGGCTGCACACCAGAAAATGGACCGCCCTTCATTCTGAAGACAAGGCAGATTGATGATTGAAGAACCTTGTTTCCTCCTGTTTCAGAAGAAACATTTTTAGGTCAGAGAGTATACTGCTTTTGTTTTTCTAAATTTACATCACCTTGCCTCATATATAATTTCCAAGTCCACCCATGTTTCTGAAACTTTCATAGTTTCTTCTTCTACACAGCTGTATAAGACCCCTATTGCACATATGAACCAGGCTTTCACTATCTGTTTATCTGCCCAGGGGTGTCCAGGCTGGTGTTGACTGCTTACTATTGTGAATAGGGCAGCAATAAACATAGATATACAAGTGCCTCTGTGGTAGAATATGGAATCCTTTGGGTAAGTGCACATGAGTGGTATAATAGGCTCATATCCAAATCAGTGTTTTAAAAGGTAAGACTCATGTATAGGATGATAGTAACAGAGAATATACAGAATTACTTATAGAATTGAATAAAGGAATGGATGGAAAATTGGAGTCATCTGCTATATCAAAAAGGAGGTTAAGGGGCTTTAAAGAAGGCTGAGAAGTTAGGGGCTGTTACTCTTATTGCAGAGGATTCAATTGCAGTACTCTAATCTGTCTCAGAGAACCCACATTAAGTGTTCCACAACCACCTGTAGCTCTAGCTCCAGGAGGGATCTGATACCTCTAACATCCTTGGGAGACTGAAATTATGGGCACAAACAGTCAAACAGACATACTCACAGACACAGACACACACACACACACACACACACACACACACACATTTGTTTAAAGTATTTTATTAAAGGGCAATTAAATAACATATTTAATTTTCGTTGTTTTCTAGAGTAGGAAGTCCAAGATAAAGGTGGCATATCTTTTTCTCCTTAAAAATGGCAAGGAGAGTTAGCAATGTGTGTGTGTGTGTGTGTGTGTGTGTGTGTGTGTGTGTGTGTGTGTGTGTGTGTGTGTCTGTCTGTGTGTGTGTGTGTGTCTGTGTGTGTGTGTCTGTATGTGTCTGTGTGTGTGTGTGTGTCTGTGTGTGTGCATTTATGTGCATGTTTGTGTGTGTATACACAAATAGAGACAGAGAAAGAGATGCAGAGAGGGAGACAGAGAGACAGAGAGAGAGAGAGAGAGAGAGAGAGAGAAAAGGGAGAATAAACTATTTGAAACTCCTGAAAGGAATTAATTCTATAGTATCAAGTTCCTTTCTTTATAATGATTTAACTTTGTAGGAATTCACTGCTAATCACAACAGAGAACTGGGTATTTGGGGTTTAATAGTGAATTAAGGGATGGGAACACAATTCAATCCAGATGAAATATTTAGCCCAGCTCCAGGAGAATGGCAGATATCTTAAACTAGTCACCTCTTCTCCAAACCACCCATTCCCTACGTAATCCTTTTCTCCATGGAGATACATCAAGAGAATATCATTTATGAGTCTTATATTGAAAAAAGAACTGACAAGATCAATTTTACAGATTGCCAGAAAAACCGAACTCAGTTTGAATTTTGCATAAAATTTCACTTACTCTTTTCATGTTGTTTTCCAGTCTCCATTTTCTATTCAACATGTCAAGAACACAATTGTCCATTATGCTAAATGTAATGGTAAACCGGTTAGTTGGCACAGAACATTTGAGTTTTTGTAATGACTCTATAATATTTAACTGTTCTTCCTTTTTGGAAATAGTGCTTATTGATTCATTATTGTGTTCATGCCACAGGAACATCCAGATACACACACACACACACACACACACACACACACACACACACACACACATACACACATGCTGTTCTGTCTTGACCAGATAAATTAGTCAAAGGCCATCCACAGAATTCACTGTTCTAAATTTACTATAAACAACATTCTTTGATGTTCCACTGCTCTCCTACTCAGAAGCATTTTTTCCTGTCCAGGCAAAGGCCATATTTGTTCTCTCTCCATGCTGTTACTTCTGCAGGTAACCTTGGCACTTACTTTGTTGGGAAGAAACTGTCCTTTCCTTCAAAGCCACTTATTCAATTTGCAGACTTTGAAAGTTAAGCACAGGAATTGAGAAAATCAGGTGGTTGTGCTGGATTCCTCATGTTAATAAGATTCTATTTAAATGCAAGCTGTAGGCCAGATGTAGAAGGCCACCAACAAAGAGTGCCAATCCCACTGCCAATCAACAGGGAAGGAGATTTTTCTATGCCTGGCTGGCTTTCTTGTTTTATTTTTCCATAACCCCAACACACCTCCCACCATCAATTGTACCTCTTCCCTACCCCTGCACTATGGCTCAGGAAGACATAAAAGCTTAAAATCCTCTTCCTGGAAAATGATGTTGTGTAAAGTATCTGGAGAATGGAATAAAACCTCAAATTCTATACTTTAGATATAACCATGGGAAAGCATCCTGGATCCCCAACTCTATAAAGCTCCAGCCAGCCAGGCAGTGTACTATCCACTGATCTTTTCAGCATCTTCTGGAAGAAATGTTCCACCCTGCAGCAGCTTCCAGAAATGCATCCTCAGGTAAACGATGTGTTTTCAATGATCTTTGCCAAATGTTTTGTGAGACCTGATGAGTCTTGTATTCATTCCACAGCCAAACCCTGTTTCCAAACAGAAATGTCTGCTATTCTCATCTGCTCCCATTTCTCACCTCTCTCTCTCTCTCTCTCTCTCTCTCTCTCTCTCTCTCTCTCTCTCTCTCTCTCTCTCTCTCTCTCTCCTCTCTCTCCCTCCCTCCCTCCACCTCCCTCCATATCACTCCATCTTCTCTGCCCTACTATGCTCATAAATAAGCTATGCTAGGGTTTTGAAGACACTAGGGTGTAGACTGGCAAGATTGCCCAAGAGGCTTTTGTGAAACCTTACCAACCTGAGTTTCCTACCAGAGAACAACGTGACAGGAGGAGAGAACTCATTCCTACAAGTTATTGTTTGACTTCCACACATACCCTATGATACATTTCCCCACCCAAACATGCACAGAAATAAAAGTATAATAAATAGTCAAAATGATAAGCTGTGAACCGTAGTGGAAAGACACAGAGGAAGATACTGGCTTGGATTCAAAATACAAGCACAGCAACTTTATAGATCATTTCTACACAGCAGGTAATTAGCCACGACCATACTCAGCTGTAGAACTAGGAGAGCTTAGTTGGAGGCCGTTCTTAATACAGGCCACTGTCCACGAAGCTCTTTTAGTTTGTAAAGAGCATGCAAACAATTGGCAACTTTGGTAACTTTGTAACCACTTCAAAGAGTTTATGGTGACACACACATTGTATCAGCAAAGTGTTAATGCTTAGTCATGAAAACTTCTGCTGGACAAGCAACCCTTGGTTATTCTGTGGGTTTTTGTTACAAAGTGTGGCTATTGTTTTTCTCTTCTTGTACTTTGTTGTGCTAGTATTTTGCTGTGTTTTTCAGGACTTTTTTTCTTTGTGCACAGGTGACAGTGCCAGGTAGTATGTTGGGAATGGAGGATGGTATCACGAGAAAACCAAAGAGTCTATGTTCTTTGTGCTTACTGCATTCAAAATGGAAGTAAAAAACAGGCATTTATACCAACCAGCCATGGCCACTGACACCCTGGATTTTGTTATTACCTCAAAGTGTTCTATTTGTGAAATCTTAAGCACATTCATCAGCTTTAGGAAACAGCACCTTTTTATTTCTGCACTGCAATGTATCTATCTATTATCTATCTATCTATCTATCTATCTATCTATCTATCTATCTATCTATCCATCTATCAGAACAGACAGTTGAAACAAATTCCCAAAAGGCCAACCCTATGACCACATCAGTACTATAGGTCCATAGGTCCCTCTATCATTTCATCTGGGCTGCCTCAGAAGATTTAGCACATGAGCAATAAAGCAGAAAATACATATGCCTTCTGGATTTTGTCATCAGGAAGATTGATGGCTTACCTCATATCACAGTACTCAGGATCTGGCCTTTTGAACTCAAGGGTGAGATTGTTCTGCATGTCTGGAAAAGTGATGGGACAATCCAATACTTGGATTTACCCTTTTAGTTTGCTTAGCTTTCAGGGTTACTCTAATTGTTTAGTGCCATTGTCAAGGCTACAAAATACAAAGCAGAGGAAGCGACTAATAAGTTAAGAAAACTCTGATTAATTTCCATGAGGATTCAAGAAGCATTATACAGGTTAATTGAATTTTTATAGATTAATTCTCTGTTCTGGGTTTGAGGCGGGTTTTCTGTTTCTGAGTCCACTGCCAAAGCAGTGATGGGCGAAATGAGAAACCCTCAGCTAGATAGTTGGTCTCAACATCATCCCAGGAATCTCAATGCTCTCCTGCAGAAGATAGGAATTGGCAAAGAAGAGACAGAGTGAATGTCCAGGAATGTTTCAATGCATTGGTAAGAATTAAAGGCAAGCTTCTGACTCAGCAGCACACAGTCAGCCAAACGGAGGCTTTACAGACTTCACTGCTGGAAGAAGGTGAGAGAGACTGCAAATAATCCATTGAAATTTGTTTTCAGCAAATTTCAAGATAGTCTGAGCTTTTTGAATTTCAAATCCACACATACCAGGTACTCTTGGAAAACAAGGTCATGCTGCACTTAACCCAGGGCTGCTCTTTGTTGCTGATTATCACATCCAATCCCATGTAGTGAAAAATGTATGTTTTAATGAATATAATTTCTTTTAAAGATTTTAGGTTGATAAAATTCGAGGAAGAGGTTCAAACAGTTCATATCCACACTTCCTTTCTATCCTTGATACACATATTTCGCTCTGTTTACATTTTGGGTTCACATATTTGTTACAATTAATGTGCCAATGTTAAACATTAAGTTAACCAAAGGCCTAGCTTTATATTAGGATAGTCATAGTATCTATATTGCACATACTATGGATTTTGAGAAGCATAGTATGATATAAATCCAGCATGACAGGGTCCCACAGAATCACGTCTCTGCCCTAAAATCCTGCTGAACTCTGTCTATTCTTCCCCATCTCAATGTTCTGACCCCACGTCACCCATTGTGTTCTGTCCCCATATATTGCCTTTGAGAATGCTATGGAGACTCCCACAGAAGAGTCTTTTTGTGGTCTAGAGAGGTTCACACAAGGCAAGATTTGTCCCTCACTGTCTCTTCATCATGCTTTGATAGCACCTTAGTACTTGAGTATTTTTATGTTGTTGATATTTTCATCTGATAAAGATTATTTATTAATATGATTCATTTTTTTTTACCTTCACAAATTAAGAATTTTCAATAAGCTGAGGATGATGACACATGCCTTCAATCACAGCACTTGGAGAGGCAGAGGTGGGCAGTTCTCTGTGAATTGTAGGCCAGGCTGGTCTACAAAGTCAGTCCAGAACAGCCAAGGGTACACAGAGATTCCCTGTCTCAAAAATTATTTAAAGAATACTTTATTACTTCTGTATTTTAATCCCATTCAATCCAACTCAATCCCCTAACTTCTCCAAGTTGCACCACATTTGTAGTTCCCAAATGGTTTCCTATTCTATATTTTTTTCCTATTCTATATTTTATAATCCATTTAATCCTGTTTATGCCTTCCACATGCTTACTCATGAGTGTGATGTTCCTACTAGGAGCTACACTCTTAAAGAAGACTGACTCTGCCTCCCAGGACACCATCAACAGTCAATTGCTTTGTAGTTTATCCCATTAGCCTGTGCCACTCAATGACAACATCTTTCTTTATACAGCAACTAAATACTATCCCATTGCATAGAAATGCATATTTTTCAGTAAGACCATAGAATATTCTCAAAGCATAGGAATATTCCCACGAGTTGGCATTTCTTTCCTTTTGCTCCAGTGGGGATATATCATATCAAATTCATTTGCTGAGAAAGAACTGGTTGTGGACAGCAATTCCTTAGGATCTGATTGACAGAAGCTTCTCGACCTACTCCCAAACAGGCATCATCACACATTCATTGCACCTACATTTCTAACATATGAGGATTTTACTTCTTAAAGTTTTGAAGTTTCATCAAGCCCATGCATTTGTTTCCAACCTCCCCTATCCAAATGTTCAAGACTTTTTCATTCCTTACAAACTATTAGAATATTGTAAATAGCCTGTCTGACCAGAATAAATATATTCTAAAGAGACACTTATGTGTTCTTCTTTAGCAATCAAACTGATGCAGATGAAACGAAGTAATATAATCAATGATATAAGGCATTTACTGATAAAGTTGCTTAGGAAATATTAAGTTACACAAAGTTGAATTTAGCTAAAGGAACTCTGTCTCCAATACGGCTGGAAGATAAATAGTAAACTAACCACACCTTTTAGAAACCATAGAACAAAAAATCTGTACCATAATTGAAGTTTTGGGTTGCTGATAAAGTTTCTGATAACACTTGTTTACAAAATAGACCTCCAATTAGGCTTCATTCCCAAAAGAAAAGGAGAAAATGCTGATTTACAACAACCAGCCCTTAGGCTATTCCCTATATCAAAGAACAGGGCTCTCAGAGTCAGCTCAACCTCCTACTCCCCACAGGGTTGCAGTCAGTAAGCCCTGGTCTGACATTAACCCCCACCCTTTGCTCTTATCAGGAATCGCATAATTCTGCCAGTTGGGCAACTTCATCCTGCATAACAACTACTTGAAAAGAACAACACTGATGTAAGTAGTAACCCAATATCTTTGCTGTGTAATTCTTCAATCTGTATTAGTGGCCAGACTTCCAGTCTCCTATCTCTTTAAATTGTTCAAAGTGTAACCGGGGGATGGGATCTGAAGGAGAGTTAAAAATGACCAAGTATGTGGACCGTGTAAGTCTAAGATCTATATAAGCCAGTAAAACTTTCTTTTTGAGTCTGTTTACCTTTTATGCATTAGCTAGAAACATTTATACACTAGTATTAAATAACATTTTCCTTATTAAAATCTACCTATGTGGAGTGATTTCTCACCTGGAAGGTGTATCAATTACACAACCAAACTTTACAAATAATGGACACTAAGACATTAGAATTTTCTCCAGAATTTTCCTACTGGGAGAAGAAATGGCTGAAGAAGGAACTTGTTCCTCTTAAGCAGGAATTTGTCTCCTGGATAAGGACTTGCCAGATAACTTGCAGTATGGACTTAGACCAGAAATGATGAAGGTCACTAGTCTACACCTTGTCCAGCTGCTTAGTCCCACATACCTATTGCTTTCTATTTAAATCTTAGGTGTAACTTAATATTTTCTAAGCAATTTTATTAGTAAATTCTGTTGGACCCTCACGCCCAACTCGGGAAGGGGGTCGCCGTGAGAGACCACTTGAGACACAACACACTGATGCAAAAGCAAAGGTTTATTGCTGACATGCCAGGGTCCCTCAGCACTCGAGGCCAAGGACCCCCAGTGACTGTTACAGGCTAGTTTTAAAGGCTAAAACCGCAAAGCAGGTGGGGTTGCTTATCAAGTTAGACCATATGGACATTAGGACATCTGGTGTTTGGAGACCTCTTGTGGGGACTTGGGTGTGGGTCCCTAGGGTGGTTACTGGAAATCGTATGGGACCTCTGATATTTGGGAGCTCGCATGACGCTATTGTGGGAACTAGGGTGGAAATCTGAGGCTAGAAGTAACAAGAACTGGAAGAAGCCTCTGGGTAGGCAGGGCAAACAAGCGTCTTACATTTTTTTAATTTTACAGTTTTTCAATTCCTTATATCATCAGGGAATTTAATAAGGGAAGTCCAAGGCCATGCGGTTTCCTGACTCATCATTGAGTAGGGCGTCATACAGTTGAGGACCTTGCTTCTTTCTATAACGAAAAAAAGTTTTAAGATGACAAAAGGACCAAATGTTGGTCCTTGTTTTCTATTTTTATTTTATTTTCAATTCTATGTATGTATTTGAGGAGTGCTATGTGCTCAGGATTATAGTGGAGACAGCTTTTCTGTCCTATAGAAGAAAGGAGGTGTCAGGCTCCCTGAAGATGGAGTGAGAGATGGTAATGAGCTGCCCGATGAGGGTGCTGGGACTCTAACTGGGGTCCTCTGTAAAAACCATCTGTTAAGCCATCTCTCCACTCTCCAGCTATGGTTCGCTTTTTTAAAGATTGGCTTATTTCTGTCTTTACATATGTGTGTTTGCCAGTATGTATGGAAGTGTATCATATACATGCTTTTGGTGCTTGAGGTGGACAAAACAGTACATCATATACTCAACTGCTGAGGTATCCTTCCAGCTCTCAAGCTGCTGTCACTCACAAGAAGGGTCTGGAGTCATGACAAGGACCATAGAAGAGGTCAAATACTAGACTTTGATGCTTGTCCTGTGGATGTCTTTGGACTCTACTCCCACGTCTACAAATTGTGTTTCTTGACATAAATAGCCATTTCCCACTGCTCATGCCTTGCCCTCCCTCCTGCCCACCATTACCTTACAGACACAATGTAATGATGTGAGGCAGAAATGACAGGAGATTGTTTGTTCATTCCTCACCTGGGTCTTCAGCAGTTTAGAGCGTTGAGCTATAGACTTTCTCATTAAATATGAACCTTTACCTTGGCAAATGGATTCATTGAAAAAGTCTTAATGGGACCATCCTCCAACCCATAATGCCCAGAGTCCCTAAGACAATATTGAGTCTCCAAGTTCCTGCTTTTCTTTATTCGCTGCCTGGTTCAAGTTCCTCCTATTCATTCTTCCCTGGGCAGACCTGGGCATAAGCATTGATCCTTTTTCCGACAGGCTGTTTTCTCTTCTCAGTCTTGGAGGTCAAACTAGATCAGCTGAACTCCACTTTCTTCTGTCACTGCACTGATGGGAACTAGAGAGAATGTGGAAGAGACAGAGGACAGCTCTGATGTCTTTACTTTACTCCCAGAGTCTTTTCTTTAGGACATTTGAACTGTTTTTTTTTTTCTTCTTCTTCTTCTCCGGCCAGGAAATACTAGACATTTCCTCAATAAAGATTGAAGCATTTGACGAGAGATCCTCTAATAAATGAGGCAGCATCATTCCTTGGGATGGGATTCCTTTTTGAAAAAAAGTACCCTTTCATGTCCTATGCAAATAAGATCTGCTTTTTTGGTTTTTAAGAGAGAGGAGCTCATATTAATCGTCTGATCGGTGCCAAGCATAAAACTCGGAGATTTGCATAAATAGCTATCATTTCAATTTTCTCAACAACCATAATAATAAGTTTGCCAACATTTATCCAGCTCTAATTATGTGTCAGGACCTCTGTTAATAGATTTACTTGAGTTATCTAATTATAGCCTCCCAACCACACACAATATAGGTACTCAGAAATTATCTTTGTTTTACAGTTAGTAATGAAACTTAGAAAGAAGTTAACTAACTTGCCCACAAAAACATAATCAGTAAGATACCTCACGGGCCAAATAGATCTGTGTCCAAACACTTAGAGAATTTTTTGATCTTGAGCTCTTTAAAATGTCTGTTAATGATATTGGTCCAAGTATACTGGCTAACAGCACAGCTTGAAAACAGAAAAAAAAAAATCAACATGGAAAATGAACCTCTCTTGTTTGTTAATTCAAGGCCTTTGATCCAGATTCTCCTAGTTTTATTCCTGTTAATATGATAAAATAACCTTCTGGAAAGTGACTTAGAGGGGAAGGGTATTGTTTCTGTTTACAGTTTTACCTTATAGTCCTTTAATGAGGGATGTCAAGGCAGGAACTCACATCCACCATCAAGAAAAATGAGAAATGAATGCAAACTTGTTTGTTTTGATTGCAATTGGCTTTGATTTTTTTCCCCATTCTTATACAGTTTAGAGCCCCCAGGCCAGGGAATGGTCCTTTGCATCTTAAGCTAGGTCCTCCCCTAATGATTAATTCAGTTAAGACAATCTTCTATAGATACGTTCAAAGGCTGCCTTCCATTGATGTGTAGAGACATCAGGACCAGGGCAATTCCTACAAAGGAATGCATTTAATTGGAATGTGCCTATGGTTTCACAGACTCAGCTCATTGTTGTCATGGTAGGAAACATGGCAGTGTGCAGGTAGACATGTTGAACCACCAAAGGACAATCCAGAGTAAATATCCCACCCTGAGGCTTCCTTCCCAGGTGTTTTTACATTGTGGCAAATTGACCAACCTAAACCTGGGATACATACGTTTCACTACTTGAAACTAGAACACAATTTCCAACAATTTCTAAGATGACCCTAAACACACTTTTGTGGTTTTATACTATGTACTTAGGCAAAGCGATGTTCTCAGAATCAATGGTTGCAAAATCAAAATATCAATCAATGGGGAAGAATGTCGAGGACATTATGTGTCCTACAGTAACAAATGTTCAGTCAAGATTTAATTCTTCATGAGAAAATAAAAAAGCACTGCACATAATTATATTCAAACTTATTTAGTCTTAAGCTGTGGTAAAATTGTATGTGTAGTAAACAATTGCTTTAAAATGCATTTATTTTTAAATTTACTATCAATAAACATTTGATTTGTAGACCTATTGTTCATACCTATATATTCATAATGATATGATTATTTTACAGGCAAGAAAGGATCAAAAGCAGGTAAAGGTTAAGAGGCCTGAATCAGCCTTGAAGTCAGATGCATACAAGCAGCATTATGTAGACTAAGCAAGTTGCATTCGGGGACTTAGAAATGTCTGTATATGTGTGCTACAACAATTAAAGAAAAGAGGTCATGAATTTGAGCAAGAGCAAGGGGTGCATTTGAGGAACTCGAAGGAGTAAAGGGAAAGGAGGAAATGATATAATTATAATTTCAAAAATAAAAATATATTTTAAAATTGAAAAAAAGAAAAAAAAAAAGAAAAGAAGCCATACTCTAGACTGACCACACTGAGGATTGGACAGAAGTAGAGAATTGCAAGCTGTAATTGAGAAGTTTGAAGTTTGTACACACTCAGAGTGGACACTACAGCCATATGAAGTTATGGCAAATCGCTTCATACATTTATTCACTGCAGATGTTACTATACAGACAGAGGAAAGGTACTGCCGTCCAAGAACAGGATTTTGGTTTGATATCTTCACAGAAAAGAAATTTCTATTTGTACTTTTCATCTATTTTAGGGAACTGGATTTGTAAGGCCTGGCCAGTTGAGGCAGGTCATGGCTTCCTGCAGGAAACATCTGTCAGAGTCTCTCAGGTATCGAGATAAACCTATGGTGTGGATTCTGAAATCAAAAGATGAAGTGCACAACACAGAAAAGGGAGAATGTTTTCTTCTCAGTGGTTACTTTTCCCTTTGCTTGTGTGTATAAAAATGTCTCTTTCTCTGTGTATATGCTGTGTATATATAGGCATATGTGGAGGGGAGAAGCGGGTATCAGGTCTGCTGGAACTGGCCTTACAGATGTTCTGAACCACTGGATTCTCGTACTTTTATAGTGAAAAAGTGCTCTTAACTTCTGAGCCACTTCTCTGTGCCCCCCAATCATGTTTCTGTTAAAATTCATCGCAATGTTTTAAGATATCAATAATTTTCCTAAGAATTCAATATGTATTTTTATACAGATTTTTAAAAAAAGACAAACTGTGAACATTCAGTCATATGCGGAGTTTTGGACCATGCAGGACACATGTGTACTGTTTCTAAAATAGTACCAGGGCTCATAGAACATCAATGCAGTGGAGATCTCCAGGATTCCCAGGTCATTTTAATGGGTAATCGCTTATGTAACCTGCTATAAGTACAACTGAAGACCAATGAAAATGGTTCAGTGAGGCTTCCATCTTCTCAAAGAAGGCCAGAGTGATGTGAACCAAGATGCCAGGGACTGCTCTATGCAAATTCTCAAGAGAGTGGGCATACCCACAGCCAGGTGTCTTTCCCATGAGGAAATACACAACATGGCATGTGATAATCACAGGGATTTCAAATTTAAGGAATTATATTTTGTGTCACACAAAGTATAATAATAATAATAAGATCCCTGAGAGAAGATAATTTTCTGTTGCCTATGACTGAAAGTAGAGAGGATGCTTAAAATTCATATAAAAAGGGTGTGACTCTACTAAGACTGCGATGCAGTTTCATGGAGTTGGAAGAGATAGAAACCAGATATGGGCCAATGGAATTGGGCTACCTCAGCTATAGCCAAAAACGGACACATTTCCTAGAGATATGGTGAAGGCAGTACTAAAAGTTAGCACAATTCTAAACACTCTCAATGGGAAAATACCCCCCCATTTAGAAAAAAATGTTTATAATTTAAACAAATAAAATGGTTACTGTTTCACTAAAAAAAATAATATCCCTATAGATATGTGCATGTAAATTAAAGTGCAAAGATACAAGTTCAGTGCTATTCTTAATGTGTATGGTATGTCAATATTTTGTTTATTTGCCCTTCTTTTTAGCAAAATGGTTTCATCCCTCCAATTTTGTTTTGTCTGTACTACTAAATGAATAATTTCATAATCATGGGCATTTTGGACTCCTTAAATTATTGTTTATCTGGACCTGCCCCATTTCCTGTGTTTACTAAGTATCACCCTAATTTGAACACACTGTTAATTTACATTATTGTGTTACTTATTCCTCACTACAATAAAGCTGACTTTTTCTGTAGAATGCTCATTCCCACACCTGCCTACATTTATATTTGCCCACTTGTCAGAGCAAGTCATTACATATATTGAGAGAAATGCAGGCTATTTCCATTAGGTAAGCATGGTGTCTTTACAAGATAATATATTTTAAAGATAATGGTGTGTGTGTGTGTGTGTGTGTGTGTGTGCGTGTGCGTGTGCGTGTGCGTGTGCGTGTGCGTGTGCGTGTGTGTGTGTGTGTCTGTCTGTCTGTCTGTCAGTCTGTCTGGTTATGTGCACATCAATAAAGATGATTGTGGAAGCCATAAAAGGCAGCAGATGCCCTGGAGCTGGAGTCGTAAGCAGTTGTGAGCTGTTCTATATTTGTGCTGGGAACCACACTCAAGTCCTCTTAAGAGCAGGAAGCATTACTTTTTGATGTAAAATAGATTCTTTTCTCATATAATACATTCCAACTACAGTTTCCCTTCCCTACATACCTCCCAGCTTCCTCAGCCCCCTCTCTCCTCTAGATCCATTTCCTCTCTATTCCCTCTTCAGGAAAGAGCAGATCTCCAAGAGATGACAGTAAAACAGGACAAATATGAGCCACTAGCTGAACCAACTCTCCAGCTGCAAGTTAACACATTTTTGACAAATGATTATTTATAGCTGTTTCAAGTAATTATTTGGTGAATATTCTTGCTCATTTACGCATATGACATTTTTAGATTCCATGTCAAATACTTGATACATGAATATTGAATTTGCTATTCCTTCAAATAACTCTCTAAACAATTGCCTACTTTTAGTTTATATCCATTTTCTCAGTGTTCTCATTAGAGTCTGATTTTTATCTGACTTCAAAATTTTTACTAATTAGTTTTGTTCTTGGACAGATTCACACATGTGCATAATACACACAGCTCAGTCTCACCCCTCCCTTATCCAATCTGCCTCCTCCTCATAAATCCATCTCATAGACATAACCACTTTGTTTTATGATTAACTTACCCTGGGTAGTCTGTGTGATCATGGATTTAGAGCTATCTTTTGGAGAGTAGTGGTATCAATACTAGGTATTCAACTAAAGACACTTATTACCCCCTATCTCAGAACCTAGCAATAGCCAACAGTGAGTGGCAAAGGGTGAGGAGTAGTCCAGGCTTTCTTCCACCATCCATGACTGTGGACAGAACCAGCCTTAATCAGCCAAGATGTAAGCAAAGATACTTGTGGTGAGTTAATGATTACAAGGGTTGCATCAGTCATTGTCCAGAGGATGAGGTCTCATGACTCTCAGTCTGTGATAATCAAATGGTATATGGTGGTTAGCATTATTATATTTTGCATATATCTGAGCATTATGAGACTGTGAATCTCTTTAGTTGCTAACTTATCCTTTGATTCCTGCCTTTGGATATTGTCTATTCTTACTTTTCTAGATCTTTTTTTTCAGTGATCATCTTACTTTGCTGATTTGCATACTTCCTATGTAATTGAGAAATGACTTTTAATTAATTTATATGTATGGAAATTTCTCCTCTCCCTTTATATCTGTTTGTTATTTAACTGTAGCATGGTCAAATCTAAAAATTATATGAATAGTTTTTGCTCTGGTGTTTAGTAAACTCTTTTTTCCTTTCCACACTTTCATCACTTAATTTTTTCAGGTTTAATTCCAAGGTATAAGAAAATTGTTATTATTGTCCTTGGTTTGAGTATACATTTGTCCTTTTCTGGATTGTAAGCAACATCTCCAAACCACTTATCATCCAATCCCATTCCTGATGGTTCATGCTGTCTTTGCTGTTTAATAGGACCATTTTGCTTTGTGTGTCTCTGGTTTCTCCAGACTGTTTATCTTTTTGTTTCTCCATGACCCGTTTCTATACTGTCTTAATTACACTGTCTTTGTAACATGATTCAATATGTCATAATATTGATTGTTCTAGTTTGCTTGTTGGTTGCTGTAATAAAACATTCTGGCCAAAACCAGTATAAAGAGGAAAGAGTTCACTTGGGTTACACTTTGAGGTCACAATCTATCACTGAGGGAATTCAAGCAAGAACATAAACAGAACTTGGAAAAGAAAGTATGGAGAAATGTTGCTTGAAGTGACTAAGGTAAGGTTTTCTATCCCAACTCCATTTTGTGTTTGCTTAGACAGTTCTCATGCCCACAGCCCTCTCCACTGACAGTCACATTTGCCTTGGATTATATTTGGGATTCGTTGGACCCTGACCAAGGTCCAGATGGATTAGCTAAAATAGTTAATGTTTATATAAACTAAACATAAACTAAAACAATGGAAGAAAGTGTGAGTCAAAATAATTGTCATGCTATGTCTGAAATTGCCACTATGTTATTCTAAAAACAAATATTGCAGTGTTATTCTAACCCTCATCTAGCATTAATCTAATTGTGATTTTTGTGCCTGTTCCTTTAAAAACAGTCTACCGCTGAGCTTAGGCACCAAGAGATTCTGAGGCATAAGCCTTCTCTTGATCACCAGCCCAAATTATAGGACTCATAATCTACACTGGCTTGCTCAGTGTGTTGATCTGCATCTTCCTGGAGTGGATTATTTCAGCTACCTTGCTCTCTGGCTTTCTTTATGGCTCATTCTTAGCTTGCTTTCTTAAACAGGCCAGGCCCACCTGCTTATGGATGGTACTACCCACAGTAGGCTGGGCCCTCCTGCATCAGTCATTAGTCAAAACAGTCCTACACAGACAGGCCGATCTTATTTGGACAATATTTCAATTGAGACAGCCTCGGGTGACCCTAGGCTAAGTGTGTCAAGCTAGTAACTGAAGCTAGCTAAGGTAATGCCGTTTTTGAGACGTCTTATCCTTCTTCTTTTCAAATTTTATGTTTGCAACTAGCAAGTATAAAAGAGACTGTCTAATGTCACCTACACACTTATGACACTTAGAGTAGCATAGTATTATTGATTAGGCTGGAGAACGGACTTATTTTCCCTTTTTTGTTCATATTTTCCTTTTTAAGTCCTCATATGCACAATAAAGATTTTTCTGTTTCTTATTTTGGCTTCTTGCATGTTCTTTAATAATGCAATTTAATTTTATTCATAAACTGTCAGACATGTTAAACAAGCACTGCACAAACTGAGCTTCATGCCCAGCCTCAATATTTTTGATTCATTTGTGTACAATAAATTATGATATTATAATGTGGATCTCTTAAGTCTTAGATTGTGCTTAAGTCAAAAGTCAGCAATATTTAGGGCGAATAAACAACTTGGCTTCCTTTATTCCTTTCTTTCTCTTTCTTTACTTATTCTTTGTATTCTTTTTTAAGAGAGGTCGCACATTGAAGCCTAGGTTAACCTAAAACTCACTATATAGTCCAAAGTCATGGTGATCTTTATGCCTTAGCTTCCCTCATACTGAAATTCTAGACATAGCCACTGTGACCTCTGTAGGAGAACTATTTTCAAATGCATCTGGATCCACCTGAGTTAGACACTGAAGCCAATATATAGTAGATGAAGCCTGTGGTAAATCAAGTGTTCCACGTTCAGCTTAAATAATGCCCTCGACCTTCATCCAAAGGGCAAAGCATTCAACCACATGTTTGTCAAAATTCTAATATCCCTGCAAAGATGGGCTGCATGAATCACGGCACAGTCTCATCAGAAAGGCAGGAAAACAGGAGTATGTTTTATTCTGATGGATTTCCCTGTTTAAATCCAATCACTTTTATTTCATCACCTTCCTCCCTGAGAAATTAATTCCTTTAACAAACCTATCTGGGTTCTAAACATCCAAGTACCACTAGTATTAAACCTTCTCTCCTTGTAATTAGTGTTTGTGCACAAAACAATTAATTAGATGCCAGTCTTGGCCATGTTTTTTCCTCACTAAAGAAACTAAAGGACCAAAAACGCTGATGTTTGAAAAAATAAAATAAAAGTACTTCCCTGACTTTGATTAATTAACTATAAGCTGTCCCCAAGCACTCACCAGATAGAGCACTTTATAGACTCACTTCCTTTCTACATTATGCAATTGGAAAGCTTTGGTTATAGATATAATTGCTTCAGGGCAGAATTACTGGTATGGAAGTTTGGACTGACTCCTTGAGTCTACAGTTTCTGAGATATTTATTTTTCCTTCGAACATGTCAGTTTCATCACCCGCCACTGTGGGTGATGCATTTCACTTATAGAAATAAGCAAGCACTTTATTATTCTAGGCTTCATATCCAGTCTGGACAAGTGGTGGCAAATTCTTTCACAACAGGATGCAGGATCACCCTCCTCTTCACTTCCAGACCTAAGCAAATCAGCCTCCTAGTGAGTGCTCAGCTCTAAATGGGATATTCCTATGAATCCCCTGCCGCACTCAGGCTCTGGAAACTTCCAGAAAGAGGAAGTAGAAAGAAGAGCCAGAAAATGAGGTGTTCTGGGAAATGCCATCTCGTGAACATGTCGCAGCTATTGTATACATGAACTCACAGCGTCTGTGATTATCATCACAAGACCAAGCCATCAAAAATCCCTGCATGAATTGGTGAGGAGTTCAGCAGGCCCTACTCATAGCAGAACAGTGGTTGAAGATGGATAGTTGATGGGAGAAGGAGAATCATCCTTATTTGGGCAGCGTCCACTGTTAGGTACCCTATGCTCCAGTGAGCAGCCCAACACGTAGGCACATATGGACAGCAATAATTACACTTAGTGGATTACTGTCGCGCCTCGCTTGACCGGCAAGAAAGACGCGACCACCGGTTCTTCTCCTAAGCAGCTTTATTCAGGCCTTTCTTCTTCGCTTCGGTGAAAATCCCCCCAAGCCACTCCCCTCACATTCATTTATAGCACTCAAACAGCCAATCACACCAAGACACGTCTCACGCTCTGATAGGCTCACGAGCAGCGGGCCTTTTTCAAATAAGGGGTTGTTTAAATCGAAACGACTCCAGCTGCATGCCGGGCGCCCTGTGGAGGCGGGGGTCCACAAAGGGCTCTGTGGCTCTCCACAGTTCCTCCTTTTTGTTTTATTAGCGCTGATGCAACAGGTGAGAGTAGAGGTCTGATCTCCAGGAGGACACTGATGTATAACAGCCCACAATCTAAGCCCTCCACCAGATTGAGTGCTGAACCCGTCCTGTTGAATGGACAATGATGTACAACAGTACTCAGCCAAAGCCGTTCACTTGGCTCAGCACTGGACCCGTCCAGTACCTTTTTTTCTGGAGGTGGGGTCTGGGGTACCAACCCACATGCAATCAGACTTGCTCCCCAGGAGGCCATTAACTGCAAACAATGTACCTCCTGTGCAGTGCTCTGCCTCGCACCCTGAGCTTGACGAGGTGATCAATTCTTCAGGACCGCCAACCACACTTGTGGAGATTGCCCCTCCTCAACTGCTGCAAATGCCTGAGCCATCATAACTTGAGTACGCATCTGAGACACACACAAACGACAAATACACCAAAAGCATACCACACATACTGCAAACATCAAGAACTGCAAGGCTCCTATCCCCGCCCACTCTTCCAGGTGGTTCATCGCTGCCGCCATCCATGAAGAGAAGCTCGTGGCAAGGGACAGGTCCCCGTGCATGGAATTAACAGCTGCAATCGAGACACTCAAGTGGTTGAGTGCCTGCTTGAGAATGGCTGACCAATTTCCCTGGAGTTGATCTGATAAAAACTTAGACAGATTAGCGGCTCGGGTATAATTTTCATGAACCATCATAACTACCATTATATAGGATGAACAAAAAGGGGGGCCAATTTCCAAGGGTACAAAGGGCAATTCTAATCTAGCATTTGAGGTAAATAAACAGGGAAAAGCTTACGCATCATGTCGAATCAGCATCAGCTTCGGGAAAACTGACAGTATCCCCCATTGGGGTTTCCGACTATGAATGCACGGGAGGAGGGTTATCATCCACAGGATCCACAGGAAGATCATCTCCATGGCACCTACGGACGAGACGTTCTGGAACCCACACTGGGTCGGTTGCTGTCCGGGGAAAAACACAAACAGATCCTCTCGCCCATGCCAGGACTGGATCGGGGCCGTGCCAAACACCAGTCAAGACATCCTTCCATTTCACCAAACCTTGTCCACGAGGCACAGTGGAGGAATGGCGATCAGCAGAGGATCGTCCATCTATATCCAGATTTAAAAAATTTAAAGTAAATAGGGCTAAAGCTATTCTTTCTTTCAGGGTGCGGCCATTGCCTATTCCCCCTTTTTGTTTTATTAAGCATTCCTTTAAGGTCCTGTGAGTGCGTTCAATTATTCCCTGTCCTTGAGGATTGTATGGCAATCCATGTTTTAATGTCACTTCCATATGTTCACAAAAGGAAGCAAAAGATGCTGCTGTGTAAGCAGGACCATTGTCTGTTTTTAGTTGTTGTGGTTTCCCCCATGCAGCCCATGCCTCAAGGCAGTGGGTCATCACATGGGAAGCCTTTTCTCCTGTCAAGGGAGAAGCAAAAATGATACCTGAGCAAGTATCCACTGATACATGCACATATTTTAATTTTCCAAATTCTGCAAAATGAGTTACATCCATTTGCCAAACTTGTAACGGCTGAAGCCCACAAGGATTTACCCCGTAGGACAAAGGATGGTGATGGATAACACATTGTGGGCACCGAAGCACCACTTCTCGAGCATTCGCTCGGGTTATGTGAAATTTAGCCTGTAAGGTCTGGGCATTAACATGAAACTTAGAATGAAATTCTTTTGCTAACTCCAAGCTAGAGGCCATGAAGGCAAATTGCATGCGGGTGCACTGATCAACTACATCATTACCAGTAGACAGAGGACCAGGAAGACCTGTATGAGCTCGAATGTGCTGTACAAAAAAGGGTTTATGTCTCTCCTTGATTATTGTCTGCAATTATTTGACTATTTCAAAAATGGGACTCCTATCACTGATATTCCCCACTACTTCCAGGGTCTTTACTAGATTCACAACATAATTAGAATCAGAGATTAAATTAAAGGGTTCCGGATGTCTTTTGAAAACTTCTAAAACAATTTGCAACTCAATTCGTTGAGGTGATGTAGGATGGAATTGTATGAGGATTGGTTTTTGACCTTCAACTAAGAAAACCCCACAACCGGTCTTTGATCCATCTGTAAAGATATTAACAGCTCCACTAATGGGCTGGGATCGAGTAATTTTTGGAAACACTACTGGATGTACCTTAAAGAAGGTCATCAATGGATGTTTAGGATAATGATTGTCAAAATATCCATCATAACTAGTTTTTAAAATAGCCCATTCATCAACTGTTGCAAACAAAACTTGAAGTTAGTGACTATCATAAGGGACAATAATTCTTTCAGGGACCATACCGAAGAATTGTAAACTCTGTTTTAGGCCTTCCATGGCTAATTTTGCAATGGCTGTGGGATAATGATCTATAGTTTTTGAAGGAGAACATTTTGGGTGGATCCATAATAAAGGTCCATCTTGCCATAGAATTCCTGTAGGTTGGTCTGATGTTTGTAAAATGCACATTTGAATGAGAATTCCTTCTTTTATTCTATTTAGGCAAGCTTTCTGCAATTCCTGATTAACTTTATTTAAAGCCTTTTGTGCTTCTTCATTTAATTGTCGAGGGGAATTCAAATCACTGTCCCCCGCTAAAATTGCAAATAATGGCTTTAAGATATAATTTGGAATCTTTAAATAAGGTCTAATCCAATTAATATCACCTAACAATTTCTGAAAATCATTTAAAGTGTGTAGGCAATCCAGGCGTAACTCCAATTTTTGGGGGCAAACTTGTCTTGGTAGAATCTTTGCTCCTAAATAACTCACTATGGTGTCTTGTTGTACCTTCTCAGGGGCTATAGACAATCCCCTTCATCGCAGCAATTGGTCTAGTTCGGAGAAAGCTGTATGCAAAAGGGTTTCATCATTGTGTGCCAGAAGAATGTCATCCATATAATGGATACATCTTAATTTGGGGTATTTTTTCCTCAATGGCTCAATAGCTTGTCCTACATAAAGCTGACACATCGTAGGGCTATTAGCCATACCTTGTGGCAACACTACCCAGTCATATCTCTGGTCTGGCTTTTCATGATTACAAGAAGGAACTGTGAAAGCAAAACGTTCCCAATCCCTTTCATTTAAAGGAATGGAAAAAAGAAGTCTTCGATATCAATAACAATTATGGGCCAATTCTGAGGCAGGGTAGAAAGTAGCGGGAGTCCACGCTGAATTGGTCCCATCACTTGCATTTGCTCATTAATAATTCTTAAATCATGCAACAGCCTCCATTTTCCAGACTTCTTTTTAATAACGAAAATGGGGGTATTCCAGGGTGACACAGAAGGTTGAATATGTCCTAAGCTAAGCTGTTCCTGAACAAGGGTTGTGGCTGCCTGTAATTTCTCTGAGGAAAGTGGCCACTGGGGAACCCATACAGGGTCCTCAGTCTTCCATGTAATGGGAGTCCCCTCCCCAGCGGCCCCTAAGAAAAACCCAAACCCTCTTTCTTTTGTTTTTGTTTTGGCTCTATAGGAGAATGCCGTCCCTGGAGATATTTTCCTAGGCCAAAACTGGGATGATAACCCATATGGTTCATTATTCCCTGTGATTCTTTCGAGTATTCATTAGTTAGTCTAAAGCCCAAGTCTTGTAATAAATCTCTTCCCCATAAGGTGACCGGCAGGTCAAGGACATAGGGCTGAATTTCTCCAACATGACCCTCCTGATCCTGCCATTTTAGCAATCTGGAACTCATGTCAGGGGCTTTGGCATATCCCAGTCCTTGCAAGATCTGTGAAGAAATTTGAACGGGCCAAGCAGTAGGCCAGTCCTTTTTGGCAATAATACTGCGGTCGGCTCCAGTATCTAGCAACCCTGAAATTCTTTTACCCTCCACTAACAGGTCCAAAATCGGTCTCTTATCCAATTGCAAAGAGAAGAAAGTTAAATCAACTCCACTGGACCCAAAACCTTTCTTTCCTCTCTCTTGTTTAGCTGATGGAAAATTAGTATGTAGACTAGGGAGAATCACCAATTGTGCTATGCGATCGCCTGGTGATATGGCCACAATACCGTGAGGCGAGGAAACCATAATCTTAACAGTACCATAATAATCGGGATCAATGATGCCTGGATGTACTATTAACCCTCGGAGAGCAGTGGAGGATCTCCCAATCAAGAGCCCCACTGTTTGAGGCTTCAGGGGTCCTTTGAAGTCAGTCTCTATTAATTGGACACCCATTTGGGGAGGTAACACCAGTCTGGTGGTGGAACGGAGGTCCAACCCTGCGGAACCCGAAGTGGCTCTCCGTGGTTCTTGGGACGACGGAGAGATGGCCATCTCTCCTCCTCCCAGCTTTCCTGGTTTCCATTGTCCATGGCCCCATATATTTGTGGGCCCTGGGGACGTGGGCCCCGCTGTCCGTTTTTTGAACGAGCTCCACCATAGCCAGGTGTCAAATGCTGACCGTTAATATCTTTCACCGATCTACATTCATTTGCCCAGTGGTTCCCCTTTTTGCATTTGGGGCACAAACTTGGTTGTCTCGGTTGAATGTTTCCTCCCCCTCCCTGTCCACTTCCTCTCTCAGGACATTGTCTTTTTAAATGTCCATATTTGCCACACTTGAAACAAGTGCCAGGGGGAGCAGACTTCCTTCCTCTTGAGAGCTGTACTACTGCAGCGGCCAGTCCAGTATTAGTCAAAGGCCCGCCCAGTTCTCGACAAACTTTCATCCAGACTTCTATCCCTTTGCCCTTATAAGGAGTGATGGCAGCACGGCATTCCTTCGTGCATTGCTCATACACTAGCTGCTTAACCAGGGGCATGGCGACATCTGGGTCCCCGAAGATTCTCCCTGCTGCCTCAACCATGCGGGCGATGAAATCAGAAAATGGTTCTGTGGTACCTTGCATGATCTTAGTCAGGTTCCCACTTACCTCCCCTTTATTGGGTAAGGCCTTCCATGCCCTAATGGCAATTTGGTTAATCTGCTCATACACTTGCATTGGATACCCCGTCTGTTGATTTGCAAATCGGCCCTGTCCTAGAAGCATGTCCCTGTCCCAGGCTGGATTTCCTGCCGCAGCATTAGCGGCGGCCTGTTCAGCGGCAAATTCTATTACAAAGGCCTTAAAATCATGGTATTGACCAGGAGTGAGGCAGGCCTTGGCAAGGCTACCCCAATCCATGGGCGTCATGCAGTGTCTGCTCAGTGCTTCAAACCTGCACCACTGTGAAGGAAGCCGAAACGCCATAGGCACGTACCGACTCGGCAAGGGACTTCACAATTTTGAACTCTAGGGACTCGTGGTAGCACTGTCCCTGAGCATCCTGGAACACTGGAAAACCCAAGGCACCAGCTCTAACGTCCCTCCAAACTTGTGGGCAGAGAGACCGAGCGCTTGCGGTTGCCTCTGGCCCAGGATTAGGAATGTTCACTTCCTCCTTTGGCAACTTCCCCTTTTTAAATGGAGTCAGGTCTGGATACAAGGTGGACCTCTCCATTTTTTCTGCTAATTCCTCAATATCTTCTTCCAAGTCTGAACTGTCGCTTGATGTGTCCCCTTTCTCTGACCTCAAAGACCTTTCTTCTTTGAGCTGCTCTAAGGCCCGTTTCCCTACTTCCAGAGCCTGTGAGCATCTGGTATCCTCCAAGCAACTACGTACCAGCCTCCATATAGGTCTTATACCTCTTTTCAGATCGCCTTGTTCCCAGGCGAAGTCTAGATCTCTACCTAACTTGTCCCAGCTCGAGGAGGCTAGTTTACCCGATACAGCAAACCACAGGGCTACGGTATCACATTCTGATAAAAAGGTTTCCAAAGTTTTACTCTTTAATTTGATTCCCTTTGATTTTAACAGCTCTTGAAGAGCGGCGAAAACTGGATGAGACTTTGATGCACCCATATTTTCACTTATTGGCTCCCTCCTGGAGACCTAAGAATTAGCTCCCTTCCGGAGACCTAAGGATAGCCTCCCTCCCGAGGACTTTCCCCTTCCCCAGGGGTTGTAAGCTCCACTTACCAGGAACTTACCAGCCGGCAATCCCTGACCACTTGGAGTTCTGAACTTGACGGTGGGGGAGTCGCTTCCCCGTACGGGCCACCACTTGTTGCGCCTCGCTTGACCGGCAAGAAAGACGCGACCACCGGTTCTTCTCCTAAGCAGCTTTATTCAGGCCTTTCTTCTTCGCTTCGGTGAAAATCCCCCCAAGCCACTCCCCTCACATTCATTTATAGCACTCAAACAGCCAATCACACCAAGACACGTCTCACGCTCTGATAGGCTCGCGAGCAGTGGGCCTTTTTCAAATAAGGGGTTGTTTAAATCGAAACGGCTCCGGCTGCTTGCCGGGCGCCCTGTGGAGGCAGGGGTCCACAAAGGGCTCCGTGGCTCTCCACAGATTACTATGAGAAGAATGAGGAGGAAGAGGGACAATGACATGAAGTTGCAAATGGAACATGTTGGGATGGGGTATCCAGGAAAGTTAGGGTGTGATCATCCTTAATTGTATGCATTTATTTGCAAAGTATGTGTTTTAATGAAATGTAGTCAACTGCTGCTTTGTGGCATGGAATGTCCCAGAGTTGCTCGGTCTAAAAGCCATAGTTTCCCATGCTAAGAAGTAAAGTACAGCAGGGATAAACCTGATCACCACAGATTGCTGAGAGCCACAGAGAAAAAGAAAGTTTAGCTATCTCACAGGTGTCCCTGAAGTTGACACTGTTTGAATTCTATGTTGAAAAGTAGAGATGCCACTACTCTTTGAGTCAGTTGACTTGAACTTTCTGCTCCTAATAATGAAGGCATCTTATCTGTGCTCTGCTGCTCTGTAGGACTCTTAATGACAGGGCACAAGGTAATGACTCTTGAACAGATTAAAACTGGAGCATTCTGTTGTTAGCAACTCTAAATGAGAGAATCCTGCCCAGCAGGTATATGTGGTAGTCTGTGTAACAGGGTCAGGACAGTGTCACTGTGGAGTTTTAATGGGTAGCTAAAGCTTGGCAAGCAGGGAGTGAGTGGGCTTATCTGGGTTTCCATGACATCCTGTGCATGTGCCACAGTGAATGGCACAGGCACTGTCTTAGTGTCCAATACTTAGCCCCAGAGAGTGAAGGCTGCTACACAGTGGTTCTATGTGCAAAGTCTAAGGATTGCCTAGAGTAGACCTACTCAAGGTGAATTGGCCTGCCTCTAGCCAGTGCCCCATACTCTGTTAAGATAGCATAACCAAAACAAAAGTATTGATTGTATTACACCTTGTTGATCAAAAGGAATGAGAATTGCCACCTGCTTTGGGAGAAGCTTCCTGGGCAAATGGATTTCTCATTTCTATAATTCCAGGAACTATGGAACCCAAAGAAAGCCCAGACAGTCTTGAGCATTAAATGCACTCATACACACTCAGTCCCATTCACACACATACATGCACACACATATACTCACATGCACAAACACATACATACAGGAATACACTCACATGCCCATATGTGTGCATATGCACATAAATACAAACACACTTTTACTCATATATACATACATACATACATACATTCACTCTCACATGCATAAACACATACATTTTATACACACACAGCAACAAACATGCACACACACACACACACACACACACACATACACACACACACACTTTTCTGTGCACACATGATCACACATTCATGCCTCCCACATTTACACATGCATGCAATACACTTTCACAGGACACTCACACATTTATAAACCTACACACAGATGCACACAAATTCATGAGTTCTCATACCTAAAAACATACAAACACACATTCCCATGTGCACACACTTATCTGTGCACACACAAACTCATGCTCATGCCCACACATGCATTTATAAATATGTTTGCACACTACACTCTGATGGCCCTTATCCTCAAAGTTACCCCCTTCCCTCTCTCTCCCAAGCAAAGCAGGAGGAATTCAAGGAGAAGCCACAATGACAGAGCCAAGATCGAGGATGCCTGAGGTACAGATGTCTCCACTCAGAGAAATGGGCCAGGACTCAGCAGTCTGCCACTGCATGTGAAATGGAGCCACAGAACTCTACCACTCTCCAATAGGTCTCAAATCCCTGCCTTCTGAGCTGCTTTCGAATGCTGTCTTCTGAAACATAAAGCATGTCTCCTTTCTATTAGAAGGTTAAGATAAGAGGTTAGTTCAAACCCTCCTAAAATCTCCCAGAGGTACAGAAAGCATCAAAAAGGAAACTGCACCAGAGGTAAAGGAAGAGGTGTATCAATGCAGAAAAAATATCAAGGCTGCTTTCTCTTAAAGCTTCCTGAGGCTCAGATCTTATAGACAGTGGGATTACCTTTTCAAACCATTTTAAAGAAGAGTTCTCTTAGAATAATCATCGTTCGAATTGAATGTGCCTGAAAGCAAAGATGGGGGCAAGCTCAACTTCAGCAATAAGGAGAATCTACATAAGAATGATGGCCATTACCTTCTTTGGCTTCTTTGAGGAGCAGTTAGGAGTTTGATGCGTTGCCAGCTGGAACTGATATGCTAAAAGTTGGGGTTTCTAAATTCTTTTCTCCAAGTAACTTACAAAACAAGATCATCATTGTCCGAGGAAAATCAACCAGAAAAAAAAAAAAAGAAGAAGAAAAAAAAGAAAAAGAAAAACTCCCTAGGTATAACGTCACTGGTAGATGATGACTGTTAGCAATGGAACAGTGCCATGCAGCATGCGCTATGGCCAGAAGATAATAGTCACAGCAATGCCATACCCTTCAGGTAAGCACCTTCCCCCACACCCCCAGTTATCCTCTGGCATCTGTGCATAACATAGTTCTTTTCCCTCAAAATGTCTGCCCCAAATAGCACAGTAGCTTCCAGGACTGCAGCCGTGTGGCTTATGAAGTCTGCTTTAAGATAAGTTTTCCTTTTTTCTTTCTATTTCTGTCCTGAGAATTCTCTACCTAGCACTTTGGGCTCCCTTATGCTTTCTCTAAATCTCTATTTACCACCACAATCCTGCTTGTCCACCATGCTGTTGCCCTTTATGCCTGTTTTCTGCAAAACTGCCATGGCTCTCCACTCCTCTTCTCTATCCTTCCCCATGCAGCTGCCTACATTGACAGTTTACCTCTCCTGGAGCTCTTTTTAACTCAAAATTGTCCTCCAGGTTTGTCTGAGTCCAATTTTAAATATTTTGTTAATAAAACGAAGACAAAACTCATCTGCCTGGTACCGCTGGCAGACACATACTCTCTCACTGGCACTTTGAATTGGAAAGTCAAAAATCAATCTGAATGAGAAAAATAAAATCCACTTGTAGGAGAGAGTATGTCTCTTCCTAGGGACCCACCCACCTATCAGTTTCTAACTGAGAACAGTGACAAGACATCACCAATACTGCAGAAGAAGAAACATAAAGGTCTGCTTCTGGGGCACACCGTCATATGGTGACAAAAGAAATGTGAAGATGGCTGGACAGGTAGTTTAGGAACATTGTCCCATAGAGCTATAGACACAAAAGCCACACCCAGCCTGTCTTCTTGTCTAATACAAGACATTCGTTTTTGTCTGCATTTCTGTTACTGCTTTTTCTACTTTCAGTCCATTTGCTTGTGAACACGGATTGCATTCTCAGCATGTTCTACAAAAATTAAGTCAAACTTAATTCTTCCATTTGCAACAGGACTCTGTATATAAGCTAGCTATGGAGTGGTATGGATCACTGATTATGGAGATATTTCAAAAATCACACAGCAAAGCTGACATGGGAAATATGAAATAATTTCTATACTTGAAGAATAAGGATTTGCTGATGCTCTGGGCATTTCTCTTTCAGAAATTGATTTACCACCACTGTAAAAATGAAAAAAAAATAGCTTATTTTCTTTTCAACAAATTTTGAGATGTTTGCTCTGGACAAAAGCAAGCCAACATAAAACAAAACTATAGGGGAAAAAACCTGTGAGAATTTGAAAAGAAATGCAGAGACAAAAATTAAGAATGGATGCTTTAAATAGTTAGATACTTTAGTTTTAACACAGAAAGAAAAAACTCTAGAAAGGAAATTACTTTTGGAGAGATAACTAGACACATCCAAAGAATACAGTCTGCACACAGTAGGTCTCCTGATAACAGTGAGCACAGCAGTGAGACATGAGTAATCAGACCCAGCATGGAAAAGACAACCAAACAAGTCTGAAGTCGTAAGCTGAGAATATTCATCAGGTGGCAAGCATACTGAAACACAAACTGGTACAGCTTTCAAGTTCAATCAATATGAGATGAGTTCCTCACAAATCCACAGCAAGGAGGCAAAAAAACACTTTCTTAATCCACCCCCAAAGGAAGGAACCTAGCTTGGCTGCAGTTTTGCCTCCAGTGACTCTTTCATTTTTATGTGTATAATACAGAAAGAGATTGTGACAGACTCAAAGCATTTCTCCTAAGAGTTCTTCTGGCAGTGCTACCTAAATATACTCTCCAAATTCACATGAGTGTTAAGATTAAGAATTTAACATGGCTGCAAAGATGAGGAAGAACGACTGGCAATTTTTTTCAAAATATCAAAAACATCTTGGTAAGAAAATCTTGTCTATATGTATTAAATTAAACATAAATTGTATCTGAGTTATAATATACTATTGAAAATGTATGGTGGGTAGAATTGTTCCCAAGGGAAAAATGGGGTAAGTATGAATGAAATTAAATCTCAGATATGTATCCATTTTTAAAGAATAAGGAAACAGGAGACAGAGGAGAGGATGTAACTTGTTCATGAAGCTGAACCCTCCCATCTGAGCAACAGAGGTGTCCCATCTAAGGCAACACACTTTTTTCCCTTTGCTATAAGGGGAGTTGCATGCCATCAGATAGTGCACATGATTTGAAAATGCAGTTAACTGTCGCAGTGGAATTTGAGATAAGGGACATAATAAAATACAACTCACAGTTCTTTCACTTTCGTTTAATGTACCCATAGACATTCTTAGGGTGGGAGCACACTGGGGAGATAAAAGTCAAGTAAATTATTAGGCAGTAATTCAGGATGCAGTCTGAGGCAATATAGAATACACAAAGTGATAAGAGAGGGAGAGAGAGAGGAGGAGAAAGTGGGAGGGAGCGAGTGAGGAAGGAAAGGATTGCTGGAGTTGACACCTTGATGGTAAAAGCTCATTAAGGTAAAACTATGTCCTTCTGGACAGGAGGATGGAATCTGTGGACTGGCAGAGACTTAACATTCCATCAGGGGACATTGGTTACCTGGCCAAAGGACCACCCTTCAGATAGCAGGACCACCCCTAGAAAGATTGCCTTGCCTCATGCCATAATTGAGAGATAGGCAGGATAATTGTCCCTTTATTGAGATATTGTCCCTTCCTTTTTCAGAATTCTTACACCTATCACAGTTCCTGCAAGCCTTCAGGAGGTTCTGTTGAGTCTGTCCACATTTCAGAGCTGTACCTATTAGGTTGTAGCATTATGTACATATATGTGTGTGTGTGTATATATATGTATATATATACATACATACATATGTACATACATACATACATACATATATATTTCTGCCTTTGTCTTAAATGTTGGCCAGAACATATATTTGCTTTCTCTGGTACTCTGGGTTTCCTTGTTCTTTCTCTAAAGTTAACCTCCCACCACATAGTTGCTTATCCATCCTGGGTTTGACCCCTGATGCCTGCGTAACTCAAAGAACATGGCTTTTTAAAATTCTCCTTCCATCTTCATTCTCCCTCTCCAAGCAGCTGCCAAGATATACATACAGCTTGTCTACCCTGAATTTTAAACTCTAATTAAAAAAAAGGTCTTCAAGTTTGCATTTGAGTCTGTTCTTAAATTATTTTATTAATGAGACAAGAACACCAAGAGAGTATGCAGAGTTCCCCGGTATCATCTGGCAAATGGGATGGAACTCCCCAAAATATCCGATGACAGAACACCAGAATCAAAAGTCGACTGGTTGTTTACCAAAAAAAGCCTGCAATATATTCATGGGGGAAAACAGGTTTATTTACATTTTAAGCCAGGAATAGGAAGAAAATATTTCTCATCTTCTTTTTGCTTTACCTGAAGCAGTGTTATAATTTATAGAAAGGTGACAGACATACTAGGAAATATACATATGTAGATTTGCTGTGAGACAAGTTAAAACCGTTTCTGAAAGATGCTTTTTCTTCTGGTTGTTTGCCTCCAGATTGCATCTCCTGGTGCTAAGGACCTTCTCTCCTGGAGAAATCTCAATATTTTAGCATCCCTCTCCACTCTCAAAAACATGGAAAAGAAGATACAGAGAGGGGGAAGCAAAGAGAAGGAAGAATGGACCAAAGCAGAAAGGAAGAATGTTTATGGTTTGGGGTTAAGCCAAGATACTGATGTGACCTGTGCTCACAGGCAGAGGAACTGTTAAAAGAGTTTCTAACAGGATGGGTGACATTATGGCAGAGGTACTGAGGAGACTCCTGGCAGTGCTGAAGTCACTCCTTGTAAGTTTCAGAGGAAGAAGAAAAGTGAATTGCCCTATTGTTGATGCATAGTCCTCAGCGGGAACTTGCAATCATGCCACCTCTGATTTCTGAGAATCAGAAAGGAATCTGTGGCCTCGAGGATACAAAGGGGCAGTTGGGAGGAAAGGTACAAAGAACTGATGTTTCCTGGTCTTAAGGTTTGCCACCAGTAATCCTCCCTATCACCAGATCAGAGGGTGGTAATGGTCCTAACTGGAGAAAAACAGAGTAGAAAGAGAAAGGAACGTGTCAGGATGGTTACAGACTCCATCAAGAAGGTAAAGGCTTGGCATAGTTTTAAGTGGTAGAATGCGACCAGATAAGCAGAGGAGAGATAAGATAACCCATTGTCTTCTTCCAGCCTCAAAATTTTGGAGGAAAAAAGCCAGGCTGTGTTGGCTCCAGCCTCCAATCTCAACATTCGAGGCAGAGGCAGAGGCAGAGGCAGAGGCTGTCTCTGGAGTGTGCCTTCCAGGGGTGTTTTGGCGGTGTGAAAAGATGGCTCCTGGGTGTGGCTTTGGCTACTGTACATCTGTCTTCATATCTGAAGTTGTGGCTTTAACCTTGTCACCAATCTCATGTGTATCTATTCCTCTGTAATTAAGATTCATCTACTTTACTAGGAGTGTCAAGAGCTTTGGCAGGCCCCAGGAAGGGTCACGGATTTCTGAATAAAGCCTTAACATTTCCATGTGAGGATGAAAAACTGTTCCACAGGAAAACTTTGAGTAGGCTGAGGCATGTGTGGTTAACTTAATATGGAAAAAAGCATGCACATGCAGTCGCTCAAGATGTATCTGCTTTGGCTACCAAGAAGAGACTTTATACCCTATGATCATATACATGGGGAGGAGGTCTCCCTCAGTCACAGTCATAGGGGAGGGGAATAGGATGAAAGTGGGAGGGAGGGAGGAATGGAAGGATATAAGGGATGGGATAACAATTGAGATGAAATATAAATGAATAAATAAAATTATTTCAAAAAAGGATATATCTGCTTCATTGAATGTACTGAGGTGGTTCATAAACCGTTTTCTCTGCAACTGCAAGATTCCACTCTACCATTATCATCTGTGTGACCCTACAGAAGTTCCTCAGGCCCCCTTCATCTCAAGTTCCTCTTCTGTGAACACAAAAGTTTCTTGACTGAATAAGTACTTATTAAAGGCCTCCTCTGTGCCCTGTATTTAGGAAATAATAATGAGTCAAAGGAGAAAGGGTCTGTATCCACATGGAGCTTAGACTTGGTGGAGAAAAACAAAACACAATCACTTTATTTGATATTTACAAGCTGTGATAAGTGCTACTAAAAATAAAAGAATGAAATGTCATGGAGTGCCGATTTATTCGAAGAGGAAAAAGAAAATTTTTCTAGAGGTAAAATATTTGTGCAAAGGATGAAAAGATTGTGTCCTAGTCACATAAATGAGTTAGAAGAATATGTGAGTCTGTTATATCTATGAATCTCTCTCTCTCTCTCTCTCTCTCTCTCTCTCTCTCTCTCTCTCTCTCTGTCTGTCTGTGTGTGTGTGTGTGTGTGTGTGTGTGTGTGTGTGTGTGTGTGTTCACATACACCCATACTTATGTGCAAAGGAAATTTTGAAATAGAAAGAACATTATGTGAGTAGATCCAGTAGGATGAGGGAAAATGATATATGAAAAACGACAGCCTCTATCAAGAGAATAAAAATGACATCAGTGTAAAGTGAGACTGGAAGACTGAGCTTTTTTTTTTAATTTATTTTTTTTATTAATTTATTCTTGTTACATCTCAATGGTTATCCCATCCCTTGTATCCTCCCATTCTTCCCTCCCTCCCATTTTCCCCTTATTCCCCTCCCCTATGACTGTTCCTGAGGGGGATTACCTCCCCCTGTATGTGCTCATAGGGTATCAAGTCTCTTCTTGGTAACCTGCTGTCCTTCCTCTGAGTGCCACCAGGTCTCCCCCTCCAGGGGACATGGTCAAATGTGAGGCACCAGAGTATGTGAGAAAGTCATATCCCGAGCTTTAACAGAACACAGAATGTAAGAACATGTCGTGGCTATCAATGAATTTAAAGGGAGCATATTGAACCATTTTTTCCTTCTTCTATAATGTTCCATTTGGCTTCTTTTGATTAACAGGAAGAGGATGGGTCCAGATACATGGTGGGAAGATGGTAGGAGCCACATCACTATCCAGGCAAGGGAGGCTCATAGCTTAGCTTCATATAGTGAACTAAATACAAGTGGGAAGAAGGTATGAAAACTGATCCTACAATTTCTGTCTGAATGCATAGATGGCTGAAGTCAATCATCCTCAAAATACGACATGATATATTCCAGGTATATTAAGTTCTAATACAAAAACACAACTTTCTCTCTTCAAAGGGAATAGGAGATATTACTATTTTCAGTCAAATATCAGTAGCTATAGACCCAGAACACATTGAGAATGTGATTAATTCTACTTAGTCCAAATACCACATTTCCAAACCATGATCCCAAACCTTTGGATCATGAATAATTATTTATTCCTTTTAAGGTGAGAGTTGTATTTGATGTCAATATTTCACATCCCTGGAAAAAAATCTTTTCATACATTGGTCATAAACCTTGCTAATCATGGAATTCCCAGAGAGCTCTCAAGAGCTGTTGTTTCGTGACTCTGAAGGCTACATACAATTAGGGGATATTGGGAAGTCCTTTACAAGGAGAAGTTATTTGAAGCTGTAAGATGTGGGGAGAGTATGTAGGCATCAAGTACAGTGTATGCTGGCCCAGGAATAAGTCCTGCAAAATTACAGCTGCATAGGAAGTGTTGACAAATGACACAAGGACTAAGGTGAGCTCTCTGAAGACACCAATAAGATTATTTTCACAGGAGTCAGGAGAGCAGTTTTTTAAGTAGAATAAATAGGCATTTCAGTGTTACCAAGAGGTAACAAGCAGGAGGAAATCTCATTAGAACTAGGCAAAATAGCAAAAACCAGTCTCATGGGAGTGATCACCATATCGCAGGGTACTGTTACCATGGATACCTGGTGTATACAGTCAACAATAGCAAGATACAAGACTGGAGTTGCAGGTTTCTATCCAACAAAAACTAGAAGTATATTTTTAAGATAGTGAATCCTTTTATTATTATGGCCCATTGCAATTTTCAAAAGTGTCTTTATTCCTAAGTTGTCACATTTGATAGTAACAGTCCATCTCCCAGATGACAGGCATACAAGTTTTTACTTCCCAAATAATGAAACTGTGGTCCACAAAGTTTTAGTGATGTGACAAATGTCACACAGTTAGATCTGGGTTGAGGGCAAAAACCCAGACATCTTGATTTTAACTCCAGTCAAGGAGGTTGGAGAGAGCCGCCTCGGGCTGCCTGATTTATAACAGAGAGAAATCTTTGGAAAGAAAAATAAAGCGGTGCCATTCAAGCTGTTACCTGCAGCCTTTCTGCCTTCGAAGACTGAGCTCCAGTGCACAGAAGGTCATTCTATGGGTTCCAGAAGAATAAAATAATTTCTAAGAGACCGTTTTCATTTGCCATTCCTTTCCCAGGGGCCATCCTAGTCTGCAGGTAGCCATGGGCAGGCACACTTTCCACACCACATGATGATCAGTGCTCAATTCTGAATGCTGTTTTTAAGAGTGGAAAGATAAACTCAAGGGTAAACAAAGAGTAAGACAAGGAAGGGGATGTCTTATTGAGGAAAAGGAAAGGGGGCTATCTAATGGAGAGAAAAAATCAGAGGTATTGTAACTGTTATTTTACATAGACGAAAGAGAACAAACTGAATGTTTTGTCTAGTTACGTGTAGATGTTGAGTGGAAGTATATTTCCTTTCTCTAGTTCTCCTCTAATCTTGCTTCTCTGCCCCGCCTCTCTGTATGTGTGTGCACCATGCATATGAGGGCATGCATGAATGCACGAGTGCATATGTGAGGCTGGTGAAGAGGGAGAAGAGAAACAAACAAGGGAGATAACTTTCTAGTCCTAAGAACTACCTGATAATACATGATGACCGTGGAGGAGGTACCGTGCACTTGTTAACAGAAATGATGGAGGCTGAACTAACGATGTACATTCATCACCTACTCCAAACACAGGTAATGAGGTCCCAGGCAGGAGGCCAGAGTGTAGACCAGAGGTTAGGGGGATGAATTCTGAGAAGCCTGCAAAACCCTGTGCTCTGTGACAAAATCATCATGCGAAATTGGGGGAGGTACTAATAGAGATCAGAGTTAGAAAAGACAGAAGAAAGCCATGAGAACAAAACCTAGACATTCAATCTACCAAAGATGCTTATAATAATAATAATAATAATAATAATAATAATAATAATAATAATAATAATAATAATGCCAATTCTTTAAACATTCAATAAATACACATAGAGTTATTACAATCATTTCAAATGGCTATTATCTTTGTTATATGCTGTAACTATTATTTACTATTTAAAACCCTCAAAATGGGGCTATTATAATTCTCTTTTAGCAGGTTAGAAAACTAAATCTGGTATTTATCAAACACTTGGTGAATGATTGAGTCGGGATCCTCATTTCAAAAGGCTGCTGATTCCTGCAAATGTCACTACAGCGGCAACCAGGGCTCAGACCTCAGAATTACACAGTCTAGAAGGGCTTGAAAAACCAACAAACGCTTAAAAAGTGGGGTCATCAGATTAATTAGCTAATGGCTGAGGAAAATTTTCCATAGTCCAGATGCCCTACCTACCCATTTTCAATCAGACCCATCCTTGAGCTAGCCAGTTTGAAGAGCAAGCGTGGTAGGCAGAAACACAACAACACAACCCGAGGTGAATCCACAGAGAATGAAATGCATGAAGCTGAGCAGTTGTGACATCACACTGGGACTTCTCCGCTCTGAGTTTCAGCATGCATCTTCCTGGGTAACTTTTGCTCCCATGTTTCATTAGAGAATGTTTCCCTTGGCTTGAAAGTTTTTCCAGGATGCTGGAGTGGCAAAGAGTCTTGAAAGAGAAAGGTAGCCTTTCCTTTTGGAATGAAGTCATGCCTGTTTGCTATCCAATATAACACAGAAAATGCCTGTTTTTAGAGCGATAGGCAGCCCATTATGAATTATTTGTGTTGTCTGAATTCAGGATCTTTTTTTTTTTTTTTTTTTTTTTTTTACTGATTCAACATAGGGAGTATGCACGCATCATCTGACTCTATGGTACTGTATTAAGAATAAAAGTTCGGGGAACCAACACAAATGATGCAGTTTTGACTGCGAATCCCAGTGTGCATGAACACACCTGATCTTCATTCATATGGATGTCTTTACTTCTGTAAATGGGTATGAGACACAGGAGTGGAAACTGCTTTCAGAGTGTGTATTCTGAAACTCATCACCATTTTTTTTCTGTGTTAATTCTCTTTTGTGCGGTATATCCTTATCATTGTTTATTTATGTGCACATGTGTGTATGTCTGTGTATTACATGTGCTTGCAGTTAGAGGAATCCCCCTGGAGCTGAAGTTACAAGCAATTGTGAGCTTCCTGCCGTGGGTGATGGCACTTTTACGTGGGTCCTCTGCAAGGACAATACATATTTTTTAACCACTGAGCTATTTCTCCAGTCCAACTGTGTAATTCTTTTTTAAATGGTTGCTTTATTTTATGTATATGGGTGTTTTCCCTGCATGGATGTTATATATCTAATGCCCACAAAGGCCAGGAGACAGCTTTAGGTCTTCTGAAACTGGAATTTCATATGGTTGTGAGCCCCCTGATTAAACACTTTTGTTATATAATTTGCCTTGGTCATGGTATGTTATCCTTTCAACAGAAAAGTAACCCAGAAAAGTTCGTACGGTTGGAGATACTGGGAAAACTGGTTTATGGTTTTGCAGGTATTAGATGTCCTAAATGCATCCTATTCACAGAGTCTTTCCTAGTGGCTATTCTTGAGATCCAGATTAACTTACAAATGTATATCTCCTCTACCTTGAACTGATTATTCATCTCCTATGTACTTTGAGTGTAGTCTAGAGAAAAAAAGAAAAGAAAGAAAAATAGTGCTTCCCATGAAAACGTAAAGAGACTATTTCAATTCTAATGTTGGAAACAAACAAATGAATGAACGAATAATTGAATGAATGAAATGAAGCCTAGTGTGGTAGCATACACTAGTCAGCCCATCAGTGGAGAGGCAGAAGCAATGGATTTCCTGGGACTTGCTAGCCCGGTAATCTGCTTGGTGTGTTCCAGGCCAGTGAAAGATTCTTGTTAAAAGGAAGGAAGGAAGGAAGGAAGGAAGGAAGGAAGGAAGGAAGGAAGGAAGGAAAAAGAGAAGGAAGACAGAGCATGCTGTGTACAGAGTGGCCACTAATGTCCTCCTGACTCCTAGGGCCCTTGTGCCTTGTGCAGGCAGGCACACCACACACACACAGACAGACAGACAGACAGACACGTGAACCCACTCCAGAAATTAGATGCATTAATTCTACTTTCCCCTCAAAGCTTCTACTAATCATCTCTAAAGGGGTAGCCCCTCACCTCTGCCTTCAGTACAAGCAAACTTGTATGTCTTTATTTTGTGATTGCTAATTCACTTAAGGCAAAATGTAACAAGATGCATGCAAAAAAAAAACCTTCACTCCTTTGTAGCTCATGACTCAGTACTTATTCTGAAAAAATATCTGCAGATATGCCATCAATTTATATGGAAGTTTGTCAGTTTAATTTTTTTTTTATCTCAATTCTTTTCAAATAAATAGACTAAGTAAATTGTGACAATTTACAATGACTTTTATAGGATGAATTATATATATATATATATATATATATATATATATATATATATTACTATATATAGTGAATTTAATATTAAAATTGAATATTTGGTTAAAACCAATTATAAGTAAATTTATTGATACAGTATTATGAATCAGATATGTGGACATTATGATATATATAATATATATATATGAAAAATATACAAATGTGTTTTGCATAGGGAAAGCAGCTTATTCTACTTTTTCACTTTAGGTGAAAAGAAAGTGTCCTCTTTGCAGGGAAGATCTATGTTCTGTTCTTGGAGAATTTGCCAGTTCTTGGGAGAAGCATTGTCAGATCAAGGTGATCTGTCTTCTGTACCCTACATTCCTTCTATCTCTTCCAGAGACAGTATATTGATTCCTTTGCCCCAGGTCCACTTGCCTACTAAAGGCAGCTTTTCTGAGACTGCTGATCAATGTGCCTTCATCTTAGGCAAGCTGAGAGGCATGTGGCACAGTCTAGGCTATTAGGAGATTCAGGCTCTGAAAACAGTAAAGGAAATGAATGTTCACTTAATCCTGTAACAGTAGACTTAATCAGCAAATGATTGCTTCCTGAAACTAAGAACACTGGTGTTACTGCTCTTTCTTGGTTCGTTGTTGTTACTGTTTTTTAATGGACTTTCTTCAGCTTTTCCTTTGATTCTTGGACCAATATTTTAACCTTCAGATATATATGATTTTGTTAAAGTTACCCATAAGTGGCTTCTCTGTCATATAGTCAAAAAGCCATTAATTAATATATTAAATATATATGATGTATTCATTATGAGTTTGGAATCTTGTCTGCTCTCCAGCCTGTGACTTCTCTTTCCTTTCAATCTCCTGAACCTTGGCTTCATATCCTGTTGCCAAGTACAGATCCTGGCATGCCTCTTCAAATCTCAACTGCTTTCATGTGTCTTGTGTGCCTATATTGCTGATTGTTTATAGATTGGCACAATGCCCAGAGTGACAGTCTTTAATATTCACAGGTTTTTATGTCACTACTCTCTACATGTCGCTGCACTGATCTCTTACAGAGGGATGACCATGTCAACAGACAACAAGGAAATAGTATTTACAGGCTGCATTACTTTTTAATTTCAGTGCACATTATTTACTCCCTTGTAAGACAGCATTCGTTCCCCAGTGGCTATAGTTGCATCATTGGCGCTTTCTGTGTGTGTAGCTTATAAATTCAGTGATATTACAATCTCTAAATAACTCTGAAAGGCCTCAGCTTGGCTTTTACAATGTTTCTCTTTGTGAAAATTCGTCAGGCCTGGACATGGATTATGCAAAAGGACTCCGAAGCTATAAAGCAGCAGCAGACTTCATCCGCTGAGATTGCTGTGAGCTCCATCTGAGTAATTCCCAGTGCTTTCTTCATAAACACGTTTCTCTTATTCTTCTCATCGAGTCCTCCAGGGATAAGTCAGAAAAGCAAGTCACCTATCATTAATCCCAAACAAATATAATACAAAAAAAATATCAATTTTGTTATCTGAGAGAACTAGGATAGGTACTTGTTAAGTATAGTCAGGTCCTGTGAGTTTTATCAAGTTGCGTAGCTTTCTCAAGAATTAGTTTTCCCAGGATAAATACATTTTAGTAAGGATCAAGTAAAGGGATGCCTGTTAAGTATCTAGGACTTGGGGTACGTGAGTGGTAGCTGTAAATCACCTTATAGGTCTAGAGAAATTGTTCTCAACCCTTCTAATGCTGTGATCCTTTAATGTAGTTCTTCCGGTGTGGTGATCCCTAAGCATAAAGTTATTTTTGTTGCTTTATCACTGTAACTTCAAAACTATCATTATTTATAATGTAAGTATCTGTGTTTTCACAGGGGTTTTAGGAGACCCCTGTAAAAGGGTTGTTTGACTGTCAAAGGGGTTGTGACCCACAGGTTGAGAACCACTAGTCTAGCAAGATGGTTTGAAAAGTTAAGAATGTTTAGCCTCTGGAGGCAATGGCAGGTAGAGTGCTGTGAGTTCGAGGCCAACCTAGTCTACACAGTGAGTCCAGGACAGCCAAGGCCAAACAGAGAAACCCTGTCTCGAATCGTCCCCCCTCAAATGTTAAGAATGCTTACTGATCTTCAAGGACACCAGACCTCAGTTCTCAGCAGCTATGTGGGATGCCTCACAATCACTTGCAACTCCAGCTCCAGGGAAGGAAAAGCCTGATCTTTGTGTCAGCTGCACACACATGTCTACTTGCCCCCATGCACACATAAGCATACACTTTAGTAATCAATCAGTCCTTAAGGAAATGAAACGTCAACTTGCTACAATGTAGGCTAACCTAGGAAAAGATTCTACATTAAATAATGATCTTCAAGCTGGTCTGCGAGCAGTGTGTGGGAGGTTGTCTTGACTATTTACTGTTGCAGAAGACTCAGCATGCTGTGGTGACACCATTCCCTACGCAAGGGGCGCTGAACTGTATACAACAAGAGGCAATCAAGAAGAAAGCAAACAAGCAAGATTCATTAGTTTCTATCTGCTCTGGAATATGGATGTGATATGACTAGCTGCTTAAGATTTCCTGCCTTTGTTCCCCTCAGTAATGGACTGTAACTGGAAAGTGTAAGCTGAATAAACCCTTTCACCACCTAAATTTCTGTTGGTCAGTGTTCCATCAGAGCATCAGAAATGAAATGTGGAAGGAGACATGCATTAAAATGTATCATACACAATGCATTTTATTATTTTTAAAACATTTTTTTATTTTTACATATACATTTATATTATTACACATATATACAACAAATTACCTATAGCAAGAAGAACCATGATACAATCAGAAATTATATAAACGGTACATTCTTAATGTTTTGGCTATTTGTATGTGACAGCCTTGAAGAAAACATTTTTTCCTATCTTGGTGCGTCTAAACTTCTGAATGTAAATCAATCTCCATCACATCTTGTCATTATCAACTTACAACATCTATCTAGACCTAAAAACATCTTAACCTCTAAACAACTAAGTTTCATTGTAAAACTAAGCTACCTGGTCTTCAACTCCATCAGAGACTTGAGAAGGAATAAACTTGATTACCTGAGTATCTGGAGAGTGCAGGTTAGTAGCTTTCCAAATGAGAAGATGACAGAGACAGTCTTCTACCTGAATAGTCGCCCAAAACTCTCTATTATGTTGAAGCATCGTCTTCAATCTTTCCTCCCTATCTTCCATAGGGTTCCCTGACCTCACAGGAGTGGGGCCTAATGGAGACATCCAATTTAGGTTCTCCCTCCACACAGTGTCTGGCTGTGGATTCGCTCCATATAACCATACAATGTATGTACTATATTGCAATGACACTGATGTTCCACTGTTTATATTTTATTATGGGTTAAGCAACAATAAAGCTAGCAAAATATTATCATGTGCTGCTATTATTTGAGAATATGAAAAAGCTCAATATTTTACTCTGTTTTTGACCCACAAATGTTATCATTGCTGATTCTGCACACACTAGTCAATTGATCAATTGTCTTTCTATAGATAAATTATACCTAGCTGTAATAACACACCTTATATTCAAATGACACTATACTTCTCTTCAAAGTGTCTTGTATACATTGTAAGATAAGCATTGTAAGGGGGTTCCCTGTGTTCTACCACAGGTTACACTTGGCCCTAACTTCACTTCATAATGTTATAAATCACTTGCAAAGACAATATGAATATTCATGGTCAGTCAGGAAACGCAAGGACAATATCGCCTTAAAATCATTCATGTTCATCTATGTTCCTTCATGGCCTTCCTTAGTTAAAACCTATTCCAGAGATTTAGTTGAGCTTTAGCTATAAGTTTGTTGGTAAATTGCTTGCCTAGCATGAACAAAGCACTGTATTCCATATACAGCTCTGTGTAAAATGGGTAAAGTTAGTACATGCCTATAATCCCAAGGCAGGAAGATTTGAACTGCATAGCTCAATTTGAAGCCACCCTGAGCTACATACATGAAATTTTGTAAAAACAAAAAACAAAACACACAGAGAGAGAGAGAGAGAGAGAGAGAGAGAGAGAGAGAGAGAGGGCAGGGGAGAGAGGGGGCAGAGAGAGAGAAAGAGAAGACTGAAAAAGAAAACAGAAGAGAATTATTCAACATTCAGTAAAATTCTCTGACAAAGCTCTGTTTCTGAGACATCTTCATAGACAAGAAAAGAGAGTAAGAAAAAGTTGTCAAAAGTTCAAACAAAACACAAAAAAACAAACAACAACAACAACAGCAAGGGAAGTACATAAGAGGATTTGTAGGGAGAAAGGGAAGGGGAAATGATGTAATGTAAGTTCAAAGAGAGAGAGGGGGGGGGGAGGGAGAGCAAACAAGCCAAAGCCTTTTAAGGTAGCTAGAATATTTATAAAATATCTTCATGACTAAAAAACATAATAAAATTGCATCATTAAGCACTGTGTGATGGTTTAAATGAAATATGCCTTGTATTCTTGGGTACTTGAATGTGTGGTCCCTAGTTGGCAATTTAGTTTTGGTAGATTTAGGAAGTTTGGCCTTGCTGGAGCAAAAACCTTCTGATAAGAAGAAAAGCTCATATTTTTGAGAGTTGATGTCTGCTCTTTTTCCTATTTAGTTTGCTGAAGCTGGGCAGACGGTCATAAATAAAAAAGGCAAACTGTCTAGATATGAAATTAAATACTGACAACGGTTTTTGTTTCTGGTGTGATGACTGATTTTGTCTTGTCTGTGGCCTACTTCCCATATAGTAAAGATTCAACCCACAGAACAAGTACTTTATTTAAATCCATCCAATCCCTCATGCACACCTTCCTATGATACTATAGGGCTAGTATGCAGCAACTGAGTCTTGGCCTCAGAGGCCCCAGACCCCTCCTTAAGGCTCACCCAAAGAAACCAAATCCTTAGAGTTTTTACTCAGAGGACTCATTTGCTTCTGAAGGCTTTTACTTATGAATATAGAAGAAGAGAGTTTGCACAGAATTTTTTTTTCTGACAGTCAAAACATTTCTGCCTATGGTCAAATCTTTCATAAAATATGATCTTACAAACTAGGTAGAAACATATCATCCTTATTTGATATAAGCTAAACTTTGCAGCCATACCTAATTTCTGTGAGGTGCTTAGACAAAACCCATGTTCCCTAAACACCTCTGGCTTGAGACAATTGCTATTTGAATGATCTTTTAGGAATTCTGAATAGAATAAACTGCAATAAAAATAAATGTATAAAAAGCCAAAGGAAATCACACTACATTTCAAGATAATTAAAATATAAGTAAACTCGTATATATTTTATTGAAAATTCCAGAATATAGGGTGTTTTATTTTTTATCTGGTTTGTTGTTGTTGTTGTTGTTGTTGTTGTTGTTGTTGTTATTTTATCTGGTTTGTTGTTGTTGTTATTTTATCTGGTTTGTTGTTGTTGTTATTGTATAGAAAATGAAGCAACTCTGGGTTTGACTTAGGTGATTTATTCAATCTCATTAAGCATTTTCTTATAGTAAACTGAGAATAATAGAAACATACTACTTATTGAGTTGTTAAAAGGATGAAATAAGTCATATGTCTAGAGGTGTGTGTGGCATGGGTCATGCATAAAATAAATACTTTTATTATTATTGTCACTATAGTTTTTTCTAAAAATTCTAAACCCACTTAATAGTGAACATAGAAAATACCACTCTATCCTCTGCAAATATATTTTTATGAATGATTATATTCTTTCTTTGTGCAAACCATTTACAAGTTCACACCAGCCTGCCCTACCTAGGTTCTACAACTACTAAATGACAATATTGCCATTCAACACTCAAGGTTTATAAATTCAAATCAGTGATTATGCTATCAAATCTGACCAGTTGGAAAAATGATTTTGTAACCTCACCCATTATAGAGATTCTTGATAATGTTAAAGGGACAGAGATAGAGTTAAAGGGACTGGTTATCAGAATGTCTTACAGTGTGGACAAAGCATAGGACTCACAAAAAGAAAAGTTTTATTCATGGACTTGTAGACCTGTTAGACAGTACATACCATTATTAAGAGAATGATTTATGCCCAGTGTGGTCCTGATTTCGGACAATGCAGTAGTGGAGTCTTGAGGGTGTTTACACAGAGAACAGGTAAACAGGTAAGAAACAAAGCCAGGGTAGCTCCTAACACAGCTGAGGCAGGTATCAATGGAATAAATGATCTAAGTTGGTAGCACGTACCATCAACTGTAGCAATCAGAATGAGGAGAAAGAGCAGTGAAAAAGATAACATGTTTGAGGCCAACCTGAACTATACAGTAAGACCCTCTACCATATGTGGTAAGGAAAAGAATGTTACTCATAGTAGAGTGTGACCTTCACTTGTACAACTAATAAAAAAGTTCAATTTGAACTCCTCTACAAACAGCACATTCTGAGATTCATGATCTCTTCCATAATTACTACTGTTTATTTACTGTTTGTAAACATATTGTATATATACACATATATGTATGTATATATATGTATATGAGAGAAAGACATTGTAAGGATCTGTGTGGGCAAGGACAGCAAACATTGTTTCTCAATATCATATACACATACATTTACATATATATCATACTGAATTGCATTTACTGTAGTTCATGTGTACAGATCTTTAGAGCTGATGATTTGGGCTTATATAACCTATCAGGAGGCTCATCCCTAAAGAAGACTACTTTTCCCTCTCTAAACTGCTACTGGTTGCCAATAATTTTTCATTTGGAGTAAGGCCATCAGTGTGGGCATATTGACAGGTGTGGTTATTATGCAGGTTGTATTTAGGCAATGATATTTTTTCAGAATTCATGAGTTCAGCATCCTTCTCATGTCTAGAAGACACTGTCTTGAAGCAGCCACCCTGGTCTTACACTATTTCTGGCCCCACTTCCTCCATGTTCCCAGAGCCTTAGGTGTAGGCATTGCTTTGTAGATATACTAGTTGGGCCTTGGTGTAACATGGCCAGTTATTCTCAATTTGATTAGTTGTGAGTTTCTACAATAGTCTCTACCTTCATGGAGAGAAAGGGATTTTCTGATTAGGGGGGATAGCTACACTTATCTGTGTAAATAGTGATGTGTTTAGAAGAAAATAGGAGTAGTAGGCTCTCCTCTATGATCTGTGACTTCTCCAGCCACAAGTAGTTGGCTGTACAACACCAGGCATGGGTTCTCGTATATCAAGAAAACCTAAAGTTAATTTTTCATTCTTCATCCTTCATAATAAACTCATACATTTCTTTGGTAAAGGAACCAATACCTAGAAATGCATCAATTATCTGACCAGAGTCTTAGAGTTGGAGATGGCATGTTTTTTAGGGATACAGTTTGCCCATATTCACATTTGCCCTTGACTGTGTTGAGGTCAACATCTGAGAGTAGAATTCATAGAAGTCAATTAAAGCTAAACATTCTGAAAAGGAAGAAATCGTCACTCTGACCTGGGAGATTTGAGGATGACAGGTATGTGAAGCCCAAAGCACGAAGTACCTTGAGACATGAAATTCTCTTTTTATTTAAAAATAAGAACCTGAGCTAAGACTTCTGGTGAAGCATCTGTGAGCACACCTAAGGAAACTGGGGCATGCAATTAGTTACCTGGTTCTTAGAGCCCCAGGATGCTTTCATTAAGACAGTGAGGAAACTGAGGTAAAATAGTTGAGCATGAATTCTTTGCTATAATTCTACTAGCCTTCGTCCTCTATGTCCAGACACAGAGATCATCATTAGTTATTTTCTAGAAAAATCCCCATACCTCCTGCTTTGAAAGACTCATTTGTTTCTCCCCTTTCTTTATTTTGGTCATGGGAAAAGGTGAGGCAACTGCTGACCTTACCCATGCAAACACTCAAAATTCTGCTACCTTAGTCTCATTAACGGCATGAGATCAAATTGCACTTGGCAGAGTCAAATTACTTGCCAAACATTACTGAATATCAACACAATATTAAGATAAGTCATGATATGCAAAATAAAAGTTCCTCTTTAGGGATATTAGCTGGTTCACCTTGTCTACCATTTGATAGGTCATGCATATTTATAGTGTAGGTTTCTTTACATATTCTCATTAGACAGCCAGTGGAATGCAAGCAAGGGTGAAATGTAAGTTAATGAACAGGGCATTATACCATCAAATTTGGGAGGATGAATTTGAGAAGATGTTTTACAGGGGCTTACATCCAATCCTGTGCAATTCTTTATTCTTTCCATAAGCACATACTCTGTGCCTGCTGTGTTAACCGTATTGAGCCCTGTTGTTTTGAAGAGCTGTAGCTCAAATGAACATGGTGTTTAGCCAATATATGTATTGCTTGCTTTGACACCATAAGACTGAACCCAGAATCACTGGAGTTAGGTCTAATAAGTTGCTCCAGTTGGTTATGATGAATGCTAAAACTTCTCTTACAAAATAGATATAACCTTAAAATAGGCCAGAAATAAGAGGAAGAATAACATGAGCTTGAAAAATATAGTAACCAAAATTAGTAACTCAGTAAATATATACAAAATCAGACAACACAAGAAAATGTAATATTGAACTGGGTGATGCTTTAATAAAATATCATCTCACAGCAAATTAAGAAAAATTCAAAATAAGATGAAACAATATGATGTCAATGCAAGTAGAAGCTCACAGGGCAGAAACAAACCAAACAGATAAAATATGTTATATTTTACAACAAGTTGAAAGGCATCAAGCTAAAGATTTGAATGATGGTTCAATAGTTAAGATCATTTGCGGCTGTTGTTGAGGATCTGAGTTTAGTCCTCCAAATCCACATATCTGCTCATAACTGCCCAAACTTCCAACACCAGGGATCCACTGCCATTTTCTGGCCTTCCAGGACTCTGGTATGCATGTGGTATAGACAAATTTAAGTAATGATATACACATACACATAAAAATGGTAAATAAATCTTTAAACCCTACTAAGATGAACAAGGAAGTCAAGAAGGAAATAAAGAAGGAAAGAAACAAAAAAGGAAAAGCAGAGCTAGACACATCATGAATTATCTACTATAAATGAAAGATAAGAACGGGCTTAAAACAGCCAGAGGGAAAAAGACACAATGACTTCAATTGAGCAACAGTAGTTCTGATAACTTCTAAATAATAAAAATATTGATAAATACCATTAAAATTAGAGCTTTATGGAACTGTAGGTGGTAAAGTATCTGCCAGGAAAATATAAAACCTTCACTCAGATTTCTGCAACCCATGTTAAAACTGAACAGTATGTGTGCATCTTTAACCCTACGTCAGGAGCCATAGAGGCTAACCTAGCCATTGATCTCCAGCTTACACACACACACAGACACAGACACACACACAGACACACACACACACACACACACACACACACACACACACACACACACACACACATCACAGACATACTCCCCACACCCCAAAACACTTGGAACTTTATTATGCAGCAGAAATGAAAATGCTTTTGTGACCATAAAGATGAAGTGAAAAACTATTGAGTCCTGCAGACATGCTTTCTTCTTTACTGCAGACCTGGTTCTCAGGTGCTTTCCTCACTCCTCCCTCTTTCTCTTGAATCCATGCCAAGCTTGGCCTGCCATTTATTTTTCCTATTGGGTCTCATTATCTTGATCTCATAATACTCTGAAAAGGAGCAAAGAACTAAACTAGATAAAGGCAAAAAGCAGTTCTTCTTTTTCAAGGACAACACATGTGATAGCCGATTCTGTGCTGAAACATTTAGCCCTGTGTGCAAGCTTAGTCAAGAGAGCTGCTGTTTGTATTTGGAAGGGAAGAAGTATTCAGTTAAATTGTTTATTCAAAAAGGGAGCAAGAATAGGTCAAGGGCAGATGATGTGCATAGACTTAGCAAAGGAGATACACAGAGACTGTAGACCAAGGATAAAGGCCCCCAGCTAGAAAATAGAAGCAGCAGCATATTAAACCTTACTGCAGGCTTTTCACCAGTGAAGACTTCCTTTTATAGATGAGTTAAAAGCAGCCTCACAGAACTGAATTAAACACTGTATATGAGTTCATTTAAGCATTTAGTGGCAGAATCAGGAGTTGCACCCAAGTATCCCATGTCCTTTATGTTCCTTCAGTCAGAATCTTGTTAGTAGTGATAATCATGTTCCCACACAGGACCCAAACTACCATTCCCTCAGAACCCTCAGTGTAGCTCAAATACAGTGGCGCTTATTCTAAAACTAGGAACATAGAGATGTCTTCTCAAGACAACTGCTGTACCTTTGAGACATAACAGGCTGTCGTCAATGCCCAACTAACATCTGATGATTAATATTCTTAAATATATTAACATTCTGAATTGAATATGGTCTCAAACGGTAGGACTGAAATAGATAACAGCAAGCATGAAATTATGACATTCATCTGGCTTTCTCCTTTTCTTCATTTTATTCAGTCTGGATAGTAGTCTATTGGATGATGCTACCCATGTTTATGTTTGGTCCTCCATTCTCAGGTCAACTTCTCTGGAAGCTCCCCCAAAAAAACACTCAGAGGTATGTCTGTAAGGTGATGCCAGATCCTGGTAAGATGTCAATCAAGACTGAGTATCACAGTGTGAAATAGCCCTAAAGGAGAACTAAGAAAACTCATTCTTGGTTATAGGGTAGCTCAACTACTGAAAACCAAAGCCAGAAGAAAAGGCTTTAAAAAATACCAGAAGAGAAAGCGTGCTACAGTCTATAGTCAAATAATCATCTGTAAAGCTGATACCTCCAAAGTACAAAAAACCAAACAACGTCAGTAGGACTGGAACCTTATAATCCAGCAAACACTATTTTAAAAATCAAGGAGGCACTAATCACTTTTGAATATCTTTGTGATCCTGTTAATCTTGAAGGTCAATTTGGTGTGGTCTGAAATCAACTGAAAGACACACCTTTGGACAGGTCTGTAAGAATGTTCCAGGAAGGATTAACTTAATGAAGAAGATTCTCCCTTACTTTAGGTAGGAGACACACACAGAAAGAGGCTGGTGAGTGCATCTCTCTGTTCCTGCTGCCATTCGATACTCTCTAGTCTTCCAACAATGACAGAAGTTCAACAATTGCCTCTACTCAAGAATCGTCCAGGCCTTTAGCATCAGAGATATGACTTCTCTACTTCTTTCAAAGATAAATAATCCAAGGATAGCCTAGAACACAAGACCCCCTCCAGCAAAGGTCAGCAACTCAAAGGTCACAGCATGCAGCCTATGCATGGAATTTCTAACATGGCAGAACTTGGCACTGCTCCAGACAAAATCTGATTTCTATTTTAATTTTATAGGTAGTTATAGTTAAGAGATTTCATGAATCTCAGAAGATACTTTGAATTTTGGAAATGTAAACATTGTTGAGACTGTGATAAACTATGGGGACATTTGAAATTGCATTTTGAAATGCATTTGAAAATTAACATTTTGCCTTATGCTATGGCTACCAGCCATAAACATATAGTATACGTGGAATTAAAAAAAAAAGTTGTCCTGGTCATAATGTCTTTTTACAACAATAGAATCCAAGCTAAGACAGAAGGCAGGACAATGGGGAATGTCTACAATGAGCCACAAGATGCCTCAGATAATAGAGGCTTTTCTTGCCAGGCCTGATGGCTGAATGACAGGCCATCAAGCTTGGCCTAAGTGATAGGAAGAGAGACTTGACTCCTGTAAATTTTCTTCTGACCTTCTCACACATAATGGTATTTCCACACAAATACACATATACAAATATAAATAAAACATTTTTTTCCTGAGACAGCATGTCACTATTTAGCCCTGGATAACCTATGTAAAACTCACCATGTAGTGAAAGCTAACCTCATACTGACTGACATCCACCTGCATCTGCCTCCTAAGTGCTAGGATTAAAGGCGTGTGCTACTTTGAATTACTTAAATACAATACACATATATGTTAAGATGCGTAGCACCATTGTAGACAAATATTTGGTAAAGACAAGTGTTTTGACATGTGATTTTTCCTTTGTATCATTACACAATCATATCAGCTTGGGTCCCCAGTCAAGGATGACACAGAATATAGACTCCACATACCCAGAATGAGTATTAGGTGGCAATAAATGCTTTTATTTAAGCCGCAGTAGCCAGTAGATATTTGTTATTACAATATAATCTACCTATTCTAGCAGATGGGGAGAATGGTATGAAAAAATAATGGATCAAATAGACAACAAAATGCCACATGATGGATGGCATAAGAAATTTATTTTCTAACAGTTATGTAGACTGGAAGTCCATGATCTAGTTTCTGAAGAAAGTCTTCACTAAGTTGGGGAGGGAAGATCTATCATTTCTTCTTTTGAGAATACTAATTTCATGGGATTGGGCCCCACTCTTATAATCTCATGTGAATATAAGTACTTTCTAACCACAAGCAAAGAGCTGCTGGGTTTTAGGAGTTTAAAGTAAAGGGGAAACACATCCATTCAGTCCATAAACCTTCTGAGCCTGTTTTCTCATCACTTGCTTGGAGAAATAAATAGGCATACATATTAAACCAATAAGAACAGGTATCTTACCTAGTCTTAGCCAGAAGGCCAAGAAGTGATTAAATGGACATATACAAATGCATGTGTGCATATGTCCATTACATTAAGAAATTGCCATGTGCTGTTTGAAATCACAGTGAAGCTGGCTCAGGCAGTGGGCTTGTAGCTATCATTTCAGGAGCAACGCCTCTCATCTGGGTACAGGCTGGGAGTCCTGACTTTGTGACAGGGAGAGACAGAGAACATGAAGACAGTCCAGAGTAAGACTATCATGACCTTGACAACAGCTAGCTAGAAAGTAAACCATTTCCAACAGGCCTTACTATTGCTTGTCTGGTGATATACAAGTGCCTAAAGTGGGAAAGAGAAACCAAAAGTTTAGCTATCTGAAGCTCAATCATAGAGTAAAAGCTTAATGGGGAACTCTTGCAGATGGCAGATGGCTTGGGTTTCTCCAAGTGATTCGGCTAGATGTTGATAACACTTGAATTGATGATGCCATCTCTCTTTCTTTTTTTAAAATTTGTTCTTTTGCTTGATACATTTGCCTGAGTGAGCACCTTGTTCCGGCCAGGATGCTGTCTATCAGGAACTCTAGCCGACTGTCTAGTTGACTTCTGTAGGATGTATTGAGTGCCTGTTTTGATGTTTTATTATATATCTGCTGCCTCAATCTGCTAATTGCTATTCATTCTTTTATATTTTCTTGATACATGCTTAGTAAGTTCACTTATTCAAACCCCCAAATATAATTGTAATGAATAAATCTCTATGTTATCTATAAATATAGAGACCATGCAGAAACACACATACACACCAAACACATACACACACACACACACACACACACACACACACATATGCTCCCATACACATACATATGGTTCAAATATCAATCGTATATATATTTTATTACATATAATAATACTCTCTATAGTCTATCCCTAAATCACACCATATAGAAAATGGTCTACTCATGTAGAGTACAGTCCACCATCACTGGAATTAACACTATGCTCAGGGCATCTCTGGAGAAAATGTTTTCCTTTACTGCTCTTATTGACCAAAGTTTCTAAACAGCTATTGGTATCTACACCATATAAACCAAGCCTTTACAGGGCTGAGAAGCACATAAATTATACAGCCCAGTGTTACCACTAAATCAACACTGTACAGGAAATAATCTAGGACAGGCAATCAGCTCTCTTTGAGCCATTAAATCTGAGAATGTTTTTTTTTAACATATACAAGATAACATTCTGACATAACAAATCATAAAGATTAAATTATTTCATGGTGCCAGGTCTTTGAGAGAGAAGAAAACCTACAAGCAAGCAGTTTCCAGGCTACATAGTTAAGTTGACTGTTAGTGAACATAGCAAACAAGGATGCTCCTTTCTGTCCTCTATCCTGGAAAACATAATCAAAAGCATCATTCTGTCAAGTATTCATCAGAATTCGTACTCGTGTGGATTCCTGAGTCTATATAGCAACTTAAGAGCGTCATATCTAAGTCCAAAAGACTACACATGTTTGAAGCTCATTAACAAACTATCCCATGACTCAGTCCACACAAATTTACTGTCCCTTGAATCAGTGTTGAGCATTATCTTTAGCAGCTGCACAGATATGTAGCAATTTTGCAGGATTCTCAGAAACACTACTAGTTAAAACTGTACAGTTTGGGAGGAGGAAATTGATCAGTGGACAGAGTGTTTGCTGATCAAGCAGGAGGGCAAGAGTCCAGACCTTAAGAATCCATGTGAAGCTGGGTGCAGTAGCCTTGTCTATATTCCCACTGTGTCTTACAGTGATGTAGACAGTGGAAATTGGAGAATCCCCTGAAGCTCTTCATTCAACTAGCCTACCATCTACAGTGATAGGATCAGTGACTATCTCAAACAAGGATGGAGACAGGGACCAACATCAACATCCAAGGCTGCCTCTGGCTTACACACATGCACCCATGTGCTCATGTTCTAACACAAGTCTACTTCACACATACATACACACAAAATCATACATAATATAGACATATTAAACACACACATAAACACATACAATCATATATACTATAGACACATTGAATATATACACATGTAAATACATTTATATTAATATATAAAATCTATCTTTTCCTAATTATCTTGGTAGTTCATGGAGTTTCTTTGAAAAACCATTATCCATTATTCTCTTCATCCTTAATACATTAAATGAAATCAAGGCCTTAATGGGAATTTGGGTCCCCTTGTCATAAAGTCATGAAGCAAAAATCCTCTCAGCAACTTTAATCTAAATCTAAAATTTAGAGGTGCCTTTTAAAAAATTAAACAATATCTAGGAGGAAGTGTGTGTGTGTGTGTGTGTGTGTGTGTGTGTGTGTGAATTAGAAGGGTATTAGAACACAAGCATATCGATGCATATGTGTAATTCAGAGTTAGGGTCAAAAATACTTTTTATATGTGAATAAAAAGAGAAATTTTTTGTAAAAGGATATAATGACTTATTAGAAACCAGAGACATAAAAAGTACTAATATTATTTTATTTAAATTTTGAATATTTTTGTTTTATTTCTTAAAATGTTAGTGGTTTAGCTTTATCTTTCAAAATCATTCCAGGAAGTCGAACCCTGTGTTGAATTTACACTGCAGCATTCCTCAATGGATATAACCAGTTTGAATATGTGTTTGAAATGTGTAAATGAAAATTCAGAAAGTGGCAAGAAGACTCCAGTTCTACTATATGATTAGCAGTGGAGCTGCCAGACCTCCTTCATGCTTTTTTTTTCCTACCATGCTGTGCTCAGCTTTGTGCATTCTGTCTCCAGCCAAGAGACCTTGGAGAACAAAACGATATCTGGGTCCTGTGACTGTATCAGTTCTGGTCACCATAACTCATTCTTTGGTTTGTCCCAGATCACTGGCAATTGTGATGGATTGTGATTGCTGCACAGCTCAAAGCTTTCTTCAAGGTTATCCAGGGAGGGTTAATGTTCAGTTCACCCACAGCACTTACAAGGTGGAACAGGAAGATAGACATTCTACAGAATCAGCCACAAGTCTGGACAATGGAAGAACTGCAGGGCTATGCATGGATTATGCACAAATGGTTGTAGTTGTTACAAGGGGGGGAAGGCTGGGATGCCATTGACAATGGGAACCACATTTACCTACTTAGGAGATACTCACAATGGGGCTACGATGCTCCATTTGACAAAATAAATAAGTAGACAAATAAATAAGGTGCCCATGTTCACATGACATTCAGAATGCAGTTCTTTCAATCAATTGGGTAGTCTTCACATGAGTAGAGCACACACTGATCGTCAACATAGACACCCCTCCTTGTATTAAGTTCCTAATTCATTCCCAGTGGTTGCAGGGTTGGTGTAAATTTCTTTTTCCTAATTACGGTTCTTGTTGAGGTTTCCTCTGCTGAGGCAAAGTGGATGACCAAGCAAAAGACAAGATGGAATTTGTTCCTTGGCGAAGAAATCTTGAGTATTTGGGCCAAAGGCTGGATGACTCTAGTTTGTTGATTTGTAAAGAATTTCTGAAGAAAATTGCGGCAAATATCCTATCTGTTAGTGTATAGACACTGAAATCATTAGTCAAAACAGATTAAACATTTTTGACTAAGGACATGGCTCAGCAGATAAGGATGCTGTCCACAAACCTAACAACTTGAGCTCTATCCCTGGGATCTACGTAGTAGAAAGAGAGAATAGACTGATGAATTGCTCTTTGGTCCTTTGACGGCTACACAATGAGCTCCCAGACAGACAGACAGACAGAGCAATATAATAAACCATTAAAATATTTCATTTATCCAGTATTCAACATAAATTATGCTTAATTACTATATACTCAGAAGAAAAAAATAATCTATCATTGAGATGAGGTGAGTGGAGATTAGAGGTGAGTGGAGATCCATAGCAGATATTTTAACATCAATTCAGTGTATCATAGATAGGTATTGTAGGAAGAAAAATGAGACAGGTTGGTGGATCAAGAATTTTTATTTAAAGTAGTGAAGTCTTGGAAATGTTCAATATGACATGTAAGTAAGACAACTTCCTTCCAGAACAAAAGCTCATGTCCTCTGAAGTGTCATGTGGCAATACTTTAGCCTCCAGTTGATAATATTTTGAGAAAGGACCTTTGAGTAGCAATTAGTGTTCAATTAGATCATGAACATGTGCCCTTTATGATGAGGGGATATTATTTCTTTCAATGCTCATGCTTGGAAGACAGGTCATATGAGGACATAGCAAAAAGGCAGTCCACTAAAAAAAAAATAAACTGAATCACCCAGAGTCTTTATCCTGATCTTCCAGCTTCCAGAGCTGTAAGAAAGTAAGCCTCTGTGAAGCCACCCCAGCTTGTGACATTTGTGATGGTGACCCAAACAGATAAAGACTAGCTTAATGAGGATGAGAAAAAAAATCAACAAATGAGGAATCTTAGCCGAGGAAACCAAGACCATGGCGAATATGGTTGTATGATGTATTTTCATGGGACATCAGGGATCTTTGCATATGTAAACCCATAAGAAAAGCTAGAAGAACAGAAGGGGCGCAGGAAGCTAATAGAAGAGGGAATGTTGCTATGAAGCCTTCTAGATCATGCAGAACTCCAGCACCTGGGAGGGATCTGTCTTTTCTGACTGCTGAGGAAGAACCCAGCTAGAAGAGGCAGAGACAAAGAAAGGAATAAAAAGATCCTAAGGCTTTTGTCTCCAACCAAAAGAGGAGCCATAGGCACCAAGAGACTGGCCAGGAATGTCCTCTAGTGGTTCGAAAGTGGGCTGGGAATGGAGAGAGGGCTCAGATGTCCCTGCTCTGGAAGAGGACCCAAGTGAGATTCCCAAACACCCACATTAGCTGGCTTACAACAACCTGTGACTCTAATTCAAGGAGATCTGATATCTTTGGCTTCTTCAGAAACCTGAGCCCATGTACACACACACACACACACACACACACACACACACACACACACACACAGACACACATACACACACACACTCACAAGGACACACACACAAACACACACACTTAAAAACATTTAAAACGCATTTGTTTATTTTATTTGATATGTCTACATGTATGTTTGTGTACAACATAGAAGTCAGAAGAAGGCATCAGATCATGAGATCTGAAGTTATAGGCAGCTGTCCTGGCAACTGAACTCAGGTTCTCTGCAGGAGCAGCAAGTGTTCCTTGCTGCTAAGTCTAATCTCCAGCATCCCAAATATTTTTTAAAAGTAAATTCTCAAAAAAAAAACTTTAAAAAAGAAACCGTGAATCTTTCATCAATACTAGAAATAGCCACAAGGGCTGCACCTGAGGTGAAGCAACAGACTTGGATTAGCTCGGTTAGCCCTTTTCACTCTTGGCAGCAGGCTGTGGGGATCCGGAACTGGGTACGAGTGATGAATGGCCATGGAGCTCCTGCAGAATCCGGAGGACCAGACTCCAGAGACCAGACTCTAGGTATAGATCTTACTTTATTGTGCAGTGTATAAGACTTTACACAACTGAAGAGCCTATCAGACCATTCCATGCAATCTATCAAGTTGATTTAACTATAAGGAAAGTGTGTGTGCTGCAAGAGGGGACGGAGTAAGGTCACCTCAGGTCACCTAGCTTTGGATCCATTTTGAGGTTCTAGGAGTCCCTAAAAGACAACACTGTACAGTGGATCAGGATCATTCGAAGAGCCAGAGGAGCCACGGATGCCTCACGTGCTATTCCCTATGGGATTCCATAAGGCCTAATCGATTCTCCTACAGCAGTAGGCATTGTTACTGTGAGATGCAGCCTGCAGATGAGAACGTTCCGCATTCTGGGTTCTGCACACACTAGAGAGAATATGTGTGGCTCCTTCACAGAATACAGTGAAGATGAAATTCTCACATCCGTGGGGACCTCCTGGCTTAGCCCCTGACAGAGAATGCTGCTCAGGAAGGGTGGTGAAGACACTGCTTTAGAAGGTGATTGTATCTGAGGAAGCTGATACCCCACACCCCACTACCTGCACACCCACAAGAGAGGAAGGGTGAGCCTCCACATGATCAACTACTTTCACTGAATATATTTTACAATTTCAATATTCACACCTTTCGTCTTTCTTCAGTTTGTATGTATTTTCTAATAATTTGGGGATGATTATGAGGACAAAAGGAATATACAACTCACACTGAAACTGTTTCAAGTCGAAGGAAAGGATGACTACACGTCCCAAAAACAGACTTTCTACATTTAATATGGCCTTTGCCTCCACCAATTAGCAGCTCCATTTCTCTGTTCAGACATTGTTCTAGTCTTGTCTCCTCAGAGCTGTTCCTTCCCGGTTCTAAAGTAGAGCAGGACACATTTTTATGAGCTTGTTATGATGCTTAGGATTTGCTTCTTCACTAAATCTTTTGCACAGTGTTACCCCTTACACCACCCCCTAAGAGGAACAATAGAACCACCATGCCAGGATTCCAGAACTTAAAATTACATTGGTGGATACTATCAAGATTCCCTTTTAATATAAGGTGATGGTTAGCTTTGAAATGAACTTCATTTTTTTTTCATTGTATTTGTATGTGGTATGCATGTGTGTGTGCATGTTCATGTGTGTACACGTGTGTGTGTATGTGTGTGTGTGTATGTGTGTGTGAAAGTGAGAGAGAGAGAGAGAGAGAGAGAGAGAGAGAGAGAGAGAGAGAGAGAGAGAGAGAGAGAGAGAACAGGTGTACTCCACGCACAAAGGACAGAGGAGGGTGTTGCGTATCTTGCTTTATCACTCTATGACTTATTCCCTTGAGGTAAGGTCTCTCAGAGAACCTGAATCATCCACCAGCTCCAGGAATCACCCTTTATCTACCCTCCACAGCACTGAAGTTACAGGCACCTGTGACACACCTAGATTATTTTTTTTTCAGAGATGTTAGGAACTTGAGCTCATGACGCAAGTTCCAAAGCTTGTGCAGGAAACACACAGACACACAGCCATCTCCACAACAAACTCAGACACTCTTCTGAGGAGCAAAGCGTCATCCTCACGCTTCAAATATCAGCAGAGAGCAGTGTGGCCGTCCCCTCCAGGGTTCTTCAACAGCACGCATGCTGAGCTCCCCACAGTTTGTAGGAATTGCCAGCTACTGTTGCTGAAATCACAAAAAAGCTTGAGATTTTAGATGTAAGAAGTGCTCTGGTCCTGCTGCTGCTTCCAGTAATGCCTCTGCCATTACCAGGGTTACTGTGTGGCTTTTGCTGGGGAGCCTTGGACAAACTTCTATTTGCCTCACATAGGGCACTGCTGACATCAAAGAAAAGAGGGCTGGAGAGATGGCTCAGTGCTTAAGAGCACCGCCTGCTCTTCCAGAGGTCCTGAGTTCAATTCCCAGCAACCACATGGTGGCTCACAACCATCTATAATGTTATCTGATACCCTCTTCTACAGATAAAGCATATCATATGCAGTAAATAAATGTTTAAAAAGAAAAGATTTCACCCAAGTGTGGCTAGGCGCAGTCTGAGTTTATTGCATGTTCACAGTGACACGTGTCTCAGAAGCAGCTACAGCACTGGAAAATCTACCTCACTACGGGTGACAAAGTCAGGAAAGGCACATTATGCAAACCCCCTGGCCATTTGTGAGCAGCTGCACCATAGAGAGACTCCTCTCCCCAGCTATTATTTTCTGCTTTTCTAATCTTGGGGAGAGGCCTCACAAGTCTTTTAAGTTAATTGGTCACCTTCTGTGTTTCCTAACTCTTGGAACTTTAGTGGATTTCCTGAGCCCTCTAAGTTTCATTAACTTCTTGCATTTTATGAGTCTATTGAAGGAAATAGCCGCACCATGAGTACATACACCCCAAGTGCAGCACTCCTTCTGCTGTGTCCTGTGCACATGAATGAACTTCCAATGTTGTGAACTCTTTAGCAGCCAGAGGGTAAATAGCTCAGGAAGATGTGCAGAGAGACCTCAAAGCTCCAAATGCTTATCCAGGCTTCCAAGTTCTACCCAGACTTGACATCTTTTTTCCCCCAAGAACAACTTCTTGTCAGCCCCTCTGCAACTGCTTTACCCAATACTTGCTTTCTCCAACTTCTTTCCTTTGCACACTTATTTCCTTCAAACTCCCGCAGAGTGTCTTCTATTCACTGTGAATTTAAAATCTGTCCAAAATTCAAGAGTCAGTTTATTATCACTTCTTCTGTGACCTCATTAAAATTCCTCAGTTCTTGGGAATAGGGCTTCCTCAAGACCCAGCTATTCCACTCCTTGGAATATACCCAGAAGATGCTCCAGCACCCAACAAGAAAATTTGCTCTACCATGTTCATAGCAGCCTTATTCATAATAGCCAGATCATGGAAACAGCCTAAGTGTCCCTCAGTAGAAGAATAGATAAAGAAACTGTGGTACATATACACTATGGAATACTACTTGGCTATTAAAAACAAGGAATTCCCGAAATTTGTGGACAAATGGATTGACCTAGAAATGATCATAATGAGTGAGTTAAGCCAGAAGCAGAAAGACTCAAATGGTATATACTCACTTATATCTGCATACTAGCCCAAGGGGCATATCCCATGAAAGCCTTCACTTACCAGGAAACTGGCACAGAGGGGAGGACATCCCATTGAGACTCTGGATGAGAGCAGCATGGGAGAATAGCAAAGTAGAAGGATCCAGAGGGTACTAGAAACCTACAAGTAGAACATTATGGTAGGCAGATTTGGGCCCAGGGGTCCCGCTCAAACTAAGGCACCACCCAAGGACAATACAGGCCGTAAACTTTAAACCCCTAACCAGATCTAGCCAATGGTCAGAACAGTCTCCACAGTTGAGTGGAGAGTGGGATATGACTTTCTCACATACTCTGGTGCCTCACATTTGACCATGTCCCCTGGAGGGGGAGACCTGGTGGCACTCAGAGGAAGGACAGCAGGTTACCCAGAAGAGACTTGATACCCTATGAGCATATACAGGGGGAGGTAATCCCCCTCAGGAACAGTAATATTGGGAGGGGAATAAGGGGAAAATGGGAGGGAGGGAAGAAGGGGAGGATACAAGGGATGGGATAACCATTGAGATGTAACAAGAATAAATTAATAAAAAAAATTTTAAAAAATTTCCTCAGTTCTAAGAGATTATTATAAGTATGAAAATATAGCATTGTAATTTAACAATTGCTTCCTATTTCTTTTACTTCTTTACAATGTATTTACAAGATGCAAGAAACACACATGCAGACAGGATAAGGATATTTTTCAATGGTAAGTGCAATTCAGGATACTTAATTTTCTGACAAGAAAGAAGATATCTATTTCAGCTCTCAGTTTTGGAGTGCAAGATGTTAAGTTTCAAACCTGGGACAAATGGCTGAGGTGCCTATTTACATATCAAAATGGACCTGGACACCAGGTTCTCCCAGCATCTCTCAGTCCATACCTGCTACAAAGTATGGCTGGCATACTCCACTTTCTACCCTGAACTCCCCAGTCCAGGGACTTGGCTCCTCTTCTTCCAGAGGCTCTTCCATATAGAATTCAGACAGTTTAGTTACCTACCAGTTTTTGCTCCTTTGGTCTCCTAGCTACTGCACCTGGCTCCCTCTTTTCCCTTCCCTTCCCTCCCCTTCTCCCCTCATGGTCCAGCTTAGTCCACTATGGACTCTCCAAGGTATTCCTGCCTCTATCTATATGCTCTTCCTTTAATCTACAATAGACTTTCTCCTCCTACATACCAAGGAGCAGTCATTGACTTTTCCCTTTAATGTTCACCATGGCAGGGAAGGCATGGATGCCTACCCAAGGCTGTAGTGACAGGCACAGAAGGCTACATATTCATGTCTCGATGGACCAGGCAACAAAGATGGGAGAGAAAATGGGATGAAGGTAAGCCTCAAATCCCGTCTATCCTCTTACCCCAACAGACCTACCTCCTCCTGTTAGACCGTGTCTCCCCAAGGTTTTACAATTCTCCAAAAGAGTGCTCAATTTATTCCTACACATGAGCTTGTAGCAACATTTATTCTCAGATTACAAGAAAAGGCATGTTCACCTTTGTGGAAATAACTAGACCAACATTTTTTTTTCACAACAAATACCTGAGATTTAGACGGGCATTTCTATGTAAAATGGGATTTTTTTTTCTGCTAGAGCACAATTCTGCTCATAGTTCTACATATCATGAAGATAGCTGTCGTTAAAAAAAAAAAAGATGTTATTTATTATTACATATACAGCACTCTGCCTGCATGTACACCTGAAGAACAGAAGAGGGCACCAGATCTCACTATAGGTGGTTGTGAGCCACCATGTGGATGCTGGGAATCAAACTCAGGACCTCTGGAAGAGCAGGCAGTGCTCTTAACCTCTGAGCTGTCTTGATTTAAAAATAAACATTTATTTTTAAATTCTCTCTCTCTCTCTCTCTCTCTCTCTCTCTCTCTCTCTCTCTCTCTCTCTCTCTCTCTCTTTCTCCCCCATGTGTGTTTGTGTGTGTGTGTGTGTGTCAGTGTATGCACACATGTATGCATGTGCTTGAGAAAGCTAGTAGAAGGTATGGGATTCCCTGGAAAAGAAGGTACAGGTAGTTGTAAGTCATACTACATGGATGCTGGCTATTGAATTCAGTTTTTCGGAGGTTCAAAGTGGCCTGAATCAGCTCTTTTGTGGATCTCTGGGAAGATGGCATCATGGTAGTCTGAGTTTTTTCTGCTAGAGCACAATTCTGCTCATAGTTCTACATATCATGAAGATAGCTGTCGTTAAAAAAAAAAAAAGATGTATTTATTATTACATATACAGCACTCTGCCTGCATGTACACCTGAAGAACAGAAGAGGGCACCAAATCTCACTATAGGTGGTTGTGAGCCACCATGTGGATGCTGGGAATCAAACTCAGGACCTCTGGAAGAGCAGGCAGTGCTCTTAACCTCTGAGCTGTCTTGATTTAAAAATAAACATTTATTTTTAAATTCTCTCTCTCTCTCTCTCTCTCTCTCTCTCTCTCTCTCTCTCTCTCTCTCTCTCTCCATGTGTGTGTTTGTGTGTGTGTGTGTGTCAGTGTATGCACACATGTATGCATGTGCTTGAGAAAGCTAGAAGAAGGTATGAGATTCCCTGGAAAAGAAGGTACAGGTAGTTGTGAGTCATACTACATGGATGCTGGCTATTGAATTCAGTTTTTCGGAGGTTCAAGGTGGCCTGAATCAGCTCTTCTGTGGATCTCTGGGAAGATGGCATCATGGTAGTCTGAGTACAGGAGAAGAGGACGTAAGATCAAAAAGAGACTGGTGAAAGAGCACTTCTGCTCTTTGATAGCCACCTCTTACTAGAATTCATTGAGGTCCCTTAAGAACAGCACTGAACACTAGGTAGAGGGCTCAAATGACCTCTTACTGTGTATGATCCATGACTGATAGGCCCAACCGCTTTTAACATCTTCATCTCCCAACACATAAAGTCTTGGCAACAGGACACATGTAAAGCATAGAAAGGATAAACAAACAAAACCAACAAAACCAACAAACAAACAAACAAAAACAAAAACAAAACATCTCAACTTCCAGAGACGAAAAATAGTTCACAGGTTGAATAATCCAAGCCCAGGGATGAATTTGCCATCAGAAAAGGGGGGTTTCTTGTCTCTGGTCTCAGAGGAGGTGAATGTTAGGGCCAGGAACAGGCCCTCAGCTCCCTGAATGCTCAGCCATATCACCTAAGTGAATATTCAAAGTCTGTCACTTTACATTTCTGGTTGGTAGCTATTGAAAAAATTATTTCAAAAGTACTCTGAGTATTTCCTCTGCTTCTCACAATGCTAGGATTAGTGGGTTATGAAGATGGGAAATGAAAATACGATAAGCCCATCCATGCCTTCAGGATTCCAGACCTCTGCTTTCCTCTCGAAAGCAATGTTCTCACATTGTTTTTGAATTATCGAACCCACTGAGAACTTAATTACAGCCATGCACTCAGGGAAAAGCATCTGTACGTGAACTAACAAAGCTGCACACTTCACTTCAGAGCTTTGCGGAGCTCTCAGACCTCGGGTTCCCCACACTTTGTGACATCTTGGCAAGCTTCCTCTCATCACCTTTGAAAACAGAAGCCACAGCTTTATAATTTACAGAGTCCAGATGCTAGCCCTAGCTTTTTCCTCTTCCCTTCCAAGCGACTGGAGGGAAGCAATCACAGCTCGTCTCTAAGTAAATAAGCACTTCCCCAGTCCTCAGCTCCATTGCTGTAGTTGTCACACTGAATGAATGGTTCATTTAGGGCTCAGCAGGGCCAGGTCATGCACCATGCTGATCAGCCTTTCTGTGCCCTGCCCTTGCCACTCAGAGATGCTTCCCTGCCACTCTGCCTGTTGGGAAAATCCACACTCCCATTAGGAGGCTTTGGGAACATGAAGGGCTCTTGAGTGGGTTTGAATAACCCAGAAGGAAAGGAGGGGCCTGTCCTTCAGACAATGCTGCAGAGAGGCCTATGGATGTCTTGAGTGGCAGCTGTGGAATTGAAGACATAGGAGAAAGAGCAATTCTTTCAGGGGCCATATATCATGAGGCTGCTCCAGACACGAGAATGTGGAAAGCAGATGGGACAATCAAGCATATGCACCGTGGGGATGCTGCTCGAGTGGGAGGGTAGCACGAAAGCCGCAGAAACCAGCAGAAGACAGAGAGAAAAGACATGTGTGTGGAAGGCAAGTCTTAAGGCTCAGCAGATGCCTCAGTGGTTAAGGCATTCATAGTGGCTGCCTCCCAACTACCTGCAACTTCAGAACCAGCACTCTGACTGAAAGAAGCAAAGCAATAAAACGGGAAAGACATGAAAGCATGACTGCTCCTAGGTGTGGGGGAGGAGAAAGCTTACTGTAGACAAAAGGAAGAGTGTCAGCAGAAATGACCATCTGAGAAGGGCTCTGACTGAGCTGGACCACATGGGGAGAGGGGAAGGGGAAAGGAAACGGAAGAAATGGAGACCAGGTGAAGCAGCCAAGAGCGAATGGTACAAAAAATGGGCTGATAACCAAAATGTCTGGATTATATAGGAAAGAGCCTCTGGGAGCAGGGCAGCCCAAGACCTGAGCTGGAGAGTTTGGAGGGCAGCGTATGGCAGCCATACCCTATTGTTATGGTAGGGACTGAGGGATACCAGAAGAACCCAGAGGCCCCTTTTATATGTTAAATAAGTATCTCAGCATCTTGTCCAGATTTGACATTTGACACTGACATTTTCTGGCTTCCTCCACCACATGCACACAGTGCTCATGTACAAAAGCATGTGACAACACACACACACACACACACACACACACACACACACTTATTTTAAAATAAATATTTATTTTAAGTAAGAAAGTCAGCATGAGAGACAGAAGACTGAACCTGACATCAAGACATCCGTCCGCACGACTTGTGCAACCAAGGACAGAATTAGGATCCTTCCCTGGAAGAAAAGAACTACTGTGTCACTGCTAGAAGCATCTTTTGCATTCTCAGAAAATAAGTCGGACAAAAAAAGGAGGAGTGTAGGAAGCTATAGACCATACTTTGCATAACATTTGAATGAGTAACAGGCCACAAATCAGGGAAGAAAAGTGCCATTTGCTTAGGGATGCTCTGGCTTTATCATTGAAATTGTTCCATAAGTGCGCTGCCTCACTGAGCATTAATCTTCAGTCTTCCATTGGAGATTCAGGCATCTGTAGCTCTAGTCATACCTCCCACCCAAAATCAGTGACTCTGAGGAATAAGAAGGTTCTGCTTCTGGGCATGCCTGAGAGGACTCCGGAGGTCATGACGAATTGAAAGATGGAAACATAAGAAAGAAAGAGGGAAGAAAACACCTGAACCAGGCACTCTCAATTCTTTGTGAGACTTTTTAAGATTCTTACCATTTTTTTTGTTTGATAATTCTACACACGTATAAAATGTATTTTTATCGCATCCAGCCTAGTCCCTTCATTTTCTCCTAGATACACCCATTCTTACACTCTGCTCTGAAGTTTAGATCCTCTTTTCCCCTCATTGGACCCACTCAGTCCACTTAGTGCTACCTGCATGCAGGTAGACATGTGATCACCCACTGAAGCTTGGCCAGCCATGAGAGGCCAAACCTGCCACTCACCCTTCAGCAATGAGCATCTATTATCAATAGCTTTGCGTAGGCGGCACCTTGCGATCTGCTCTTCTTCTAAGCTGAAATGTTGACTGGCTTGATTCTGTGCAGCCTGTGCAGTGAATTACCTGGGAAACTCTTAAAACTACTAATGCCTGGCTGGACATTTGTGGCCTGAGGAACTGTGCCATACTCCTGAGAGACCTTGGCGGAGATGGAAGTGAGCTCAGGCTCCCTGACCTGCTCTCTCGGCTCTTGACTGGCAGCTTCACTTGATGTCAAGAACTTGAAAACCAGGAAGAACTATTGAGCTTCCAAATCTAGACAAGATATCAATGCGCTCGGCTGGTGGGAGATGGAAGGGCCTCCTGTGAACACACCAGCTCTAGTCTTCACTGTCACTGCTCTGAAAAGGAGCAGAAAATTAACGAGAATTGTCTTGGATAAGATTAAACAGATTTACTCATACATTTAACCTTGCTTTCATGGAGCTATAGAAAAATGAGTCTCTAGGGTGTGTGTGCAGGTTGTCCCCATGCCTAAGGCGATCACATATCACAAATGTTCTAACCCCACCACTGAAAGTAGCCTAGATAGACAGTCATTCTTCTCTTTGTATCCTGTGATTTGCAGCAGGGAGACAAGTAATTCTAGGGAAATTGAAATGAACATGAATACATAGAAAAGTAGATGGATGCAAAGTTATATATGGTTTATTAGAAGATAGAAAGGCTGATGGACAGACAGTTAAATGGCAAATAATAGGTATTTAGAGAGATGATAAGTATATGTATGAATATATATATATATATATATATATATATATATATATATACACTATAGATAGTAGATGATAGGTGGGAAGAGAATAGATGACATATAATAAATGTAAGCAGTTTAGGTAGATAGATACATGATAGATATAGATACATATAGATAGGTAAATGATAGATATGTGAAAGATGAGATGTACATATATATATAGAGAGAGAGGGAGAGATGACAGCAGGTAAATGTATAGCTTTATGGATGGATACGTAGATATTAGATATATGGTAGGTGAACAATAGACAGATAACAGATAAACAGATTAGATTCCTGCCCATTAGGGGCATGGAATATATTGGTAAATAATACATATATGAGGATACATATTTATAGTGAAATATATGCAATAATGTTGCAGTTAGTGATTTAAAGCCGTAGAACGAGAAAGTTCCATGTAAGGTTGAGCACAGTATACCATGAAAGTGAACCACTAATGTAGGCAGAAAGAAAACTTTATTGGGGGAAATAAACTACCAGACTAACTCTGGAAATGAACGACAGCAGCTTTGGCATGAAAGCAAGCTGATTTTATATGATCCTCAGCAGTATGGGGGTCTTTGAGCTGATGCAGGCTATTTGGAGTAACTGGGAACTAGATGCCCTTGCCTGAGGCAGTTAACCATTGATGTGGACAAGAGAGGTACTAGTTTTTTCAGAAAGAAGAAACATGCCTTATGAGATTCCTGAGAAGTGCCAAGTTTAGAGTTTAGGGTACTGTTTACTCAGTAACAGTCTTTCTGTTTACCTGGTTGGAGTCATTCTGTTTAAGACATTGACACCATCACAGAAATTTTTGGAGCCTGCTTTGGACCTAATACCCAGAAAGTATTTTGTAGTAAGTGGCATGCACCTTAAATGCTATAGGTGTTTGAAGCAGGATCCAAGAGTAGGCTCTTACGTTTGCTTCTCAGTGTCCAACTATGCGCACCTTCATTATTTCAGCCATATGTGTGCATGGGTGCATGGGGGGACATTGTATGTGTGTTTGCATGCTTATGCATAACCATGGCAAGACAATGCTTGCCACTACACATGTGAGGAGGTAAAAGAGCTTTTCAGTTATGGTCTTTACCTTTCTACCTTGATTAAGACAGAATCTCTTCACTATTGCATACACCAGCATTGTAGACAATTGGTTATTAATATTTACCATTAGTCACATGTCATTATTGCAGTGGATATCATTATGTTGTAGAAAATATTTGGCTATTAAGATTTACTATTAATTCATATTCATACCAGACCACACTTACTTACCATGATATTGTGGCAGTTAATTATTTAAACCACTATCATATAAACAAAAGACACAGATGCCTGTTAGGTTTTAAATATTCTTTAAACTCTAGGGCTGGGCAAAAACTATCCTCTTAAGTTATCTTTTACCTCCCAACTCCCAATGCTCTAATAATTCCTAGCTGGGTTACTTCTTATCCAATATCCCATAGGGACTTGCACATATTTCTCATCTATGCTGTTTCTCTCCATCACAGAGTGGGCTCCTCCCAGTAGTATGCTGTTTGTTCATGCTAACCCATGGTGGCTCTGCCTCCTTTTCTCCTCTCCTGCTACTCTCTCTCTCTTCTCCCATGATCCTCCTCTCCTCTAAGCCAGAAACCTTGGCGCTTCTGTCCTTCCCGGGTATAGGCATTTATTCAGCCAATCAGGGATAATTTGGAAGCAAGGTTACATAGTATCATTTGAGATATGTGATAATGTGTTGTCACACTTTTAAATTTTATTCTGGGTTCCTCAAATCTCTTTCTCCCTTCTCCACCCCAATCCCTTCCAACACTCCAACAGCAAGTTAGGAAAGAAAGAAGGTTAATGGGGGAATGGGGTATAGTTTTCCTTTGCTTCTTTCTGCTGTCTCAGATCATCGGGTTCCTTGGGACAAGTCCAATCCTTGTTTTAGGATATGTTCAATTTCTTCCCATCAAACTGCATCAATAGCAACCAGGAGCAGCAGGGAGGAGTGCTAGCAGTCTTCTTTATTGGAGCCCCCCTCCACGGGTCTCTGTCTGGCTTTTATCCTTACTGACAAACACCACACCCCTGGATGAGGTAGTACACAGCTAGCAAACATCTTGTGCCCTCTCAGGAGGCTGTGGACAAACTGGAGAAGCTGCCATATCCCACACCTGGGATTAAAACAAAAACCTGTTTACACATAAACCAAAACTTACATAATAATAATCTGCTTGTAAAAGCCAGCAAGCAGAGCTCTGGGAGCAAATTATTGATCAAATACAAAGTACCAGACCACACTTACCATGCTGTAGCACTCCAGACTGACTGGTCTGTTATTTTCTAAAGATTTCACCATCTCTGTCTCCCATCTCCTGTAGGCACACTGGCATTAGAGGCACATGAGGTACTGCACACATCTTTTACATGGAAATCATTGTGTATCATGAGGCTTGTAAAACAAGCATTTATGTCCTGAGCATCTTCCCATCCTGTTTTCTTTGTTCTTCAATTACCTATTGTGAGTAGTGCAACATCCCCCATTTCACTGATGAGGAAGTTGGGGACTCACACTGGTTAAGCAGCTGGTCTGAGGCCAAAAGTTTAGGTCTCAGGACAGGTGGCAGAATCCATGTCAAGCTGTGCTTGAGCCTGGAAAAGCTTCTTCAGTTCCTAGCCTCTGCAATATGCACACCATCAGCAAAATCCATAGTGAGCTGCTTACTTTCCTGTATTGAAGTTCTTGATACATTTCACCAACCTTGGCTGGAAATATTTAGTATGTGTGATAGGACTCTCAGCTGGCTTTCTTCACCTGCCAAGTCTGTGATTGTCCACCATCGTCATCACCAGCCATAAGGGCAGCAGCATAAGAAGAAGTTATGCTTCTACTTGTTAGTAAAACCTTATCTGGGTGCCCCATGCATGACGATGCATACTTCTCTTGTCTTGGGTCCTGGTGCTTTCTGAAATTAACAGTTCTGAAAGAATACAGAAAGAGATGCCACAAGGCATCATTTCCACATTTTGATTGCTAAAAAATAAATATACCCAGTAAAGAGATGACTGCATATTTTATTTTTGGTACAATATTTAAGATCGACTTATGGCTCAAGAGTGTAAAAAGAGATAAGTATTTCCTTATCTCCTTCCAGAGAAACACTTTTTATTTGTTTGTTTCCCAAGAATAAATATTATTAGATCAACTTTTAAATTTGCTTCTCTAGATTTACACTTAGTCAACATCCTCTCTGAACTTGCTAATTCTGGAGATGCTGTGTATGTCTGTCTTTTGGTATGTTGACACTTAAGTAGCAATTTGGTACATGATGCATAGAAGGCAACTACTCAGATGCCATTTTAAACGGAATTCCAGTGGAAATTTAATTTGATGGCACTACAAATGTTAACTTCATAATATTTTCCCTCCCATCAACTGTTTTGCTCCTTCCCATTAGGCATATTCCAGTAATACAAATCAGCAACCTGACCTGAAGCAGAAAGAGATTCAATCCATTTCAATCTCAAATATGACAGTTTGGAAGTCAGGCTCATGACCTGTATACTAATTTGCAATCCTATAAGAACTTAAATGCTTGAATTATTAATAGAGAGGGGGTGATGGAGATGAGGATGGAGATGATGGTAATGGAGTGCTGATTCCAGTGCAGTAAAGGAGGGACATCTTAACACACAGCCTTTGCCTTTCCCACACCCTGTAAATTGTTGCTGGGACTCATTTTGAAATCTCTTTTATGATTTCATTCTGTCTGCACCACCAATGAGAGCATCTGTGGCTGGTAACATGGCTTTAATTTTAATTTTTTAAAGAAACACTTTGGCTTTTAGAGTCAAGCACCCCTAGATTCAATGTCTGATTTGTCTTTTGCTTTATAAGACTGGGCACAATATTAACATCACTGGGCAAGATTTCCTGAACCTGACTTGTTGGTTTTTCATAAGGATTACAGTAACAAAAAGAATGCTCTTCAGCATACCTGGTGTATAATTGTTAATGAAGTTTAAACCTCCTTGCTGGAGCTGGAGCTGGAGAGATGGCTCAGTCATTAAGAGCACTTGCTGCTCTTTCAGAGGACTAGAATTGATATAATACTTTTGTTGTACCTTTGAACTTTTATATTTCCAATTTTTAACCTGATATTAATAAATACCTGGTTATATCCATCATGTTAATGCAGTGCTAACAGTGTTCTGTTCAGAAATTCTTTTACTGTGTCAGCGAGTTGAAGGCTGTTTCTCACTTTCTCTTCTACCTTGCTCAGTGTATATAGTTTTATGTTGAGGTCTTTGATCCATTTGAACTTGAATTTTGTACAGAGTAATAAGTATGGGTCTATTTATATTCTTCTCCATGTAGTCATACAGTTTGACCAGTACCATTTGTTGATGATGTTGTCTTTTTTTTCCAGCTGGCATCTCTGTGTTCTTTATAAAAAATCAGGTGTTCATAAGTCTATGAACAAATGTCCTGGTCTTCAGTTTGAGCCCGTGGAATATACATTGAAAATATTATTCATTTCCTTTATATTTTTCAGTTTGGTGGAGTACAAGTTTTTAAATTATATCCTTATAACTCTCTAGATTTGTTCAGTGTCTGTTGTTATGGCCTACTTGTCATTTCTCTTTTTTTTAATTTGGATCTTCTCTCTCCACATTTTTCTTAATTTGGCTAAGGTTTTGTCAATCATATTAATTTTCTCAAAGAACCAACTCTTCTTTTCATTTATTCTTTGTGTTTTGTTTGTTTCAACTTTATAGACTTCAGCCCAAGTTTCATTATTTCTTGCTATCTACTGCTTTTATGAGTGATTTCTTCTTTTTGCTGTAGAACTTTCACGTGTGCTGTAGGTTGCTAGTATGCAGTCTCTATGTTATTTTTTTAATGTAGCTATTAACTTGCCTCTTTAGAACAGCTTTCATGGGTTCATATAAACAATGAAATGTTGTGTGACTATTTTCATTCAGTTTTAGAAAGTTTTTAATTTCTTTCTTAATTTATGGTTTTGTTTTATTTTGTTTTGTTTTGTTTTGTTTTTTGAGAAAGGGTTTCTCTGAGTAAGCCTGGTTAAATAAGTCTAGCCAACTCCATGACAGGCTTCAGTTTCTTGTTATCTTGGAGCAGGCCTGAGCCCCCATTCTTCAGGAATGAGCTTAGGGTTTACTGGAAATAACACAGATAATGGGCAGTCAATGAGGGATGACGTAGCCACATGTGCTGGAGAAGATAAGGTTTCTCAAGGTTAGTTTAAAGCTGGTCTAGAAATCTCTTGTCTTATGTTTAACTCATGACCACTGACTAAGGTTGCCCGCATCTTTCCAGTCTGCATGAGCTTTTTTTTCAGTTTGAAGGCTCCAATCATATTAAAGGTCACAAACCCCTCCCTCGGAATTCCCCTGAATGCCTTTAAAAAGAGGCTGTGAGCTCACCTGGAGATCACCATTTTGTCTAAATGGTGATTCCTGCATGCTGGACTTCTGCAGAAATAAAGGCTCCTTGCTTTTCCATATGGCTTCAGACTCTTGATGTTCTTTGCGGATCTAGGGATCTGGGCACAACAACAGAGTCCTGGCTGTCATAGACTTGCTTTGTACACCAGCCTGGCCTCAACCTCACAGAGATCCACCTTCTTCTACTGTTAGTAACTAGACACCTCATAAGGTGCTTGCCCCTGGGACTCAACAACAGCTGGATATGTCATTACTAGTAGTTAAGATGCTACATATGCCCTCTGTTGCACATCCTCACCTTGTACATGCACTACATCCCCTTATAAAAAGGTGAGTCCCTCCTCTCTTCCTTCTCTTCTCCCCTTCACTGTCACCCAGAGGCAGCCTCTCTATACCTCTTCCCCAATCAGGTGAGATCAGTCACATTGTGAGACTTAATGGCCTCCATTGAGAAGACCATGACATCCTGAGTGGTAGGGTTAAAGGCATGGGCCACCACACCTGGCCTGACCCAGTTTTCATCCTGTAATGAGTTCAGTTTCTGTGACTTTAAAAGTTTATGTTGTTTTTTGATATTGTTGACATCCAGTTTTAATCCCTTGTGGCCAGATATGTGTATTGTAATGTTCTTATGTCTGTTGAGATTTCCTTGGTGTCTGAGTGTATGGTCAAGTTTTGTGATGTGGTGAGAAGATAGTGTTTTCTATTGTTTTGTGATAAAATGTTCTGTAAATATCTGTTAGGTCCATTTGATTTATGGTTTGTCAACTCCAGGATTTCTTTATTTAGTTTCTGTCTGGATAAACTCTCTACTGGTGAGAATGAGGTGTTGAAATCTTTCACTATCTGTGTACGAGGGTCAATATGTGATGTGTGGTGTATTAGTGTTTCTTTTACAAATTTGGGTGCCTTTTTTTCTTGTGCATAGATGTTAAGAATTGCAATCTTCTTTCAGTGGATTTTTTTCTTTGATGATTATGTAATGCCTACCCCTATCTTTTCTGATTTATTTTGCTTTGGAGACTGTTTTGTCAGATATTAAAATGGCTATACCAGTTTTTTTCTTTGCTCCATTTGCTTAGAATCTCTCTCTCTCTTTTTCAAAATCTGTCTTCCCTATAGTGATATCTAGCCTTGATGTTAAGGTGTGTTGCTTAGATTCAGCAGAAGGATGGATCCTGTTTTCTCATTTATTCTGTTAGTCTTTTATTGTTGTTGTTGTTGTTATTGTTGGATGTACAGAAATTTTTATCTAGTAAGATGGCTGCTTTGGAAAGGGATCATAGCCAAAGACCTAGGTCTATGTTATCCAATTGGAATACAGATACATCCATAGTACACACCGTTAATCCCTCTATCTGGAGTTCAGTATACACTTTTAATTCCCAAATAAAAACCTCTAATTGAGAAGCAAACAAAGTGATTAATCAGAGTAAATTTAATTGCAATAAGCTGGAAAAGAATCAGCTATTTTCTGTTTTGCTTTGTGACAGAGTGAGTGAGGCCTGGGACCTTGTTTACTCAAGGACCAGAGATTTCACCATGGTTATCACAAAGGCAACAGTTACTCTCTTTCTTTCATGCCTTCCCTCTTCCACTTTATGTAAATGAGAATCTCAATGACTTTGGAACCCATTACTCTGTCATATCAACATGGGCTCAAGAAGACAAAGTCATAGGTGGCAGCCTTTACTAATACAGAGTTGCACAGCAATGGACATAGACAGAAACATCAAAGAGTTTTTTAGTCTAGTTATCCTAAGAAGTCTTTATGCACATTTGACTGCTTACCATATGAATTTTATATTTATCTTTTTCTTCAATTAAGCAAAAACAGTGAAAAAAACCCCAAGATTTTAAAGACTTGTAACACATGGATAATTGAAATTATATGTGGTGCAGTATGTGATGGTGGTCCTCCACTATAAAATTTACTAAGGGCAAGAAAATTTTAAATTAACAGATGACTACCAGCCCTGCCAAGTCTTCCCCATTTCATAAAAACTACATTGTCAAGAGATGGTGCAGAAGAAGGCCTGAATTAGGACATAGCTTGCCTGGATTTTCAGCTAACAGGTCTGTAGTCTTTAAGGCCCTTTAGAATAGACATGTGAAGTATTCTTTATCTAGTATGGTAGAGGAAGCAGCCCACACTTGGAGGAAAATTTAGAAAACAGGTAAGAACTAAGGATAGTCGATCATTTTAGGCAGATTGAATTGAATTTGCATAGCATTTTCCAGAAATACACTGGTGATGTGAATTAGAACTACAGAAATTTTTAACAGGAAAAAATGGAATTAGGAAAATTAAGTAAAATGGGTGAAACTGCATTGAGTGAAGGGCAAATGTAATGTATTTTGTCTTATACATACCTTCTAGCCTTGAATTTTCATATGTATTGAGTGTGGAGGTTTGTGTAGATGCCAGCGAAATAGAAAGGAGCCTGTTAAGAGAATTTTAAAAAGAGGACTTTTTTACAACCTAATATTTGTATTTATTATTTGGGAGCTTCACATAATACACCCTGATCACATTAAGTTCCCAGTCTTCTCAGGTCCATCTCACCCCTCCCCCACATCCTTTGTGACCTCCACCAAAGAAAAGAAAAAGGAAAGAAAAATACCCAAGTTGCCCCCAATTTCTGAGTGTCCAGTTCCTTAAAGAAAACTGAGTCCTTCCCTATGCCCACACTTGCCAGAATCCATCATCTGTGAAGAACTACACTTCAGGATCCCTATCACAATTTCACAGTCTTTAAGAGTTCTCTTCAGTGGTTTCCTGTCTAGACTGTTTCTTTTGGAGGAGTGGGAGAAGAGAATATCCCAGAAGTCTTCTATGTCTCTTATTCTCAAGTGTGAATCTACAGTCATCAATATCATTGTGAAATAAACTTCCTTGTCCTTTACAGTAGAGCCACACAGATCATGGATTTCCACGTGGTTTCTGGCCTCAGTACTTACCATGGATGTCAACATGGCTCTTGGCTCCAGCACTGACCAAAATCACCATCATGGCTCATAGTGTCCACACAGCCCACAAACAGCAACATGGCCTCCAGTTGTAGCACAGATCCCTAGCATCCACCTGGCTTCTAATGAAGCTTTAAGAAGTGGGATAGGGATGGGAACAGAATACATGTTAAAACGGCACTGTCTTTGGAGCACCAGCTGCTGGATAATGACACAGAAACTTATTAATTATATAAGCATGGCCTTAGCTTCAGCTTGTTCTTCAACTGCCTCAAATTGTTCCATTTATACTAATTTACATCCTGCCACGTGGCTTGTTACCTTTCCTCAGTATGGTAGTCTCCTGGCAATTGTTTCTTTCTCCATGTCTGGTTTGCAAATCTTCCCCCAGTCCTATCTCTGTCAGAAGTCCTGCCTCCCTTTCCTCCCTTTCCTCCCTTTCCTCCCTTTCCTTTCTTTCCTCCTTTTCCTCCCTTTCCTCCTTTCTCTCCCTTTCCTATTGGCCATTCAGCTCTTTATTTAACCAATCAGAAGATAGTGGAGGGGGTGTTTACGAAATATGATGCAGCCAATGAAAAACAATATCAAAGTTTGGCCTGGAACCGGCTCTCTGGCAATGCAGGAATCAGCATCTGAATAATATAAAGACAAACTTCACACAGTGCACAAAACAATCACCGTAACAACATGTGATCTGAAAGTGGGAGGGGCAACACTAAGACCCAAGGAAACAGAGAAGATGGGGGAGGGAGATGTGATGCAGGTTCTAAGGCAGCAAGTAAAAATACCAAAACTAACTATGGATGAATTTGCCCTAAGGAAATATGTTAATTTGTATGATGTTGTTAAAAGTAAAATTAAAAGATAATGAAATGAGTATGCATGTTTTATTTCATTTTTAGGTGAGAAGTTGAGAAAATACCCCTAAATATTAAATTTAGTAAACGTGAATTCAAAAGCACATTTAATAAGGGTTAAGTTAAGGTCCCAAGGTCCTTGCAGGGTCAAGCAGTTACCCACTCTAGTGTTCTTGATTTACAGTGGAAATATTTGAAACCTATGTGTCCAAGAGCCCACATAATTAAATAAAAATGTGTTCACACAAACATTCATACAAGTCTGTAACCACATGCATGCAAACACACATAATCACACTCAAACTCACAAAACACACACACACATGTAAAATTTAAAAAATAAAAATAAAAATGTTACAAGGGGTCACATAGAACATCTCAATATACTACTAGTCACTGAAAACAATTTTGACCTCTGCTATGACCTGTACTGTAGTCTTTTCTTCTTTCATTAAAGCATAAGCAAGTTTTATCCAATTAATCAAAAACTATTTAGGCAGCAGGTACTGTGTATCCCTCTACAACATGCATCAGGGGAGCTGAGGAGGAAAGACTGTTGTGTTTAAGCCAACCTTGGCTGGATAGTAAGGCCTTATCTTAAAAGGAAAAAAGAAAAATAACAAGTAATTTTTTAAAAGTACTTGGGTTATATTTAAAATGTGACCAAATTTCACATGACCATTACATCCAAGAAAGCTCTTGCAGAGTACATTTTTGAATATTTCTGAGTAGGGATAAGAAACAACCAATCTTATGACATTTTGTAAAAGGGGCCCACATTTTAGTTGAGGAAAAGATTGATATTCCCAGAAGCTTCTTGTTCAAAGGCTTTGGCCATTTCTAATGTCTCCATGTCAATCCAGTGTCCACTCAGAGCTGTCTAGAGCAAAAAAACAAAACAAATAAACAAACAAACAAAAACTCCATAAACATCTCTGTTTTCTGAAGCTGGTAAATTAGAATCACCCAGTTGTAAAGACAATTGCTTCTTCCTCAGCCAGGTGCTAGTTAATCAATTTCCAGCTTGTCTTCAAATACTTACAATACTGTCATGCTTAATTTTATGCTTGAATTTAAAGTAGAGTAAGAAATGCCTGGGTGCCTGGTAAAACATTATTTCTGGGTTTGTCTGAGAATTGTTTTAAAACAGGCTGACATTTTATTCTGTAGACCAAGAAAGAAGAGTGTTATCTCAGATTGGAAAGGCAGCATCCTATAGAAAGGTAGCATCCTATAGAAAGGCAGTATGCAGACTAATGAAGCCTGTGAAGGAAGAAAATGTGGAAAATACTCTGCTATGGCTGAGGCATCCCTACTCAGCTGCTTCCGAACACTGGCACTCTGGTTCTAAGGCCTTTGGACTGCCCTGCTTCTCAGGATGTTAAGCCTTTTAAAGTGTATCCTGAAAGTGTGATGCCAGCTTTCCTAGGCTTCCTGATCATCAAAGGAGGGCCATGAGAAATCTCATTGATCTCTTGACTCCCTGTTGGCAGAAAACAATCAGATCCCCAGAAACCCAGGTATACTGCTGACCCACAGATGTCCTTCATTCTCTTGGTGCCCGCATCAGACACTATCCTCAACCTCCATCCATTCCTCATAGTAGTGTCTTAACCCACATCTAGGGTGAAGACTCCCTGCTCAATCAGAGGTCAGAAGATTAGAGCAGAAAGAGAAACCAAGGGACAAATCACCCATCAAACAAAGACAAACCTAGAAATCAGCATGTATACCTAAAAATCACCCCAAATTCAGATTTCTAGGTGCCATCTTAGGAACACAATTAACAATAATTAAGGGAGTATTTCACCACCAGAGATCAGCTATCTTACTACAGCATGCCGTGCCTCTTCCAACACAGCTGACACACAAGAAAAAGACATTAAAAAGAATTTTATGGAGCTGATAAAGGTCCTTAAAGAGTAAGTTAATAAATCTCTTAAGGAAAGCCAACAAAACCAAACAACAGTTGAAGGAAATAAGCAAAGCTTTTCAAGACTTGGAGATAGAAATTAAAGTGATTTAAAAAAAATTAAAAAGCAGAAACTGAGAAAATTCTGGAATTGAAAAGTCTAGGTAAGTGAGTAGGAACTGCAAATAAAAGCTTAACCAAAAGAATAGAAAACATGAAAGAGACTATCTCAGGCAATGAAGACACAATAGAAGAAATAAATATATCAGTAAAGCACAAACATAAAATGATGGAAATAGAAGAAGAATCCCAGCTCTAAGGCAAAGAACATACTTTCAACAAAACCATAAAAGAAAAATTCTCTAACACAAAGAAGGAGATGCCTATAGAAGTAAAAGAAATATACAGAACACCAAATAGATGGAACAGAAAAAAGAGTCTCTCTACCATATACTAATCAAAGCATCAAATCTACAGAACAAATAAATAAAAAGGCCAAATAATATATAAAGGGAGACCTATAAGAATTATACCTGAGTTCTCAGTGAAGACTCTCAAAAGCCTGGAAGACCAGGACAGATGTGTTACAGACTCTATAAGACCACAGATGTCAACCCAAACTACTGTAAGCAACAATAATTCAACTATAGGTGAAGAGAATAAGATATTTCATGATAAAGTCAAATGTAAACATCTATCTATACATCCATCCCCACAGAAGATACTAGAAGGAAATTCTAATGCAAGGATTAAACAGAATGGGTGTGAAAATAGAATCAATCATTCTGCTGAATCCAGAAAGACACCTCAACCTCAAAGATAGACAGTATCTCAGAGTAAAAGTTTGGGAAAAGATTTTTGAAGAAAACAGATGTAAGTAGAAAACTGGTGTAGCCATTCTAATATCTAACAAAATAAACTTTAAACCAAAAGTGAATAAAAGAGACAGATAAGGATACTTTATACTCATCAAATGAAAAATCCACCAAAATGACATTTCAGTTCTTAACATCCATGTGCCAAATGCAAGAGCACCCATGTTTGTAAAATAAACAAAACAAAACAAACAACAACATTATTAAATCTCAAAACAAAAAACCCAACATTATTAAATCTCAGATCACATATTGACTCTCAAATATTGATCATGGGATACTTCAGTACCCTACTCTACACATTTGACAGGTTATTCAGAAAAAAGATAAGCAAATATATACTGAAGCTAAAAGATATTATAAAGGGACCTAGCAGATATCTACAGAACATTTCATCAAAAAACAAAAATATGTATCTTTTCCTCAGCATGGAACTTCCTCAAAAATTGACTGCATATTTGGACAAAGTGAAAGTCTCAACAGATACAAGAAAACTGAAATAACCCCCTCTATCCTATCAGACCACCATGGATTAAAGCTGGATTTCAACAATAGAAAAAAGTGAAAGCTTACAAACTCATGGAAGTTGAACAATTTCCTACTGCATGACTACACTGGGTCAAGACAGAAATAAAGAAGTTAAAGATTTTTTATAATTCAATGAAAATGAATTCACTACATACCAAACTTATGAGCCACAGTGAAAGTGTTTCTAAGAGGAAAGTTCATAGCACTAAGTCCCACCATTTAAAAAACATGAAGAGATTTCTTACTATGAACTTAACTGCACACCTGAAAACTCTAGAACAAAAGGAAGAAAGCACACGCAAGAGGAATAGATATCAGGAAATAATCAGAGTGCTGAAATCAATAAATTAAAAACAAAGATGACAATATAAAGAATCAATGAAATAAAGAGTTCATTATGAAAATCAAGGTTAGATAAACCATTATCCAACCTGAGCAAGAGAGAAAGAGAGAGGGGGGATAGAAATTAACAAAATCAGAAAGGAAACATAACAATAGCTGTCAAGAAAATTCAAAGAATCATTAGGTCATAATTCATAAACCTGTGCTCCCAAGAGTTAAAAATTCTAAAAGATATTATTAATTTTCTCAATATATATGAATTACCAAAGCTAAATAAAGATTAAATAAGCAATTTAAGTAGACTATAACCCCAAAAGACATAAAATCAGCCATTAAAAGTCTCCTGACATGGACTCTGGTTCCTACTCATTGATCACTCCTGCCAGGGGGGGATAGCCTTGACAAGCCACAGAGGAAAAGGATGATAGGCTGGTTTCAAATAATAGGGAAGGAGAGCTCACTTGAGAGAGGGATGGCAGAGGGAGGGTGTGACTGAAAGAAGAAGAGGGAAGGGGTTAAAATGGTGTAACAAATTTAAAAATTTTTTAATTAGAAAAAAAGACACTAAAATGAAAACTCCAATCCAAGGAGTCTAACTACAGCAAGGACAAAATAAAAGGAAATAACAACCACTGCTCATTAACATCAATGGCCTTAACTCACCAATAAAAAAGACACAGGCTAACAGAATGGATGCAAAAAGAGGACCCATCATTCTGCTACACACAAGAAACATACCTCAGCAATAAAGATAGGCATTGTGTTAGAAAATAAATGGCTGCAAAAAGGGTTTTCAAGCAAATGGACCTAAAAAGCAAGCTGAAGTTACCATTTTATTATCTAATAAAATAGGCTTTCAACCAAAAGTAATAAAAAGAGATGGGTAAGGACACTTCATACTCATCAAAGGAAAACTTCCAAGACAATGTTTCAATTCTGAATATATATGCCACAAATACAAAGGAACCCACATTCATAAAAAATTACTAAATCTTGAATCACCCATTGAAGGCCCCACATTAATAGAAGGAAACTTTAGCTCCCCACTCTCACCAGTGGACAGATCATTGAGACAGAAACTAAATGGAGAAAGAATTAAACTAATAGATATAATTAATCAAATGTACCTAACATATTTATGAACCATTCATCCAAACAAAAGAATATACCTTCTTCTCAACACCTCATGGAACCTTCTCCAAAACTGATCATATCCTTGTTCACATAGCAAACCTCAACAGGTACAAGAAGGTTTAAATAAACCCTTTTATCTTATCAGATCATTGTGGATTAAAGCTGGAACTCAACAACAGAAAGACTACAAACTCATGAAAACTGAACAACTCTCTACTCATTGACCACTGGGTCAGAGGTGAAATAATGAAAGATATTAAAACCATTCTAGAATTCAATGAAAATGAAGGCACAACACACCAAATTTATAGGACACAATGAAAGCAGTGGTAAAAGGAAAGTTAATAGCACCAAGCACCTCCATAAAGAAATTGGAGAGATCCCATACTAGCAACTTAACAGCACACCTGAAAGCTCTAGAACAAAAAGAAGCAAACACATCAAATAGGAGTGAGCAGAGGACAGGAAATAATCAAATTCAAGGCTAAAATCAATAAATCAGAAACAAAAAGAACAATAAAAAGAATCAATGAACCCAAGAGCTTGTTCTTTGAGAAAGTCATCAAGAAAGACAAATCCTTAGCCAAACAAACTAAAAGGCAGAGGTAGAGTAACCAAAATAACAAAATCAGAGATGAAAAGGTGGACATAACAGATACTGAAGAAATCCAAAAAATTATTAGGTCTTGGTTTAAAAGACTGTATTCTACAAAATTGGAAAATCTAATTCTCTTGATAGATTTCACTTACCAAAGTTAAATCAAGACCAGGTAAAGAGGTTAAACAGTCCTATAACCTCTAAGAAAATGGAAGCGTTCATCAAAAATATCCTAAACAAACAAACAAACAAAAAACCCAGGGATCAATGGGTTTAGTGCAGAGTTCTACCAGAAATTCAAAGAAGAGCTAACACCAACACTCTCCAAACTATTCCACAAAATAAAAACAACAACAACAACAAAAAAAAATTGCCAGACTCATTCTATGAGGCCACAATCATGCTGATTTCTAAACCACACAAATATTCAACAAAGAAAGAGAATTTCAGACCAATTTCAGTCATGAACATTGATGTAAAAATACTCAATAAAATACTAGTGAATCAAATCTAAGAACATATCAAATACATCATCCACCATGATCAAGTAGGCTTTCTACCAGGAATGCAGAGATGTTTCAACATACAAAAATCCATCAATGTAATCCACTATATAAACAAGCTGAGAAAAAAAATCACACAATCATCTCATCAGATGCAGAAAAAGCCTTTGACAAAATCCAACATCCCTTCATAATGAAAGTCGTGGAGAGAACAGGGTACAAAGCTGATACCTAAATATAATAATGGTCATATACAGCAAGCCGATAGCCAACATCAAATTAAAGGATAGAAACTCAAAGTAATTCCACCAAAATCTGGGACAAGACCAGGCTGTCCACTCTCGCCATATCTCTTCAATATAGTACTTGAAGTTCTAGTTAGAAAAATAAGACAGCTAAGTTGATACAAATTGGAAAGTAGAAGTCAAAGCATTGTTATTCCAAGATTGTATGATAGTATATATGACTGATCTGAAAGATTCTACCAGAGAACTCCTAAGATCTAATAAACACCTTCAGCAAAGTGACTGGATACAAGATTTTTTTTTAAATCAGTAGCTCTCCTCTAAAGAAATGACAAATTGGCTGAGAAAGAAATTAGGGAAATTACACCCTTCACAAGAGCCACAAACAGTACAAAATATTTTGGTGTAACTCTAACCAAAGAAATCAAAGACTTGCTTGTGGAGGAATGTCTTGAGCGGATGTAACAGCTGTCAGTAAAGCACTGTTTAGCCAATAAGCTGGACAGAAGGACAGGAAGTGGAAGGAAGGACTTCCTCGAGAGGGAGCAGAGCCAAGTTTGATGTTGAGAGGGAGAAAGAAGGTTAACAGTTGACCGGGAAAGAGGGAGAAGTCTCTGAGGATCATAGTGGCAAATGCTTGGGATATATGTATATTATGAAGTTTAGAGTAGTTTATGTTAGTTTACAAGTAGATTTGTATCAATTTATATTCTCCACAGCAAGTAGTGCTTGCAGCTTTAAAGTATGTTTCAGTATCCCCGTGTCAGTATTGGGTTCTTAGGCTGAACCATTACAATTTACTATAATACTTGTACGACATGAACTTCAAGTCCCTGAAGAGAGAAACTGAAAAGCCAAGCAGAAGATGTCCCATTCTTGGGATCAGTAGGATTAACATAGTAAAAATGACCATCTTATCAAAATCAATCCACATGCAATACCAACACAATTTTCCACAAACCTTGAAAGACCAATTCTCAACTTCATATGGAAAAACAAAACAAAACAAAACAAAAAACCAGAGTAGCTAAAACAATCCTATAACATAAAAGATCCTTTGAGATATCTAGACTTCGAGCCACACTACAAAGCAATAGTAATAAAATCCAAATGGTACTGGCATAGAAACAAACAGCTTGATCAGTGGAATCAAATCGAAAACCCAGAAATAACCCCACACCTATGGACACTAGACTTTTGACAAGAAAGCCAAAACCATACAATGGAAAAGTGGAAAGCATCTTGAAAAAATAGCGCTGGTCTAACTGGACATCTCCATGTAGAAAAATGAAAATTGATGTATATGTATCACCTTGCACAAAATTCAAATCCAGGTGCATCAAAGATCTTAACATAACACCAGAAACACTAAATCTATTAGAAGAGAAAGTGGGGAGCAGTCTTGAACTCATTGGCATAGGAGACAACTTCCTGAACAGTACACCAACAGCTCAGGCTCTAAGATCAATAATTAATAAGTGGTACCTCATGAAACTGAAAAGCTTCTGTAAGGCAAAGGACAATGTCAATAGAACAAAATGGCAGCCAACAAAGTGGGAAAAGACTACATTGGACAAAGGACTAATTTCCAAAATATTTAAAGAACACAAGACATTAAACAAATTATCCAACTTAAAACAGGAGTACAGAGCTAAACAGAAAATTCTCGATGGAGGAATATCAACTGGCTTAGAAGCACTGAAAGAAATGGCCAATGTCCTTAGTCATCAGTGAAATGCAAATAAAAATGACTCTGAGATTTCATCTTACACCTTTCAGAATGGCTAAAATAAGAAACACAAGTGACAGTACATGCTGTCATGGATGGAGAGAAAGAGGAACACTCCTTCATTGCTGTTGGGAGTGCAAACTTGTACAAACACAGAAATCAATCTGGCACTTTCTCAGGTAGTTGGCAATAGCTCTACATCAAGACCCAACAATACCACTCCTGGGTATGTAACCAAAAGATGCCCCATCATACACAAAGGCTATTTCCTCAACTATGTTCACAACTGCTTTTTTGTACTAGCCAGAAAATGGAAGCAATCCAGATGTCCCTCAACCGAAGAATGGATAAAGAAACTGTGGTACAGATACAGAATAGACTACTCAGCTACCAAAAACAAGGAAATCATGCAATTTGGAGGACTATGGAACTAAAAGCGATTTTCCTGAGTGAGGTAACCCAGACCCAGAAAGATACACATGGTATGTACTCATTTGAAAGTGGATTTTAGCCATGTAATATAGGATAACCAAACTATTATTCACAGACACAAAGAAAAGTAACAAGGAGGACCCAAGAGAGGATGCTTAAATCTCACTTAGAAGTGGAAATAGAATAGACAGCAAAAGTGATGAAAAAGAGGGAACAGGGTAAGAGAGGGAGAACAGAGAGAAATGAGAGTAGATGTAAGACCTGGGGTGAGTAGGGGAAGGGAGGGCAGAGCGCTTGTGGAGAGAAAAGAAACCTTGGGTGAGGGCTTCTATCTGACAAGCTAAAGACCTATAAGAGGGTAGGCTCCAGGAATGACATGAAGGTGACTGTAGCTGAGAGTCCTAGTAGCAGAATCATGGAGCCCGAAGAAGATACCCTCTAACTAGACACAACTCCTAGTGGAGGGAAGGGAATGGAACCAACCCACCTACAGAAACTCTAACCCACAGCTTTTCCTGCCTACAAGATGTGCAGGGATGGGGATGGAGCAGAGATGAAGGAAATGTCCATCAGGTACCTGAGACCCACCCATGGGAGACACTCAGTCCCTGGCACTGTTAACAATACTCTGCTGTGCTTACACATGGGAGCCTAGTAAGGCTGCCCTCTGAGTGGATCCACCCAGCAGCTGCTGGACGCACATGCGGAGACGCACAGCCTAACATTGGGTGGAGCATATGTGGAGTCTTGGAGAAGAGTTCAAGGAAGGCTGGGGAACTCAGAAGCCATAGGACCTCCACAGCTATCGAGGGCCCAGGGGAACCAGTAGAGACTGGGATTCCAGCCAGGGACCATTCATGCATGGATTGGGCCTGAGACCCTGCACAGATGTAGCCTAGGGCAGCTTGGTCATCATGTGGGTACCACAGTGAGGGAGGTGGCAGCTTGCTGACGTGGACTCTGCTGCCTGCTTTTTTGTGGTTTTCCTCTGGCGGTGCTGCTCTCTGGGCTACAGGGGAAGAGGATACCCTCAGTCCTGATGCAACTTGATATGGTGGGGTGGGTGGTTGGGGTTCCTCTTCTCTAGGAGTAGGGGAGGGAGAATGGGGGAAACAGGGAGTGATGGGCTGGGGGCAGGAGGGAGAGGGCTCAGACCAGTATGTAAAGGAATAAATTTTATTTAAAAAAAAAAAAAAGGAGGCGGGGAAGAAATGTTCGACATTCTTAGCCATCAGGGAAATGCAAATCAAAACAACTTTGAGATTTCATCTTACAGCTGGCAGAATGGTTCTAATCAATAACACAAATAGCAGCTTATGTTGGTGAGGATTTGGCGCAAGAGCAGCACTCCTCTTTTGCTGGTAGGAGTGCAAACGTATACAGCCACTGTGGAAATCAAAAAAACAATTCCTCAGAAAATTGGGAATCTGTCTACCTCAAGACCCAGCTCTACCATTTTGGGGCATTTATACTAAAGAAGCTCTATTATACCACAAAGACCCTTCTGTGTTTTTTACGGTTTTGTTCATATTATCTAGAAATCTGAAACAACCTAGATGTCTCTGAACTGAAAAATGGATAAGGAAAATGTGCTACATTTACACAATGAGGTATTACTCAGATGTTTAAAAAAAAAAAATGATGCAACAGAGCCAACTAAGCAGGGCCCAGAGGGGCTTATGGAGAATGAAGCACCAAAGACCATGCACACTCAGGCTCCATGTGGGTCTATTAGTAAGGGGAGTAGGGCCTGTCCCTAGCATGGGTTCTGTTACCTACTTTTGGATCACTTCCTTGATGAGCTGGGATGGGTGGGTAAGGAGGGCTCCTCTTTTCCAAAGAATAAGGGAGCAGGGAGGGGGAATTTTGCTCCTCAGAAATATCCTGGCTAATACATACTTTAGGAAAGGGAAGGTTTAGATGACTTTTGATTATTGCTGAAAGTAAAATTAGACCGTAGAATAGAAGTTACTAGAGGGCTTAGGGCATCATTAGGAAACACTTCATAGCAGGTAAAGCTGTCTAAAAATGAATTGGCTTATATTGAAATTCAATACATTTCTTGTCATTAGAAATACTCCAGCTAATACTACCCCACACCTAGTGGTATGTTGTAGAAATGAAGATTTAAAAAAAAAAAGAGTTTTCATTCAATATGTAGTTCTAACACGACAGTATTCAATGGTGGTTTTCAATTTTTTAATGTTATAGGTCAAATGCATTAAGGGTTTCTAACTGATATTTGGTGAGTCTGTCTATGTGGGTAGAGCCTGCAGCAGAAGATGAAGTCTTTTCCGCAATGGGACTTTTGTTATTACTTAAGAGACAAGCAAAATTCACCAATACATCATAGAAAATAAAACATGGTGTACACACAAGTGTCTGATTAGATGTCGTTATAAATTCATTAGGCTGTGGGCAAATAACTACACAATTGAATAAAAAGGCTAAATTTGAGCTGAGATTTTAAAGAATAGACAGAATTTATGTTGGTAGAAGGAAGATGTGAAATTATTCTATACAGAGGAGATAACGCGAATTAGTATAAGAAATATTATTTAAGACTTGTTTTGCAAAAGTCTTGGAAAGCAGGAACTCGAGTCAGTGGACAATCAATAAAAAGAGGAGGTCAGGCATTGTGACTCATTCCTTTCTTCCCAGTATTCAGTAGGCAGGAGCATCTCTGTGCATTTGAGGCCAGCTTGATCTAAATAGTGAGTACCATGTCAGCATAGGCTGCATAGTGAGCCTTTTTTCAAATGAACAGATGAGCAAAACAGAAAAGCAACAAGCAAACAACAATAATATCAATCAAAGAAGGCAAAGTTCAGAGGAAGATGTGTTAAATGGGACCTGTAAGGGGCAGTGGAGTGAGTGGGTATATGTGGGGGTGCATGAGGAAGATATGCTGTATTTGTGTATGAAATTCTTAATAATTAATTTTAAACTTAATTGAAAAAGAGATCTTTGTATTTGTAAAGTCATAGCACTCATACTTTGGCAGGAGCCAATAGCTATCTAATTCTACTTAGGATGCACTCAAGAAGAGAGAAGTCATGCTTGGTACTAGAAACCTAGCCAACTATCCAGGATTGGAGAATTCATGATCTTGGAGGAGAGTCTACAACTCCCACCGTATTAAACCAGCATGATCCATAAATATGTTTTAAATATTTGTCCTTATTCTCTCCCAAAGAAAAGTGTAGTTTTCACATCTCATTAAGTAAGCTTCTCTTCACAGCAAATACGGAGAGCATTACAGAACACCACAACCAATTAAAATGTGCAACCTTGCCTCAGTGAATACATCTACAAAACAACTCCTGCACCTAAGGCTCAGGGAACACTGCAGAGAAAGAGTAAAAAAGATTGTAAGAGTCAGAGGGTCAGGGGATTTGCTGTGAGACTGCCTTCAAGAACATCAGGTCCATGAAATTTCACCAATATGACTGGCTAAACATGAGTTGAGGACAGCAATAGGCATGTTATATTGGTCTCGGGAAACCTTAAGAGGTCTCAACCCTACACAAAGACCTACTGGCAACTACGGCATATTGAAAGGGGAAGAATTAGTCTTGCCCAGAGAAAAGTACACCATTTGGGTATTCAAGACCTTGTGATTAGCTCTGAAACCCTACAGACAAATAATAATATGCTGACTGAGCAGGTCATTTTTAGTAATACATATAACAGCAATTAATGTAAAAAGAGGCAAGAAAAGGTATATGGGAGTATGTAGTAAGAGGAAAGAGGGGGAAATTTTTTTAAAAAGAAGTAATTAAAAAGCAGAGTTTTGGAGAACATAGGGAAATATATGTTAACTCCCATGATTTCCATCAGATGGCCGAGTACTAAAGCAGATGGATGTGCATGCTGACCCCTGGCTGTCTTGAGGCTGAGCCCCTAAACCATATTGCCATCTCTGACAAGCAGTACAAATAAATGGATTAAACAGCAGAGATAACACTCCACCTAATTTGACCTTTGGATTTGCTTTCATGGGTTCTGAGTGATTTGAATGCAATTCTTTTTCCATCAAATTCCACCCGTTTTTTTTTTTGCTGAAATTGGGTGAGTGGTAGTGGGAGGAGGGGATTGGGTGCTTAGCTTTCTGGATGTAAGTAAATTGCCTTGTGTTTGCATGTCAGGGCTGTTTACAGCAGTTAGAGAGAACTGTTATCTTGGAAATAGGACAAAGAGCAAAAGGAGTGTGTGCTATTATCCCGGCCTATTCATAACCGCTGCGCTCCAAAGAGAGGAAAGGGCACAGGAAATTGGATGGCTCTCATAGCAACACCTCCTAGTGAATGGCAACCATTTAGGAACTAAGCTAGGCAGAAGCAATGGAGCAGTTCCCTTCAACACCACCCCAGGATTTACTGAAGTTACGACAAGAGTTTGTCATTTAAATAAAATAAAGAAGAAAACAATCAGAGTAAATTGCAGAGCCCATCTTTCATGTTGCCTTAATTAAAAAGCCTTTCATCATTCTGGGCTTAAATATCTTTCCCAGGTCTCAGAACTAACTACTGAATCTTCTGGTCGAGGGGGAAAAAAACAACTTTGTTTTCGATTTCTGCCTGTGCAAGAAAAGCATTTTCATCTCCCCCCCGCCCCCTCCCCGGGTAATTGGAGTGAACATTTCTTCTCTCCCTTTTGCTCTGTTCAGGGTGCTGTGCTTTTTTAGGTATTCAAGTCGATGAGGATGCCAAACACTCTGAAATAAAGGTTATGAGAAGAGTGGGTGTTGGAATAGCTTTGCAATCCACAGAGTGGAAAAAATTTTAAACAATAGAAGCATTAGGAGGCACTTAGGAAGCTAGGTACTCAAGAAGACTGAAAGGGTGTGCTACTCTCATGTCTTTCAAGAAGGAAAGGAGACAATAGGGCAGTTTTCTTCCTTTGCTTGCTCCACAGACTGTACATTTGGGTAAACTAACCCTTTCCAACATCTTCTTGTCACTTTACCTTATCAAAGCCATAGACAATTTCACAGCCAGCCACTTTGTTTCTACGACCTTTAAGTTCACTTTCATTGGAGTGATGAACAGAGCCGCTCACATGAATATGTTTGTGTCTGAAATGTGGTCCAAAATCACCTACAAGTTACATGGAAAAAGAAGCCTTATGTTTTAGAAAAGGAAAACGTTTGTACCAAAATGACTTCTTGAGTCTTAGCTGAATAGATTCTTTAGTACTTAAATGCCCATCACAGAAAATATAAAGCAACATTTATTATATATGCACATAGCATTTCAATCACGTTTGCTTTCTACTACGTTTTTTCCTGTTTATTTTTTTACATGTTTTTTATTCTCTCCCTCTACCTCCCTCTCCTCCTACTGTGTGTGTTTATGTGTATGTGTGTGTTATGTATGTGTGTGTATGTGTGTATGTATGCATGCATATGTGTGTATGTGTGTGTATTTGTGTGTGTGTGTGTGTGTGTGTGTATGTGTGTGTGTGTGTGTGTGTGTGTGTGTGTGTGTGTGTGTGTGTGCACACGAGTACAAGCGCGTGCCATGGTGTACATGTGGAGGTTAAAGTGTCAGTTTTTCCCTTCCAACCTGTGAATCCTGGGGAGTAAATGCAGGTTGCCAGGTTAGATAGCAAGTGCCTTTACTCTATGATCCATCTTGCCAGACCATGATTTTGTTGTCTTATTTTTGATCCCCTTCTATCCATGCATGTTGAAATTTAGAAGTCTTACCAAAAACGGTGCCCCTTTCAATGTACTGTAAATTCAGGTCCCATCAATGTGCTTCTTATTGTCAACATATTCCATAGTGCCTTGTATTTTTATTTTTCTTTTGCAGTTTTATAATCCTTATTTTATATGGGTATATATGAGCATGTGAACATGTCCATTTGAGGATAGGTGCACACATGCACATGTATGTGTGGTGGCCTGAGGACAATCTCAGGTATAATCTCGAGGAATGATATCTATCTCCATTGAAAAAGAGCTTCTCACTCTCCTTAAGCTCAACAATTAGGCTAGACTGGATGACCATTAAGTCCAAGGGGGTCCTCCTGTCTCCATCACCTCAACATTGACACTACAAATACATACTTTTCCACCAAGCATTTTAACATGGGTTCTGGAGATCAAACTCAAGTCCTCATGTTTGGGAGGAAAATGTTTCTAACTGATTTATTTATTCAGCCCTTGGAGTCATTATTTTTTGTGCTTTTAACTCCCCCTGTTATTATGGGGTATGTGAACCGTGAGACCAGGGGAACGGGACTGGAGCTAGAGGGAGGTCAAGGCATATCCAAACCCTAAAAACTGCAATCTTGAGACCTGCAAGAGTAAGAATAACTCCCTCCCTGTTCTGTGCCTGAATTCCTTGGTGCACGTAGTCTTTCAACCCCCACCTTCATCGTTCTCAATGTAGTCACATAGCCTGGTGACCAGGATGTGCCCACCTAGCACCTGGAATTCCTCTCCAAGCAATTCAAGCATTTTTAGCACCTCAGCCTGAGCCAATAATGTTCACTCGCTCCAAACCCCCTAGCAACTTCCCCAAGGTCCGCTCAATGGAGAGAGCTGTGTCATTGTAAGATCCATGTTACTGAAAGGACCATGTCACTGGAAGACCTGTACTGGAGACTCCTCCGACTCACTGCGGAATCAGGATCCTGCTGACCCACTAGTCCAGCTAAGCTTCGTTCCTTCAAGTCCAGCACCTGTATGTGATCATGCCTGGACACCCCAAAGGGAAGGAGGGAACCTCAGGCTCTGGAAGGACACTTGATGTGGGGACTCATGATTTTCTTGGTGTTATTAGTCAGCAAGTCTGGTTATTCCTATGGTTATCCTGCTTCCATTGTGAAACTAAACCTACCTGTGATATTACTTTGAGAAATACTGACTTACACAAAAGCTGGGCTGGGAAACATATCTCTGATATTTTTAATGTACCCTTGTTTTATGTTTCCTTCTGAATTTATCTTCCCTATTATCTTGATTGTTATGCAGACATTCGTGTCTAATACTTGAGGGTTTTCCTAGCAACTTGGTCTAGTCTTCCCTGATTATACCCTAAGGACATCCTCTAGTCTCAGATTCTCTCATTGCTATAGGTTTTCTGCTTTGGGCAACACACCTTTTTTTATTCTGAGCCCTCAGAACTTGGTAATCTTTCTTCTCTCATTCCCTCTCCTACTCTTGTATGGTAGTAGTCACTGTTGGGACACTTTCCTAAGCTTTCTACTTCAATTTCATCTCATCAAGGAAACTCTTCTATATTCTTAACTTGATTCCCTTTCATCCTGGGTCATGTTTTACCATATGGAAACACCATGAAGAAAGAAATAACAAAGATCCAAGCCACCACTGATCACAATAGTAAAGTCAACATTTAGACCATGAAACCAGCTTAAGGCTTTGGCCCTGGAGAAGTATCTATATACTGAGCAAATATTAAGTCCAAATAATTTTCCTCTATGTAGGTCTTGTTTTAGCATTGACTGGCATGAGTTTCTCCAATTATGAGTGCTTTCTACCCAGGAACCAAAACAGCTGGTAAGTGGTAAATTTGGAAACTCTGTCCAAAGAAAAAAGAACTCCAAGGATCTGGGCTAGCAAAAAGGAGACGTGCTCCAAACTCGCCTACAACAAAGATTGCCTATGCACTCAGAATAAACTGGACTTTCTAGGAAGGTTCTAGTCATAGAAAAGAGAGAAACACTTAGCATAGTCATTGTGTTGGCTAATTTTTATGTCAACTTGAATCATGCTTGAGTCATCAGCGAGGAGACAGCCTTGGTTGAGAAAATGACTCCATAAGATTGGTCTGTAGGTAGATGTGTAGGGCATTTTAATGATTAGTGATTGATGTGGGAGGGGCCAGCCTATTAAGGGTGGCTCCACCACCTAGAGCTTGTAGTTCTGAGTTCCATAAGAAAGTAGTATGAAGAAGTTAGTAATTAGCCCCGCTCCATGGCCTCTTCAGCAGCTCCTGCATCCAGGTCTCTTCCCTGTTTGAGTTCTTCTCCCAACTTTCTTTGGTGATGAACAGTGATGAAGAAGCATAATTTTGTCCTCCCCAAGTTGCTTTGGTCATGTTGCTTCATCACAGTAATAGTAACCCAGACTAAGCCATTGAGAAGCAAAAGATGATGGCAAAGCTGTGGAAACTCATCCTTGAGAGCAAGCAGTCAACAACATAAGGGCATAATAGAACCAGAGAATATGTGGTAATAAAAGTCACATATTGTCCATCTTGAAGCAGAGATTATACCTTGCTCTATTGGAACGGATAATAACATTGTTGAAGCAATGGCCTTATGCAATCAGAATTAATTAATTAGAAGTGTCCCAACAACTGTAAATCTCAAAATATAACTCAGTATGATTTTACAGATAAATTAACCTGATTCTAGTCACATGGAGAACCTAGCAGCTTAAAAGAGCAAATGTTTCCTTACCATTTACTGTCTATCTCTGTTATATGATGGAGAAGGCCTGATGGCTTGCTCACTTAGGAACCTAACTGATTATTCTTTTAGTTATGGATTTTTGTACAGATCTGAGTGTACTATATAAAGATTGGATTTATGTCTTTATATCCCCCACAAAAATAAGATTAAATTTGGCTTGCATCCAGTATGGCTAGTGCTAAAAAGGTAATTTGAATTAATTTTTTTTTCTGCAGGAAAAAATAGCCCTGAGATAAATCCCCAAAGGCTGGGAATTTTATAAAGTGTTCATTTGATATTGGTTGGTCCCCGAGAGGGACAGAAGACTTTTAGAAATTTTTGAACTAGCAATAAATGGTCCAGAATGAAATTAATCCAAAACCTCTGTTTACAACTCATTGGCATAACTAGCCATATCATCACACCGCAAGGAAAACCAACTTCACCAAAAGGAATAGAACCAGAGATATTTGCCAAACAGCATTGTTGATTAATAGTCTTCATTTCCAGAAACTACTTATTTTAAGAATCAATAAATATAAAACAAGATTTTAAATATAATAATAGTTTCATATACATGCCTTCCTTCACTCACATTGGTGTAACTATTAGCAATCTCAGTGAATGAAATACCAAAGAATACCTGTCCTTGTCCTTACTCCCACCATGCATTGTTCAGCTGTTGTATCTCTGCAAAAATCCAGTGAGAACAAAAAAACATAATGAAAGACATTTCTTTTCCCTATCTTTCCACCTCTTTATATCTCAGAAATAATTCTCGCCTTTCTATCTTTGAATATCTCTTCCTCAATCTAGCCATTAGCACATGAACACCTTAAGAAGTACACAGTGTTCTGGGCTTCATCTCAAGTCTATTATTCCCTATTGAAGAAAATCCCACCCACATTTAATCATAATTCATCTACCTTGGTTTCAACTGTACTGAATTTAAATGAAATTTATTCTCATTTTGAGGTTCTATAGGCAAATCAAGAAATTTGAAACAATAATTTCATTTGGGAAAATCTCCAGGTAATAGCTTATTTAAAAATATGTTAAAACCTTTACATGTTATAAAAATTTATTTTTGACAATGCTGGTGATTAGATTTATTTCATACCATGAGCTTATGCTGTTAACTTCCTAAATGCCTTATATTTTAAAGAGAAAACTCAGAGAACATATTGATATTAAAAATAACATAAACAAAAGTATATACTTAAAAAAAAACACTTTGTGATGCAGTGGCTTTCTGTCAAGTATGATAACCTTAGTTTGATCCCTGAAATATTCATTGTAGAAGGAGAGAAATAATTACTGAAAGTTGTTCTTTGACGTCTTCATTTGATCTTTGGTGTACATACACACACTGAATAAATAAATTAAATAAACAAAAGTATTTTTGTGTATGTCAGCTAGCAGAGGTGACATCACTTATTTGAAATATAAGTATGATACTATAATACTTCCTAGAAGCTGGTTGCCACTGACTAACAATGTCAGTCCAACATATGACAAACATAAATAAGAAAACACAACTCAAAATGATAGAAAAGGGGCTATTTGGCAAAACCATGTCAAGTATAACAGAACTAGAATGTCAATCACTTGGGTCCTTTTTCCTCACATTTTCAAGAGGTTGGAAATATGCAAATGAGCCACTGCACTTCACTGATTATAACCCTGAGGGAATCCACAGCCTTGGGCAATGTTCTGACACAACCAAGACAAAAGAGAGGCCAAATTTGGCACATTTTATAAGTTCAACAATAAGTATGCTGAGGTATTTATGCTTTGCTTAAGGAGAATTCATGTCATCTTTAGCTTAAAAGAGAAGTGAAAGCAAATTCATTCAATGAAAGTTTTGGTTTCTCTGAAAGTGATTCTATGTGATTCACAGAAAATGAGAAAGCCCATCTTGGTCCAGTGTCATAACTTAAAGTCAGTGAGCTGCCTTATGTTAACTTTTTTATCATCAAAGAAAATGTAGGCATGGATTAAGATGTTTCTACTCCTACGTTCTTGGCTCAGCTATTTTGTGTTTTCTTTTGCTTTGAATGATGCTAATTAAGAAAAAAATATTTTTTTTCACTCAAAGGGAAAAAGCAATGGTATGCGTCCTGTGACTATACAATTACTATAAGCTGATAATGGTTATGTAGAGGGGCTGATTATTTTCATGATTTTTTCAGAGTACACACCATAGGAAACTGCACTCATTACTTAAAATGCATAAAAGCTTAATTTTAAAAACTCACAGAGAAAATATTTTTATTTGCTCTTAACTTTTGGAAGTACATCTGTTTGTCTTTGCCCCCTGGGTATCAGCATTACCTTGGTCACCGGCAATTCTTCACATTGGCAGGGACTGGAGACAGAGCCTGCTGGAGGCTTGTATAAGAGAGCTGTACCTAGAAACTAATTAATTTGATTTATTTCTTTTGGCAGCACTTTGCATATCTCTTCCCATGTTTTATTTAAAACTTGGTTGCTTACATGGCAATAAACAAGCCACCAAACAGATTCCAGATGATAATTGTATGGAGTTCCATCTATTTATCAGAAATAGAATAAATGATTTAAGTACACCGATGCATGACTGTTCCTGTCACTGGCTTCACCTCAGGGACTACACTTGGGGGAATCCCTGCTTCTCAAGTAGAGAAATCAAGTTATCTTTTTGTTCAAATTGTAGATTCAATTCTTTCTCCTTTATCAGTTCTTTTTTGATTACTTACTCAGATGTGGTTGTTCTTACTCTAAATTCCAATAATGAGTTCACAATTTCCATATAGCCTGTCTCACTGTAGCTTGGTATGGTGTCCACTTGAGTGATAGATCAACACTGCTTACCAGAGTCATAGCAGGGCCAGGTGTGATGGTGCCCACTTTTAATCCTAGCACTCTGGAGGCAGAAGCAGGCAGATCTCTGTGAGTGCGAGGCCAGCCTGGTCTACAAAGCGAGTCTAGAACATCCAAGGTTACACAGGGAACCCCTGTCTCAAAAAACCAAACCAAACCAAAACAGAGTCAGAGCAGGTCCCTACACAAATATTGTAGTCATTGGATGTGGTTGTATGGTATCTAACGATAGTGCCCTTATGTGAAATAGAAACAATACGTACTTCTATTTGTACACTCAAAAGTCATGACCAACAGGCATGTTTCTATTAGTTTCTCTATCCACCATCTTTTCTTTATGGGGAACTAAATGTTCTACACTATCCATACTTCCAGAGTAAGTTTCTTAAGTATATTGCAATCAAAAGTGAAAGAATACCTAGCAAGTAGTGTACAGAGAGGAGCAGCAGCTAGACACCAAAACATCAGCCAGTTGGGCATTCAAAACGAAACTCCTGGCACACTGACTAAATAGCATCAGGGACTAGGAGTCACCAAACCTTCACTGTAAAGTCAACTTCTATTTTGTCTTTGTTTCACAGAAAATTTGTGTGCAGACCTTTTGTGTCCCGTAACTTCTTCCTCATTCCTCATCTAAAGGCTGCACCAACATCTTTTCCCATCTGCATGCTTCTGCAGAAGCTATCGTGACGAAACACTACACATTACATGGCTTAAGCAAGGACCATTTCTTTTCTTTTAGCCCTGGAATCTAAGATCAACTTGTCAGCAGGCACAGCTTCTTTTTTGTCCATGGGTGGCTTCTTTTTCACTCTTTCTTTACTCCTCTGTGCAGTGGCATCCTTGTTGTCTCTTGGTGTCTTATTTTATTTTTGTCTCATAATGATGCTAGTTAAAGTTTCGTAGATACCCACCATTAAAACCTCATTTCACCTTAGGTAATATCTTCCAATGATACAAAATTTTGACATAATATAAGAAACAAACTGTGATACAATTCAATTCCTAAGCAATACATTTCTGGAGAAATTTTTTAGCCAATATTTGACAGTGAAAGAAAACTTCTGGTAAAGCAGATTGGGAATAGCAGTGACTCTCAAAAGCCCAGTGTATGCCCAAGGTTGGGAAAAGGAGTCAATTAACACTAAAGATGTCTACTTCCCAGATAGATATTCATGAAAAGTGGTCTTAGGATGATACTCAAACCAGTGTAATTTAAACAATAACTCTGACATCAGGGGGGTGTCTCACAAAAACTCACAATGTACCATGTATAGATTGTTTTTATTTCCTTAGAAGAAGGGAGGAGATGAGAGTCTGACCCTTTGCAGAAAGCTTGCTCATGCGCCACTGTGCCTGGCTTTGTGACTTCTTTTATGTTAGGAATGCAAGCCTGCATAGCTGAGGATGAAATGGGAGCTTGCAAAGCCTCATCTGTTTATCACCTGACCCTTTGCAGAAAGCTTGCTTATTTAGAGAGTTTCTCAATTCATTTGTCATGCGCTTATCAATGACAATGGGGTAAAAGATGCTTTCTGCAAAAGGAAAATGGATCTTACAGGTTCTGCTTTTGCTCAGGATCCAGGATCTTCCTGGAGGCTTTAAGGTCAAAGAAATCCTAGGCCCTAGGCTTGGCCACCCAGTGTCATATGCCACATAATGAGAAATGAGACAGTGAAAAGATCCATTCGACGGAGCACCATCAGCATAAAGAACAAAGAGTGCACCAATGACTCCCCAAGACTGCCTTGGGGAACAGACACGAAGTTTGTATTGCATTTGGCCACACAAGTCTACAGCAGTCTCTCTCCCCCTCTCTCTCCTTTTCTCCCTCCCCCCCCCCACACCTCCTCTTCATAGCTGCTGTAAAAAAGATGTCAGGCACGTTATTGTGGCTCTCTACGAATATGTAATTCTCACTCCCCCAAAAGAAATGTACCAAATACTTTAAGCTATCAGAGGCTACAGGTAGCACATTCTATACAAAAGAAACACATTAACTAAAAGACAGAAATCACCCTGGGAATCAGACCACCTGACTGCTAGCTCATTCTACCAGCTACTCATCCAATGCAAGGCATGCGACCTCTCCTCTCTGCCTTAAACCTATAAGAAGGGCATCTTTGCCTCACAGATCTCTTCATTATGTTGTCCATCTGTGGTGTTAGTAACGTTCTAATATATATATATGTATGTACACACACACACACACACACACACACACACACACACACACACACATATTCCAAAAAGACAGCATGCCTCAATGTCCAGCTGTCCAGCTTAAGCCTTGAAATCAGAGGATGCAAGGCTACCTGGTCAACTGTGGTCTTGCCTGCCATAGACCCTCCTTGTCCTTGCTCCAGTCTGCCTTGTAAGGTGGTCTGAAAAATTGTCAGAACCCTGTGAAATCTTTTCCTGAGAGTTAAGTTTCTCCTCTGTGTGGTACCAGGGCTTCAACTTTTCTCTTCTCTCAGCATGAGATTCCTGGGGAAATTTTAATCCTTTGGGCTTCAAAGTTTCAATAGTCTGACAGCCAAAGGGAGGGGCGGCGCGACTCTTTAGAATGCCACCTCCTGCCGGGGCAGTTGCCCCCCCCTAATGGAATTCAGCGGACACCCGCGGGTCGACAGAGATCTCAGTCAAGGACAAATAGTATTATATCAAAGGTAGGTTTGAATGACCCTAATGCCCTGCGCCCTGCAGGATCTGCTTAAATTCCCTGATTTCTGAGCAACCCTGCAAGGCTGCCTAGACTCCCAGGCGCCACCTGCCTTTCCCACTCTGCACCATTCAGTGTCTCCTGGCTCCAGTTCTAACAAAATGGACCGGCTGACCTGAGCCCTTTGGTTCAACTGCTGACAGGAATCCCATTATGTGAGTGTCACTTCCCATTGAGGTCTCTAATGAAGGGAGAGAGCTTTGTACTCACAGTCACCTTGGGGTCCAGCAGTCACATCCTTTCACCAATTGGTGAGATTCTCAATAGAAAAGATTTTTTTTTCTTTTATTCACATGCATAGGTATGTACTGTCCTTGCTTGCTGTGATAAAACACTCACCAGCCAAAAACAACTTGAAGGAGGAAAAAAAAGTTTACTTGACTTATACTTCCTACACTTTCACAGCACTGTGGATGGTGGGAGAAAGGGCAGGAGCTGAAGACAGGAACTTTGAGGCAGGAATACAGCAGAGGCTCTGTAGGAACACTGCTTTACTGACTTGCTTCCAAGGCTTGCTCGGCCTGCTTTCTTAGACAACCCACAATCACTACTCCTGCAGTGGCACCACCTGCTGTAGACTGGACCCTACCAGTTCAAGCACTAGTCAGCCAAAAGTTCTATGAACTTGCCCTCAGGTCATTCTGGTGTGGGGGTGTGGGGGTGGGGCCAGGAAATTTCTCAACTAGGGTTCCCTCTTCCCTTGTGACTGAAATTCGTGTCAGGCTGATAGAAACTAACCAGCACATGTACTTGGGGCTGACTCTGAACAACATTTTACTTTCTCTTTAATGTTTTGTTTAGTCTAGTTTTTTTTTTTCTCTTTTCCCCACATTGCTTTCTGCCAATCACTGGGTATCCTCAGTGCTTCGCTTACTGTGACCTGAGGCAGAGCCCCAGGCAGAAAACAGCTCCTGGCCTTCAAACCACAGCACAGCTGGTGAGTCGGAGTGTGGTATCACCGGTGGACAGTGAAAAACACATCATGGGAAAGGCAACATGAGCACATAGTGCATGGAGGTGTGAGATGACATTGATTTAATAACACAAGCCAGCAGATTTGACAGTTCTTACCTGAGACCAGGAAACCATCAACCCTCCCTGTGATGCACAGACTGACAGACCCGACTCTGACCTTGCTCACTGGCATCTTTCTGTCCTGCACTATGTTAGCATCTAAAATACAGTTCCAGCCAATAGTATGTTTTTTGCAATGCTCAATTTCTTCCTTCCTTCCTTCCTTCCTTTCTTTCTTCCTTCCTTTCTTTCTTTGTTTTTTTGAGACAGGGTTTCTCTGTTTAGCCTTGACTGTCCTAAACTTACTTTGTAGACCAGGCTGGCCCAGAACTCGCAGAGATCCACCTGCCTCTGCCTCCCAAGTGCAGGGATTGAAGGCATGAGGCCACCACCACACAATGCTTAAATTCTCTGGCCAACTTCAAAAGATCTAGAATCACTTGAGAGACCAACTTATAGGCAGGTGTGAAGGAGATTCCTCACTGAGTTAGCTGACATGGGAAGACGCATGTTGAATGTAGTCACCTGTTTCGTGTCATGGGCTTTCACCCGAGATGAACAAGAAGCAGAAAGTGAGTTGGGAGCCAGTGTTTAGCTCCCTCAGCTCTAGCCTGTGACACAAGGTGGCCAGCTGCCTCACACTTCTGCAGACATGCCTTTCTGCTCTAATAGTTTATACTTGAAACCAGGAGCCAAAACAGACTCTTCTTTTCTTAAACTTCTTTGCTGTAAGACAACTAATTAATGTATATATCCTCCAGTGTTGGCCCCAAACTGACCTACAGAATCTATGGCCCACTAGAAAAATGACAGAAGGCTGAACAGCAGGCCTTTTTTAAAAATATGTCTCCAAGACTCATACTTTAGCTGAAGTGGACAGCATCAACTTTTCGGTAAATTCTGACTGGCAAGTGGGCCAGAATCACTAGGGAACATGCATGCATATATTTGTGCACAAAAATTCCAATATATACTTCTTCAACATATGTGTGAAGAATATAAGGATAATGACAATTGCGAGTAACATTTTAAAAGATTGCTAAGCATCATAGAAATGACCTGTTCTATCTAGTGTCCTACCTACATCAGCCGTTAAGGTGGATGTTACCTTTAGTAACTCTCATATTAAAGAGTGGTGAACAGAGCCATAAAAATGCTACCAAACATGCTGCATGCATTTCTCTAACTCATCTTTTCCAAGGCCTCACTTTAAGGGAGTACTATTAAATTTTTAATTTCAAATGCCAGAGGTGATTCATAGAAGTGATTTATTTCCCAATCCTACCTTAGCACCCACTAAGAATCTAAAATGGCTTTTGACTTTCCTATTTATATTCCAGAGTCACCCAGAAGCAGGATGCCTGGTGCGTCCAGACTGGAGTCTGTTTCCTGTTGCCAGTGATGTGATTAATAATATTAAGAGGAATCAAGAGGAAAACTTTCATCAATTCAGGAAAGGTTGAAGTATAGCTATCAGAAGTTTTAGAAACATTTTCTACCTGGGAGCCGTGGTAAGATGCAGTGAGGAGCTTGGTATGATTTAATATGTAGGTTTCATATGACACATGTCTAGAAAAAAACATTAGGAGATGGGAGCAACATAATATTCTCAGAATGCCAGACCCTTGATCTAACAATGAATTATAGAGGCTTTAATCTAAGTCAATAATTGGTTTACATGCTGACTCTATAGCTTACTGTGTAGATGGCCTTAGCTATTGGATAGTATGGAATCTCCATAATGTCTAGGTTTCTTCTCTGTGAAGTTGATATTCTAATACATCCAGGGCACATTTTTCTGTGATGACATAAATAATAACTTTCTCTGTTTTGTTTTGTTTAGGAAGTGGAGCCCAGTAGAAGAAAGTTAGGCCATCGGGGCATATCCTTAGAGAGTATGCTAGGACACTGCCCTCTTCACTCTCTCCTTTAACCAGGATCTCTAAGCACAGGCTATCAGATTCTTTAAGTAGCTAATAATGACCTTGAACATCTGATCTTCCTGCCTCCATCCCTCAAGTTCTGGATTGTTAGGCATGCACCACTATGCTTGCTCAGCACTTACTACACACCCAAGGCTTGGTGTAAGGTAGGCAAAAGCTCGCCTGGCTGAACGATAATTACACTCATCCTAGCAATCTTAAGAAAGCATGTAGCACAAAGTAGGCATTCTCAAACACAGTCACCAGCTTAACTGAAAGTCAAAATACTTAAAATTTACAGTATGACATGACAGGGTAGATTTGTTTGTTTGTTTCTTTGCTTTTTAGAGATGTGGTAAATGCACATATGAGTTCCTAGTTTAACTGGATAGGATTATATAGTTTCATTTTGTTGTGTTTTTGTTTGTTTTTTGCTTTTGTTTGGAAGAATGGAAGGTTTTTTCTTCTTGTTTTGTTGTTTTTTTTTGTTTGTTTATTTGTTTTGTTTTTTGTCCTGGTTTGTTTAGTATATAACTGATTTTTTCTTTTGGAATGGGTCTTTTTTAAGAACTCAAGGATTCTTTTGACCTTTATCTCTGTAGGGTCCCTGAGAAATGGGCTGTAGTCATGGAATATAGCATTAAATACCTTCCAAAATAATACACAATATACAACTGCTTAATGTTTTTGCTTATGCAATTAAAACTCCAATTGAAAATAATCACTGGGTATTTAGGATCATCTTAGTATTTACTTACTTATATATTTTGTTTTTCTGCACACACACACACACACACACACACACACACACACACACACACACACCACAGCACTGCTATAGAAGTCAGAATATGGCTTGAGGGAGTCTGCTCTTTCCTTCTACCAGGTGTGTGGGGGAGGAAGCTGGGAATCTGGTTTCCGGGCTTGGCAGCAAGCTCATTTACATGCTGAGCCATCTCACCAGCGCATTATGGAGCTCTTTATATATTTGAAGCCCATCCTGGGGCTTTGGTTGGCAATGCTGGCAAATATTCCCCAGTTTCCACTTGGCAGATATCTGATTTTAGGTTGTTAATTGCCTTCACAAATAATAAAGGAGGGGAAAGTTTACAAAAATATTCATTAAATGGGGAGGGTTTTTTGCCTTCCTATCCTCTCCCATCAGTATACTAGCACTGGGCCTGGAAATCCCCATGGATTGTTTCCTGAGGCCAGTGGGGTGGAAATTGTTGTAGCAAAAATTCTCAGGCTTAACTGTACACCAGAATCACCTGGAGGGCTTGTTAAAAACCTAATTTTTGGACCACATTCCTAGATTTCTGATTCAGTAGGCTGGAGAGAGACCTCTAACAAGCTCCTCTATATGCTAGTACTGCTGACCCAGGAACCGCCCCTTGAAAATGTCAATGTTCTTCTAGGAAGTGAATCTTTCTCATCTTTGAGTGGTGTGCCTTTTACTGGAAGGATCTCTTCAGCCATCTAGGGAATGTGGGTTTTTAATAAAAGATGTTTCTTCTCTGCCTAATTCTGACTTTTCTAGATACACTATTTGTGCCTTTTTGCTTTCTTTCTTTCTGAGCAATGTCCTGCATGGTGTTTATCACTTGGCAATTGATGCTCAAGGTTCCCTTTCTAATTCCTCGATCTCCCTTGAGGTCCAGGTCTAGAATATCATGTGTTCTTATTTACCAGAATTTGTAGAACAAATGAATAAATGTCTGGATGAGTGGATATTCAAACTACCACTGTAGAGTGACAAATTATCTTTCTATAGCTAAAGGACTATGGCTCAAAATTCATAATCCTAATGTTAATTAACCACAGAAATGCTTTCTAATTCTCTTTGATATTTTTGGAAAAATAAGGATGAGCCAAAAGAGCTGGGCAGGAATGAAGCTGAAAATTGCTGTACATGTCTAGAAGATCAGGGAAACAAATAGATCTGTGATGTTAAACTTGCTACAGAGGGATGTGTCTTTATTTGTGTGTAGGACTTTATACGGCATTAACCCTGATCAGTTTAATTACCAATTAATTAATATTAGCTACAGAACAATCTATTTTGAAGCAGTTCTTTCCAGAATTTCTGTGACTTCCATCATCTTTTCCAGGTATAGACAAACTTGGAGCATAGGATATTGCTTGCAGTTCACTGTTTTCAACCATCCATCTGTGTCTCAGAATCAGTGGGTCTGTGTTGGTTCCCAAGAGTTTACACTCAAACCATTTTTTGATACTACTCATCAAGGCGTGCATAAACCAACAAGAACTCCCAAATGCTGTGTGATGCTCTTACTCTATGCACTTGAGTAATACAGTGAAGTATGGAAACTGAGAAGTACCCTTGGTCATGTCTGAATAGCATTACAGAATGCTCTAAAGGAACAGAGAATTATGTTCAACTTTTACAAGTAGCAGGGTAAAACTTATCATTCCATGACAATGTGAACACTGGCTAAAAGAAAAAGAAAAACAAAAACAGAAAAAGTTCAGTGAGTAACTGCACTTGCTGCTCTTCCAGAGAACTTCAGTTCAATTTCCAGCACTTCCACCGGCATCTAAGGAACATTGAAACTCCTACTCTTGGAGATCTAATTGCCTCTTCTGTTGTGCTAGAGCATCTTCCCTCATGCCTGCATACACATATAAAGACATACACACACATACACAATACACACATACATATATACATGCACACACACACAAATAAAAAGAAAATAGTTCATAAAAACATCCATATTCCAGCAGACATGTGCCTGCATGTACAGCTGCATTGGAACCACATCTGGACCTGACTGTATATACCAGACAAATTCTCATCCAAGCTGTTGAGATATAATTTCTCATAAGCCCGGGTGGTTGGTTTCATTTTCAGTAAGTTCACAGTGTTTATGTAGCATGGCAGAAAAGTGTGATTAAACTGTAGGCCAGAACTCTGCTTCTCTGATGAGAACTACAAATCTTGGCTTTTACTCATTCCATGAATATGTGCAGCATTACAGGGTAAGGTTTTCTTTGTAACATTGGCCATGTTGCTTAGAAACTGTTTGTGCTAATGTTTAAAACTGTGGGACAGTGAGAATATGGGTTTGGCTCTCTCTCTCTCTCTCTCTCTCTCTCTCTCTCTCTCTCTCTCTCTCTCTCTCTCTTTCAATCTCTGTCTCTCTCTCTCCCCTTATAATGGTCTGCTAAATGAACTTATTATAGTCTTAATATATTGCATTATATATGTGTGCACGTCACTCCTTTCTGGGAATTGTGTCAGAACTTGTAGAAAGATATGTGTTTTTCCAGGATATAGAAGCAATATCAGTCAGTGCCTATTGCCAGGAAAATAAGATACAGCATAGATTGTTTTTAATGCATTCAGAAGCAAAGAAATGTTTTATTGTAAATGTGTAGATACTTTGTTTTGTTTAATTTTTTATCTTTATTATTATATTTCTTTTTAAACATATATATTTATATTACACATAAATAAAATAAACTACACACAACAGGAAGAACGACAAAATAATCAGGCACTATATAACTGTTATATTAATAGGCTATTGTATTTGACAAACTTGAAGTAAACATCTTTCTTATTTTGTTGAGTCTAAAATTCTGAATAAAAATCTATGCCTATCATATCTCATCTCTATTAACTTAAAACATCTAGATCTAAAAACATCTTAACCCTTAACTAACTAAGCTTACTTGTAAGACTAAACTATCTGGTCTTCAACTCCATCAGAGACTTGATAAGGAAAAAATGTAATTACCTGTGTGAACCAGAAGTGAAGGTTAGCAGCTTCCAAAATGAAAAAATGACTGAGACAGTTTACTGCCTGAACAGACACTGAAAACTCTCTATAATGTTGGGGCATCATCTTCAGCCTTCTAGACCAATATATCTGACAGACACATTTGCGAGGCAGGAACTACTGAGGACTTGTTTAGCCTGTCTTGACAGAGTTTGGCTGTCAACTCTGCCTACATCCAAGCTTGCCCTTTTTTAAGGCAGAATTCTGTCTGTGGCAGCAATGAGGACATTTTGCCCAGTGGCTTGTTTGCCCCATTTCAAGGCATCTCCATAGGGAGATTTTTTGATGCTCGTCATCTTCTTTGAGGTAGGCTGAGTGTTGCTAGGAGTTAACCTGTCTTGTTGTCAAAGAATCTTTAGAATAATAAAAACTGCTTTAAATGCCATATTCTGTAGGTCTTTTAGGTTCCTTTATTTGGGAGGCTGGGCTGAAAATCTGGTCACAGAGTTTTCTTCAGTCTTCTGGAGGCTAGCTGAGGAAGGCTCTGTTCTGAGAACCGGTCACTAGGAAGGCCTTCTAGGCAGTGAGGGAGCTTTCCAGTCAGATCCCCTAGATTGAGAAAGCATAGGGTGGTGATAGCCTTAGCCCAGGTTGAAACAAAGGGAGTCCATGTCTCTTCCAGTGGGAGAAGGGAGCATCGGACTTGTAAGAGGCCAGGTAACCAACTGTATTTGGTTAAAATAAAGACAATCAATAGTCAAAGAGCTGGAATTTAATTCACCAAGCTTGATGATAAAAGAAAGACAAAGACAGGGAGCTATGGAAGGAGAAACTAGGGAGTGTGTGCCACCACCCCAGACCTCTGGGTTTTTAAACCAAGGGTATCTGAATTGTAAGAGCCATACCCAGGACACTTCCCCACCCCAGACCTCTGGCTAGCTCCAGGGCAGCTTTAGATGTGTATTTCTTCAAAGAGCCAGTTTTTGATACCTTTTGGCCTAAGCTCTGTGTGGTTTTCTTTGAAAGTGTCCCTGCAAGTAACTAGCCTTTAGGTTCATGTGGGCTGTTGCCAGCAAGGGGTACCCTCACCAATTTCTGAACACAAAGCTTACAGGGAGGAAACGTCTCCTCCACCAACAGACAAAGTCCCACAGTCTCTGGGGCTTTTGAAGCCTTCATCTAACTATTTTGCATTATGTATCTATAGAATCATATCTGTTTGTTAGACCTAGGATATATATTCTTGTGAAAAAATAGACTAGTAATTGACATTACCATGATTTGCTCAACTAACAATTAGCTTGTGTTACTTAATTATCGTAGAGACTGCAATACCATTTTCAAGGTATTGGAAATAAACCTTGTATTATAATTGAGTTGTATGGATACAATACCTCCTATTAGGGTAAAAATACATATATGTACACATATATATAATATATGTATGTAGTATATAATATATATAATGTGTGAAGAATAAGCTTAAATTGAATTTTATACCAATGCATCAAAATTAACCTTACCTTGTATCAATATACAAAATTCTATACCAATGAATTAAAAATTACCTTATTTGTGAGTAACAATTACAGCCTTAAGTTGAGGAGTAGATTCAATAATCTACTTTTTGTTCTATCATCCCTCTATATTTCTATATCCCCCCTTCTTTCTTTTCAGCTCCTATCTCCTTACATATGAAAGAAAGATAAAGGAAAAGAGAAACATCGCTGAGTCCAACTTAGTTTTCTCTCTGTGTAAGACCACTAATAACTTATTATCAACTCCAAATGAAATAAGTGTCTGTAGCCCAAGAGAGTAAATAGAAATGCCCCTTAGGGGAAATGGAGCATCGTTCTCTTAAGGTTTCTTAAGACTGATTTGGGGCAAATAATACCTTTGAAGGGACCCAGATAAAATTGGGGAAAACGGTTAATCAAACTAGGGATAACATTAGTGGTCCAGTTTCTAAATGTTGAGAAATCCCAGGCTTAATAGGAGTCCTGTGTCAGACAATCTGAAATGCTGGACCAATTGGTATCAGATGCTTTCTACAAAGCTGCCCTGGAAACTGTCCTGTTCTGATGGGTAACAGCAACTCAAGTGCCTGGGGCTGGAACATGAAGGAAGCAGGATGTTAGCATCCACCATGCTGAGGGGAATGAGTCCTGTCAGTCTGATCCAGTGTCAGTATCCGGTTCTTTTGTTCTGAAAGCATATAACTTTTCACATGTATTATACAGTTCTAAAATTACAATTGTATGAGGTGTGTGGGATGCACAGAACAATTAAGGCTGGTTCTCTGCTTTTTGTATAAGCAGAAGTAATGTATCTGTAAATCTTCATTCATGCCACATAAAGAATGGCATCTAGTAATAAGTCACAGCGATTGTGTGACCAGCATGAAGCCTTGTCTATGCATAGACATTCGTATCTCACCCAGTCTCAGAACTATTCCCATGTAGTGGGATTAGCAACATAAATGCCCTGCTTGCTCTGCAGTTTGAATTCTCTATAACCCTATTGTAGCCGCTCCCCCATCACCTCCTGATCCCACTCTCTCCCTCATCTCCTCTCCCTCCCTCCCCTAGTCCTCAGAAAAGGGAGCCCTCCTTCACTAACATCTGACCTCAGCCTATCCAGTGTCATCTGTATTACCTGTGACCTCTTCCTCTGTGGCTTGGTAAGGCTACCCTGCCAGGGGAGAAGTGATCAACATTAGAGGCCGAGTGATGTCAGAAGTAGTCCCTACTCTCCCAAAATTGTGAGATCCACAAGAAGACTGTGCTGCCTATCTACTACATCTGACCAAAGGATCTAGGTCCACACCCTCCATGGACCTTGGTTGGCACATCAGTCTCTGTACTGTAATGTGGTTATACTGAATTAAGTGCCTACCGTCCTCTTATGAGTGAGTATATGCCATGCATGTCTTTCTGGGTCTCGGTTACCTCACTCTTTGTTTCATTTTTTAACTGAAGTACTGTTGATTGAACCAGTGATTTCATGCATGTCAAGCAGCTAGACCCACAGACCAACTTTAGGTTATAAAATAGTTATTTAGTCAAAATCTTAATAAGCAAGCCCATTTTGTCGCTCATAAATACACATATTAAGTTCATATATAGTAATGCACTCTTGAAATAAATATGAGTACGTTAACACTCAGAAGTCAAATAATTTTAAATAAAGAACTCTGGAAATAAGTGGGTTAGTAAGTTTGGGGAGTTTTTAGACAAATAATTTAAGTGTAAAAAAGATGTACTGCCTCTGAGTGATGTGATACTAGGAACATGAAAGGTGTAATACATATTTAAGAGTGATCCAAATACACGGGCAAAAGAAATAATTGTGTTTATGATGGTTTAATATAATCATAAAAATAATTAAGGCAATAAGATGGGTCTGAAGGAGGTTACAATACTTGAGGCTACAAGATTACAAGTAACCAGGGAGAATTATGGCATTTATGGTGATGAAGATGAGAGTGAGTAGAGACATCTGAGTAATAAGATCAGTGTTGCTCTATGTATAGAGTGATGGTGTAAGACACTAATGGAAACTAAAATAAGTTTTTATGAGAAAAGAATGTAATGTACTGAAACCTGTGGAAATGAAGATTTTCATAAGCTCTAAATTGTTTAATTAGCTATCCTATTTGCAAAGGTACCTACATAGACTATGTTGCAGTAGGGTGAGTACTTAATGAGAGGTAAGGTAGGAATGCAGATGAACAAGTTCCATGATTTACACGAGGCTAAGTTACAGCTTTCCTCAGGAGACCATTGTGGTTTTGTAATCTTGACAAAGTCTAGAATGACCTGAGAAGAGAGTGTCACCAATGGACTATCTAATCAGGCTGGCCAGTGAGCAAACCTGTGGAAGACTGACTTAGCAATCTTAACTGATGTTGAGAGACCCACTCCTCTGAAGGCAAACCATTGCCTAGGAAAGGGATCCTGGCCTGTGTAAGTTCAAAGAGGGAACTGAGCAAGAGAAATCATGCATGGAGTCATGGGATCATTCACTCTCTGTTCCTAAGTGTGTACATGACTGGCTGCTTCATGGTCTTGCCTTGACATCCTGCAGTGATGGACTGTAATCTGGAATTGTAGCCTGAATAAGTCCCTTCTTCCTTAAAGTTGCTTTTGATTTTTATACACATTAGAAATAAAACTAGCATAATCATGCATAAAATGTGTCTTGTCATGTGTGTATGAGGAAATCAAATAGCTTGTGCTTCCCACAGAATGTTCTCTGGAGTATGTTATTTATTTTAAATACTGAGGGTGACACATTCTTTTTCCTGTGATATGGTACAGTTAGTTACATACTCTCTAGGATGTCCATTTGCTCATTATATTTGGAGAGAATGCTGGACATTGCTAGAATCATCCTGGCTCTACACCTGAAGCTCCAAAGCATTGTTAAAGCTGTACTGCCAGGCTACCTCCCCAGGATTATCATGTGTTTATCTAGCCAGCTTGAGGATTTAGGTTTTTTTCTCCACTACATAAAAATCTAGTTTGTTAGTGGTAAATTAGAATTACTAATCCAAACTACACAGCTAATAGGATTCTCAGTCTTTTCCATTCTTTTGAAACATTTTACTTATGCATAGTTGCTTTGAAAACAGCCTTTAAAAAAAAAAGTGAATAATGGTTCAAAACATACCAGTATAAACTGGCCACATTGAAAGCAAAGTTCAATGTTTTCAGAACAAGAACTAAGTTCTTAGGTCATCATTAATGCTAATGCAGACTGAAGAGGAGCAAAGCAAATTCTGACAGACTTCCTGTTCCTATAAAATGAAAATTACACTGGTGTTCACATCCATGAAACCGATCTGAACTGCTTTGAGCTTAGTAGAAATGTTTACTGAATTATTATTATTATTATTATTATTATTATTATTATTATTATTATTATTGTTATTATTATCACTAGTAGTAGTAACGGTAGTACTAGTAGTATTTATTATTATTATTAGCTTTTGGATCTGTTGTTATGCATTCTTAATTTTGAATGGTTTCTTTTTCCTTTTTATATAAGCATTTCCAGAGAAATTTATAATAAGAGATTTCAATAGAAGTGTTGTGGCCAGATTTGTAATTGTGGATCCTAAACTCAGTAAGGATGCTAGATTTGGAGGTAACAGTACAAAAAATACCGTTCATATTGTAGCAGATAAAATTCTAAGATAATCTGTGATTCCCACATCAATGTGTCTCCCTCTCTTTGAATGTAGCTACATATCTCAATTGTGTCTATTTCTTCCTCTATCTCAGGATTTTTTGTTTGTTTGTTTGTTTTTGTTTTTGTTTTTGTTTTTTTGAGACATGGTCTTTCTTGTAGCCTTGGCTGTCCTGGACTCACTTTGTAGTACAGGCTGGCCTTGAACTCACAGTGATTCACCAGCCTCTGCCTCCCAAGTGCTGGGATTAATGGTGTGGGCCACCATGCCTGGCAGGATTTTATTTTCAAATAGCTTTATTAAGATATTGTGCATATATTGTAAAATTTATACATTAAACATGTATAATGTTTATAAAAGGTACATGATCTGCTGGTTTTTAGTATATTCACAGATTATAATGTACTTCTAAATAATAAAATATCATGAATATGAGTGGATTTTTCAGACTTAAAATCCCAATTAGGTTAACCCAACGAAAGAGTATTCTATGTGGACCTGACTCTATTGGGGAATTTTTAGAAGATACAGAAGATACAAAGAAGAGGGAAGATAAATAAACCAGTAAAGCACTTGCCATAAAAGCATGAAGACTTGAATTTGAATTTTAGTAGCTATAGAAAAAACTGGGTGTGGCAGTAAATAGTTATAATCCAATTTCTGGGAGGCAGAGGCAGAAGGTTGCCCGGGCCTTGTTAGCCACCCAACCCAGTGGAATCAGTGAACTCCATATTTACTGAGAAACTACAATATGAAAATGAACTACTGACATTTTGATAAATGTGCATGCTGTCAAACTTCCCTCCAAATATTCGTGTTGTCTCCCCGACAGGACCTTCCCATTACACCCATGAACTAACACCATCAGTGGGTGAGGCATAAGGTTGGGCCAATTAACAATCCATCACGATGGAGGAGGTCTTCATGAGGCAGTACCCCTATTTGAGGATTATAGGCAATTAATGGTTGCTGGAGTTATTTCTTCAGTGGTGAAGCCACTGGCAAATTGCCATTGCTTAAGTAAATAACACACATGTTTATGCAGCAACTCCAAGTAGATGCAATGGACCATGGAAATAAATAGACATGAAAATAGGACTTTGGGTGGAGAAAAGGGAGGTTGGTGCAGCTTGGGGAAGTAAGAAAGAATAACGGAGAGGGATATTGTCAGAATACTTATTATGGAAGTCCAGCTTCATCATCAGCTAGGGAGAATTGAGGTGGGCCGTGAATCCTGTGGCTGGCTGGCGACCCGGTAGACTTTCTCTGAGGGCAACCTTCCAAGCTGGAACTGATAGTTACCAGCAATAGCTTCCACTGATGGTGGCAAAATAAGGCTAGGGCTAATGGTGGCAAGTGTCTAAAAGGGAAAGGGTAAGAAGGAGAGAAAAGAAACACACACACACACACACACACACACACACACACACACACACTCTCTCTCTCTCTCTCTCTCTCTCTCTCTCTTAAACTAGATGATGAAGACAGACTCCAGCAGGTAGATTTTAACAAACTGCTTGTTCTTCTTTTTATTATTATCTTCTTATTTGCACCCTTATCCTTATTCTTACCTGTGTTCGTATCCTTTTTCTTCTCCTTATCCTTTTTCCTTCTTCTCCTTACCCTTATTCTCACAGTTTATATACCCCAACAAAATCTTTCAAGCAGTACAAAAATCACAAGGTGTTTACATTCTATCTATAGAATAAATATATTTTATTTATTCTAGAATAAATAGATACATTCTATCTATAAATAAATGATTACAACGGATATACATAAGAAAATCATGCTCCCCAATACCTTCACATGATCAAATGTTTTATGTATTATGGGCGAGGAACAAACATGAATAACAAGTTGTTTCTAAGAACCCACATACATTTGTACATAAGCATTTTGTTACATATTAACAGAGTATAAGCAAGCAAGGCAATTTCTCAGCCAGCTTTTCTTTACTAGCAGGCTGCAGTTTGCTGTTACAAAGACAGAATCAATTATCTTAAGAAGCAATCTTATGAAGAGCTTAAAGGAATCACAAATCTAAACTCCTGTATAAAAATAATCAGCCATTTCTATTTTAAGTCCTAAAGGTACTCATACACTCATTAATATGTTTTATTAAATCATATTAGGAAACTGAGGGCAGAAAAATAAAATAAGTAAATCAATCAACTGTCATCTCAGTCACCAGCCTACCTTGAAAGAGTCATGTCAGCCAATGGTGCTATGGGCCATTGTCCTTGCTTTGCCAACCTCAAAAATTTCCTAGCTTTACTTATGAGAATATATTTTCTCCTAACTTAAATTGTCCCCTAAGATTTCCTGCATAAGGGCCAATAGCAAAAACATCTTTACCTTACTTTGCTAAACAATCTATTTTTCCCTAAGACATTTTAAGTTAGAGTCACTAGCAAAAACATCTTTACCTAACCTGTTGAACAGTCTATTTTTCAAAATTCTTTCTGAAGATGGTGATCATTGTTAGCAATCTATATCTGTAGGTTTTTTTCAGAGATGGTGGTTGAATCATTAATTTGCTCCAGCAGCAATGCCTGAAAGAGATCAAGCGTTGTTATTGAGTATGTCAGTGATACTGCCCAGTGAGGGGCTGGAAGGCCCCTTTATAGTACTCACACAATTCGTTTATTAAGGGACCACAAAGGTAACAAGCAGAGCTGTACTCCATAACAGCATGAAGTCCTCAGGACATGTAGTTCTCAGGGTTATGCCTCGGCAAGACACACCCATTGTAGGTTTGCTAACAGGTGGGCCGCATTCCATGAGTTCTAGAGCTGTTTTGCTGTTCCTCTTGCATGGACCCCAACAACTTATATATGTTTATAAAATTGACAAATAAAGTGAAACAAATAAGGGAGAGAGAAATTGATGAATACACTCTTGCTTCTTCATAGAGAGGCACACACTTGCACCCGCCTCCCCCACATACATCAGACAGAATGGTCTAGAGTAATGTGGGCTTATCCAACAGAGAACCTCCTAACTGACATGTATGAAGCCCTGGGCTCCACCTCTAACCCCGTAAAATCACAAAGTAAATAGTGCTTAGGGATGAGAAAAAGTGGTAGAAGCTCCCCTTCTGTTTCTCCCTTGCTGGCTCTAAAGTGCCACGAGTCCTACAGCCACAAGAAAACTACTTTCATCAGCACTCGGAGAGAGCTGGAAAAGAGCAAGGCTCAGAGGAGACCTCTGCCCTGGGTAGCAATTTGATCTCAACCTTGTGGGACTTTAAGCAGAGGACCTAATTATACTGAAGCTAGACTCTTGAACTGTGGAAACCGTGATAGCAAGCATCTGTTGCTTTAAGTTAGGAGGTTTCTGGTCATTTGTTACACAGCAATAGAAAACTAATACAAGAATTGAAACTGGGCCACTTGCATGAAACAGCCAATAAGAGAATGATAGTGATGGTTACGTGTGAATTAACACTTATAATCAAGAGAGGAAATATTTTCAACATTTCAATATTGGGGCCATGGTTCTAAAACATGACCAAGAACCACAGCACAGTAGTTTGTATAGGCCCCCTGGGTCCAGATCTGCCAGCCCTGATGGTCTCCTTGTAGGGTTCCAGGACCCTCTGGGTCCTTCTGTTTCCCCATTGTCCCATACTTCTCTCACACAAACTACTGTACTACCCAAGGACAATGCATGCAGTGAACCTTGACCCCCTATTCAGCTCTAGCCAATGGACAGTGCATTCTCCACAGTTGTGTGGAGAGCGGGGACTGACTCTGACATGAACTCTTGTGCCCCCTATTTGACCACTTCCCCTTGGTGGGGAGGCCTGGTGGCACTCAGAGGAAGGGGAAGTGGGCTATCCAGATGAGATGAGACCTAATAGGCGTGATCCTATGGTGAGGGAGGGGGTCTCCTTCTGACACAGACCTTCAGGAAGGAAATAGGGTAAAAGAGCGAGCAGGGGAATGGGAAGATACAAGTGAGCGGATACCAATTGAGATATAATCTGACTAAATTATTTAAATAACAAAATTTTAAAAAGAACCACAATACAGAATTTAAGGATGAAGGAAATCCAAAGCAGAGGATGGTGTGAAATACTGCAAGAAGAAATCAAGATGTATGCTAATACACTTGGCCAGGCCTTACCACAAAAGGTAATTGATATTGTATAAAATAAAATGATTTCAATTATTGTTCCTAGTCCTAAAGAACCAGGGCTTTCTGAACTTAGTTAAACAACAGCAGTGATTGGGAATTCAGAAGAACAATCAAACTTACTATATGTAGAAGAGACAACTTTATTTAGTGTTACCAAAGCATACATAGGGCTGGAGATGGCCAAGCTGTTAAGAGATCATACTGCTTTTTCAAGAGAACGTAGTTAAGTTCTCAGAAACCATATGGAAGTGATTTATAACCACATGCAACTATAGCTACAAGGGATCAAATGCCTTCTGTTAGACCCCATGGACACACACACACACACACACACACACACATACACACACACACACATACACACACACACACACACACACACACATCTTTTTTAAAAGTGTGCATGTCAGACCGCAGCACAGCACTTGGGACAATTTTACATGACTCAAAAATCACAAATTCTAATCCTGCCATACTGAGGATGACACAAAGGGCTTGAGAGAAAATTACATCGAACAGATGCACATTCAGTATCTTTTCATGTTTTCTAATGTTTTTTCTCTAAAGCAGCTGAATACTATGAATATCAATTTATCAATTATCACTTCAACCATGAGGTTAAGATGTCTGTCCATATGCAAGAGTTTATTTCAAATGTCAAATTGCTACAATCTAAAATCATATGGGAAGAAAGTATCAAATTGGGAATTCTCTTGATCAACTTGGTCTTTGAGCATGGTTATGGAGAGTTGCCTTGATTCTTTGCCAACTAAGCCCATTGGGGACACCAACATTCTTTGTGTTGGGCCCTAACCTAAATAAAAATAAAGCTAGCAGGTAACAAACAACCAAGGATGGGTATATTCTCTCCTTGTTCTTGTTGTGAATGTGACAAATTAAATTTCTGCCATGATTTTTCCACAATAGTAGATGTAACTTGGAATTGTAAGCCAAATAAACCCTTTCCTCTGTAAATACCTATTTGTAGGAATATTTTACCTCAGCAGCAGACATGAAACTAGTCAAGTATCCCATGATCACTTAGGTCATAGTCTGCATTACATTAAATATGGAATATTCCTATAAATGTTTGAGTTTATTTTGTTAGAAAGATCAGGACATCTCAAAAATTATATAAATGAAGAAGAAAACAAAATCACTAACTTAACCTATCCAATGAGCATTCATTCTTAGTCATTTTAATTTGATATTAAAGAATGTAAATAGTATATGAAAGAATGAATATGCTAAAACCAAATAAAATGTGTTCCACAGTTAAAAAAAAAAAGATCAGGACAGACAAATTCTTAGGACAGAAGATGTAGCACATATCCACATGCGTTTTTGCCTTTTCAAGAGATACTCATAGACAACTGAAGAGCCTTGGAGAGTTCAATAAAATTCTGACATCATCCTCAGACTGTTTATTCTGCATTTGAGACTATGCAATAACTTTCTAGTTTCTCCTGAGTTCTGTAATTTCAGCTGGGTAACTACTCTGATCTGAAAAGTCGAGTGTATTTACAGAGCCTTTCTCGGATACCATTCTCTCTTATTGTTCTGATGCTATAATAAAATGCTGGAAAAAAGCAAGTAAAGGATGAAAAGATTTATTTTGGTACATCAAAAACTTACGCAATTCATCATGACAGAGAAGACACGGCCATGGGAGCATGAAGTTGGCCAGGCAGCCAGGAAGACTGATCATATTTTGTCCACATTCAGGAAGTAGAGACAAGCAGGTTATAAACTCTCAAATCCCACCCCTAATGATGGACTTTCTCCAGAAAGTCTTTAACTCCTAGAGGTTTCATGACATCCTCAAATTGTGCACCAATTGGGGAGCAAATGTTCAAATGCATGAGCCTGTGGGGGACATTTCTCATGTAAACCACGACATAGCTCATCTCACACAGCGTTCAAGACTCATTAGTTCAACTCTAGACTCATTTGCTTATTCCATCTCAATGTATAGCCAATGTATGGCCTGAGTTTCTGAAATATACTAGTCTTTCTCCTATTGCAAGTTCATTCCCATAATTGAAATGTTGGCATGCAATACATTTTGGGAAAGTAATTTTTCATGGGGATTAAAAATATGAAGAGATAAGCGCAGAAGACATGGTGGGTAATCTTGCCAATGTGGCAAATCTCTGGGCAGGGCAATGATAATTTATAGAGGCATTAACTGAGAGAGGAAGAAAATCCCATTGTGGTGCCAGCCCAAATATGAGGATGTCTGAGGGAAATGTCTGTTGTTTTTCCCTGTTTGCTTTTCCTATGTACTGTTGTGTATATCTCCTGTTTCTGCCACCATCATCACTGCTGCTGCCACCGTCATAACCCTCTGTCACCACTGCTGCAACTGCTGTTGCCATCAGAATCCTGCTCCTGACACCATGATCCCGCATCTCCAGCCTTCCAACATCCACTGAAGACCAGTGGCTCTTGAGGAATTCTCAAGGACTGTAGTGTAAAATTGAGGTGGGCCAGCTTCCTTGCTTTCACCCCCTCAACATCTTGAAGGCAGCCATTGCTGGACTGCACTATGTAAGCTGGTCTAATTAATACCGTTTTAAGAGATATGCATTTTATCTCTTTTGTTCCTCTAGACTACTCTGACTCATACAAAATACAAGCTGAATTGTGAAGACTAGGACTGCAAAGATGTGAACCACATCTTGAATGGATTCTTTTCTTACAATTGAGCTGAGTTCCTTATATTTTTAAATAGTAATCCCTTATCAGATGTATTATTCAAAAATATATTCTCCCATTCTCTTTGATTTGTTGAATTCTGTCCTTGCTATAAAGATACTGTTGGTTTGATACATACATTTCTCTGTTTTTGCACGAGGCAGTGTTTAAACTCAGGCCTGTATCTTTCCATAGCTGAAAGAAATGATAATCAACATAAAATCTTCACCATTATTACACTGAAGAGAGAAGCCAATATGGCTAATGCAGGCTTGCTGTGGGGAGTACCTATTCTTAACAAAAAGAATTAGAGTTCTCATTTGTCTATTTTACTTGCAATAAAATGATCACAGCTGGCTTCTTCTAGCCCTACCTACAATATAAGGGTGTATTCTTGAATAATAAGTCTTATCCTCCAGGGATATTAGGGGAATTGATATTGAATGTCTGAATCTTACTAGACTTTGGGATTAAGCAAAGTAAGAGTGATGATCTAAGAATGAGTAGCTGGACAAAATATTGTTTCTGTAATAAAGAACACACTATTTCAGGGAGTTACTATACACACATAATATACTGAAACGACACATGTATTGAATGCTCTATGAATCTAATAATCCATTGTTAATTCGGGAAAAGTCTGTAGTATGGTGTACTATTTTAAATGCTATGTGTTCTAAAATAGACATACTTTCTGTATAGAAGCTGCAATCAAAACCAAGGCCTTGAATCTTGTTAAGTCTCATAGATATTGACCAACTAAATGCACTAAAAATCAAGTTATATATTATGTAAGCCATAGCTCACAAATCATTTATATTTTTGCCAACTTGCATGCCTTTAAAATACCAAGTGAAAAGTAGGGCTTGTTTCCTGCAGTATACAGGGAGTCTTTTGGAAGAGTGGGGGCATAGAAGGATCCAGAGGGGACAGGGCCAACAAATCTGGGCCCAGGGCAGCCTAAGGAGAATGATGCACCAACCAAGGATGAGGCATGGAGAGAATCCAGGCTCCCTGCTCAGAGGTAGCCCATAGGAACCTCAGTCTCCATGCCACAGAGGAAGAAGATGTTGGCAGTCCTAAAGGGACTTGATGTCTTCTGGGAGCACTTAGTAAGGGAGGAGAACTCTCCCTTTTTGAGGACTAGAGGACAGAAGTGGGAGGATGAGGAAGGGAAGGTAGGACCCAGAGGAGAAATGGAGAGGGCTATGACTGGGATGTAAAGTGAATAAAGTAATTTTAAATACATATTAAGAACCACATGAAGAGATACTGCCTGCTATTCAGTACCCATGGCCCGATACACAAGTGAAGCCCTCATAGGCCATCCAGCCTCAGTCAAAGCATCAGATGGCTTCAGGGTGCAAATAATTTCCCAAAACAAGATTATAGAAATTGCTGACTCGGAGAATTGTAAAACACAAAATTTGTCGTCCCTTATTATTAAGTTTGGAGCAGTGTCTAACACAGAAATAGATAGCTGACACAAACTTAATTCCAACCATCTTTTCTAAAGCTAAGCTCAGCTTTAAATGCCTACATTATTTATCACCTAAAAGCTATCTGAACACACTTTGGGAAATGAAGAGACCAATGATGTTTCCATCCTTGTGTCACCTGTTCTGGTTTCATTCTATTGCTCAGATAGATTTGTAAAATGCAGCTTAGGGGAGGAAAAAAAACTTTACGTGGCTTACAAGGCCAGGTCAAGTCCATCACCGAAGGAAGTAGATGTAGGAACTCAAGCAAGATATTGCACAAGCAAACCATGCTGCTTGCTTGCTTGCTTGTTCTCAGACTCCATGTTTAGCTAGAATTGTTATATAGCCCAGCACCACCTTCCTAGGCATAGTTCCCCGAGAGGGCTTGATCTTCCTCCTTTGTTAACAATCAAGACACTCCGCCACAGACATCTGTTATGGGCAATCCCTTACTTACAACTTTCTACTGAGGTTGCTGTAGTACAATCTGATGTTATAAATATACTGAGACTATTATCTGGGAAAGTAGCAGATAGTTGGATTATTGTTGAAGATGTCTTTCTCAGGAGACTATCTCAGGATTCTGTTACATTTGACCTTGTACTCATTTAATTCTCTGAAATCATTTTCTTATTAAAATATACTTTTCCTTAATGAAGATGCAGAAATGGTCCTGAACATCAAGTGAATTTAAACCTTTATCTATTATTACTGGCTATAGGTAAACTTTTTAAAAATTAAGCCTGAAAAACATCATTCTTAGAATAGAAGAATTCATATTTGTCATTTTTTGAATGTATGAATTAGGTTATAATTTTTTTCTTCTGTAAATGTTTTCAAACCTCAATCTTGTTTCATTTATCATCAAGAATTAGAACGGTCTCATCATTTAAATTGGATAAACACTACAAGTAAATCACTAGAAGCTACAGGCAGCTATTAAGACACTTGAATCAACTCTGCTAAATTATTTTAGCATCCTTCCCATTTGTACTTAATTATGTGTCTTCCTCAGCACATTCCTCCTCTCCGCTTGATCACCACACTCATGTTCCTTTACATTTGGAGCAAGGGTGTATATGGCTTGGCCTGGTCATTCTCTCTTTTCTTTCTTTTTCCTTGTTCACAAATAACAACGTCTTCTATAATATCAATGTTGTGACTAAATGGTAATTTTGTATTTTCTTATCCCAGGTCCATACTATACACTTATTTCAAAGTTTTTCTTTAATGTTTTCCAAACACAAGGATCCAGTTATTATCATGAATTAGTATTAACCATGTTAGCATCTCTGTCACAAAAGTGGAGTTAGGTATTTATAAGGGATGTGTTCATTTAATGAATTCATTTGCTAAAGTGTTGGGGAAACCTTCAGTATACAAAACATCAGTCCCATTTTGTGAAACTTTAATCATTACGTGTTTATTCATTTGAACATAAGGATTTGTGTTCTTAGGCTAATATAAAAATTCACATAATCATGAGTAGGATTTAGTTTTGTCAGTAAGCACCTGGGTTAACAATTAAGTATATATTTGACAGTTCCGAAGACACATTTATAGGAATCAGACATGCAGTTGGGGATTAGCAAAGTAGAGAATATTTTTTGATATCCATGATAGAGGAAACTTTTAATTATTTTTATTATAAATTCTTTTAAACATTTATTTTTATTTATGCATCTATGTATATATGGGGCTATATTCATATGATTTTTGGAAACTGGAGAAGCCAGAAGAAAGCACTGAATCTTCTGAAGCCGGAGTAACAGATAGTTGTGAATCACCTGATATGGGTGCTGGGAACTGGGTTTAGGCTCCTGCAAGTGCAGCCAGTGCTCTTAACTGGTGAAGCACCTGTCCAGCCACAAGCATAGAAAAACTGGAAGCAGATTGGTTACTCTGTACCTCACTCCAGCTTTTTCTTTTCCGGAATGTATTTTAAAGGAGAAAATTTGTTTCTAAACATAAATCTGAATAGGATTTCCCCTAACCAGTGATTCAGATATAAAGAGTCTCGGGATATAGTGAGTAAAGGATTGCGTATGTGTTGGTTGAAAAGTAGGCTTGGTGCGGGATTCTTTTGTTACCATAGTAAGAAACTTAGTATACCAAACTGCATCTGTCTCCAACATCACCAGCAAATGCACAGGGCAGAAACATTCTAGGCTATTTATACCATACGCTGTAAATATTTATACAGTGTTGGAGCAAGAAAGCCCTGAGGAGAACTTTGAGAAGATGTGGTCTAAAACATTGTCATCTATTTTGTTTTCTTAGGGAAGCTCAGAGCAAAGCTTGGTGCTAAGCTTCTAAAAGAGCTTAGAATTTGTACTTCATGATCCCAATGGATGTCCATGCCTCCGTTTTGGAGAGGAGGAGTAAAAGCATTTGTAAGAGCCAGCAGGATGGCTCAGCTAGGAAAGGCACTTCTTTGCACACCTGATGGCTCAAGACCAACCCTAGGAAACCGTGTGTTGGAAGAAGAAGAAAATAAAATCCTGCAAATTGCCTTCTGAGCTTCAGAAGCATGCAGTGACATACACACTCACACATGCTTGCACACACAGAAACACAGTTGTCCTTGGTTGGTGCATCAGTTTGTGCAGGGCCCCCTGGTCCAGATGCGCCAAGGGATCAGAAACGCCACAAGTGGTTATCTTTTCTAGCAGGAAGGAATTTTCCCATCACTAACATGAAAAATGAATAAGTTAAAACAAAGGTTTATAGATCCAGGACTTTAATTAAATGGTAAGCAACACTAACAGGTGGACTAACTTAAAATAACCTTGAGGTGACTAGTGATTAATACCACAGAAAGACACTGGAAGGATATTTTTCTGGCTTTTTATTATGAAGATGATTTGTGTTTGGTCTTCTTATATTTTAGGATTATTATTCTTTTTGTGATATTTCCCCTAGGTTTTGGTGAATTCACTTTATCAGAGTTTCAACTTTAATTTCTCATTTATATTCTCAGCTGAAAGTTCAGTAAGAAGGAAGAAAAACAGATAAGATATGAGCATCTTAAGACAGTGCAGGTCTTTATTTGAGGAGGGAAACACACAGAGGGTGTCTGTGTAAGAATCAGTGCTGGAGGCCACTCACAAGCTGGAGCAGTTAAGGAGTTGAGTGGCTGGCAAGGAAGGACACTGACAAGTTTCTCTGCAATTGGGCTTAGCTAAACATGACCAAAGCATGGTGTGAATAAATGAATGTCAGATGCTCTATAAACATCTCCTATGGCCAGCCATATCAAGGACCTACAGGGAGAAGAGGTTGGGTGGTAGGAATCTAGGCTTTACTTCTGCTTGTTAACTGTTATGGTTTGAGAAACCGTCACCATTTAAGCAATATGAGCCAAGAATTCAAATAGATGTAAAGAATGTCACCTTCTTGGATGAGTTTTCCCTCTGTCAGCCCTCACCAACTTTTCTCCTGGAGTTTATGCCTGAAGCAAATTTGGTTGAATCTAAAATAAGTTGGCCAATCATCTTGTTAAAAGCTAATTATGCAAATTTTGTCTCACAAAAGAGATTATTAGGGAGACAAAAATAACATTGGAATTTAGTAAAAGGCAAAACAACCACAATAAAAATCTGACTACAGGCAGGATGATGACGCACCTGAGAAAAAGAAAAAATACCTAGAAGTGGGAAAAGGATGGGTATGCCCAATCTTTCCCAGTGTTATATAATATATTGAGCTCAGGCAAGTCGCTTAATTCCTCAGAGCCTAGGTTTTATGACAAGCAAAGTGAGGCTGTTTGTACACATCAGTAAAATGTTGCTCTATGTTATTTTTCAGTTAGTTATTTAATGACACTTCTACAGTCCAAACTCTTCACTAAAACCAATTCCCTATAGGAGAACTGGACATATTTGATCCCTATATGATCCCTATGTAATTCAAGACACAGTTATCATGTTTGGTATAAAGAAGAGAGGACTGTGGTTCTGAGCGAATAAGTGGTCTAGGAAGAGCAAATTCATACCTATTGACATACTACTTGGTGTGAAGAGCTGTACTGTCTTGACACTTTCTTTCTTTCTTTCTTTCTTTCTTTCTTTCTTTCTTTCTTTCTTTTTGCTTTTTTGTTTTTTAATTTTTTAAGTATTTTATTAATTTATTCATATTACATCTCAATTGTTATCCCATCCCTTGTATCCTCCTATTCCTCCTTCCCTCCTGTTTTCCCCCTACTCTCCTCCCCTATGTCTGTGACTGAGGGGGACCTCCTCCCCCTGTATATGTTCATAGGGTATCAAGTCCTTTCTTGGTGGCCTGCTGTCCTTCCTCTGTGTGCCACCAGGCCTCCCCATCAAGGACAATAAGGGCAGTAAACTTCGAACTCCTACACAGATCTAGCCAATGGACAGGACATTCTCCACCATTGAGTGGAGAGTGGGGACTGACTCTCACATGAGCTCTGGTGCCCCATTTTTGACCATGTCCCCTTAATGTCTTGGCACTTTCAATCCTCTAGTCAATTCTCTGCGGGAAGTACCACTGGGCTCAGGTACTACAAACAGCAGTAAGTACTCTTATCATCTGGGCTACCTCTTCACCTCCTGGTCCCACCTCTTAGTAACTCATGGGCCACAACTGAGCTTTGGAAGGGACACTGTAAAATCATAGTAGTCCTGACTGCATTTTCTCTTAAATTAAATGACTATATATATATTATCTTAAAATTATATTAAATATTGTCTATCTTGCCCTCTTTAGGAAATATTACCTCACCTAGAATAATACAGATCCACCAATTTCTGCTTGAGTTAGGTCCTGAGGAACTCATTTTATGCATATATTTTAAGTCAGAATTATGTTTAACATACATGTTTAAAATACCATGGCTTAGCCACACAGTACACTGTGAAGTAGTACTTGCTAACTCTCCTGATTGTGTAACTCACTGGGGACAGGACCTTATTGTCTCTGTCCAGTACCTCAGCTGTTTTGACCCATGCCACTAGCCTGAGAAAACATTGAAATTCAAAACATTATCTACTGTATATGTACAACTTTCCCACCATTGTAAAGTTGCGATATTATAAAGCAAACTATCATTAAGTCAGAGATCATCTATGTTCTTAAATTTACCATGATAATGGATTAAGGAAGAAAAGAATAAAGGCATTCTTTTGTCAGAAATATTCATGATTGGGGTGGACAGATAGCTCAACAGATAAAGTGCTTGCTGTTCAGACATGATGATGTGAATTCTGACCCCCATTGTGCACATAAAAGTCAGGTGAGACCAAAAACTCCCATAAGATCCCAGCTCACAGGAGACAAAGATTAAGGATCCCCTCAGAAAGCTAGTTGCCTAGAGATATACTGTAAGAATATTTGATATAGAGCATCACTTAGATTTTCCAAACTCTGGATTTAATGAAATACTCTGTCTCATGAAAACAAAGTAAAACAAAACAAACAAACAAACAAAAAAGAAAACTAAAAACAAAACAAAAACAAAAACAGTGGAGGGAAAACAAAGAGACATCTAACCTTAGCCTTTAGTCTCCATACATGTGCATACACATATATAAGTTGATTAACATATAACTTCACACACGGCAAACACATAGACGCATACCATACACACATACATACACATACAAATATTGATCTACATGCTTGTTATATGGTTACAGCTTTTCATGAAAATTGTAGCTACCTATCAAGTAAACACTTTGTAATCAATGATAAGCATGTTAGTAAAGCATTTATGAATATATTCACAAGACGTATATATTTGTTAAAACTTATACATGGGAAAATTATAAGAATGGTATCAGAACATGAATCCTACAATCTTCAATTGGGTATATATTTGAACATTCAGGAAGCTAGGCAGAAAGATTTCTGTGGATACAAGAACACTTTGGGCTATATAGTAAACGCATGGCTAGTCTGTGATACATAATGAAAATTTGTCTCTAAAACACATAAAGAGGAAATTTTTCTCAAAACTACAAACTTTATGTTCATGTTAAGCTTTCTGATGTAAGAAAGTATATGAAGTGAGCCACTACCTCTTGAAACACTGCATTAATTATGTATATAACCTACTAAAGACCCCACTGAAAAGCCTTATGGCATAGGAAATCTTCAGTTGTGACAAAAAGACATTTGTATGTATTTAGAAAAATATAATGATATATTCATTTGAGTTGTAGTCTTGGAATCAAATGCATAGGGTCCAGGTAACAAAGAGGAATTTTCAATGTGACCAGTAAGAGCTAACTCTAAAAGCAGTTCAGATTTGGCCAATTATGTGATTGTAAATAGTGACTGTCAACTTTATAAGGTCTAGAATCATCCATGAGAGAAGGCTCTGGGTGTATCTTAGAGGGGTTATTTAGATGTGGGCCTGGGACCTGCATTTATCTCCTGGAAGTGCAGTGTGCTCTCATAATTGCTAAGTCATCTCTCCAGCCTCCCCTCACCCTTAAGATTTTTTTCATATCCTTTCATTTCTTTGTAGTTTTCCTTATCACCTACTGTATTTAATTTGGGCAGATGGCATTAGTGTGAATGTGAAACTATCCTCTGGAGCATACGTAACTCACTAGTGGCTCTATGATTGAAGACAAACATTTTCTCTTCTCCAGCAATCAACTGCCATTTAGTCCTCTGGGTGAGGAGAACCTCATGAGACCCTTTCCATCTGTAACTGAATGCTTTGAAGCTTTATCTTGTGCCCTATGATGGAATAGATTTGTTATAAGTTTGTGTGAGTTTATTTTCTTCAGAACTCCTCTTCCATGATGTTCCTTGAGACCAATGCAGAGTGCTTTATAACCCTACGTTGCTATTTATTTTGGATAATATTAATCTGGCTTATACAAATGACTTTTAAAGTTTAGGTATGCCTGAGAGAAAAGCATCTCGATGACTGATTAATTTTTTTGACTCTGTATTTTTTTTTCAGACTTGGCACTATGGCATTATCATGCTTATAGGTAGTACAATTATTTTAGCTTTGTGCTTCCTGTGATGTTACATTGTCTTTTTTTGTCCCCTTATTAATAGATATCTTCAGGTCTGCATCTATAAATTTCTAACTTCTTTCATCAGGTTAATAAAGTTTTGTAGAGTCAACGTTATTTGCCAGGCACTGTTTTGGTCTCCAAAGACATATAAATGAATTCAATATTAACAAAGTCCTTCCCTCAAGGAGATTAAATATAAGCAGAAACAAGATAATAAACAAATGCATAAGACAACTTTATATTGTAAACAGTACAGTAAAATAAATAAAAGTCTGCTTGACACAGAGGAAGAGTAGTTGTTAATTATCTGCTACTTTTTAAGTAATTGTATATGAATATGAATTTCTATATCTTGTCTCAGGGTACTATTCTCTCAGAGATTAGCTCTCAGTAGTTGTAATTATGGGAGTATATTTTCTCTCCCTCCTTCCCTCCCTCTCTCATTCTTTTTCTCCTTTACCTCTCTTTTCCCCTCCCTCCCTCCCTCCCTCCATCTGCCCCTCTCTTTCTTCTCCCTTTCTCTCTTTTCCTTCCCTCCATTTCTCCCCTTATCTCTCTCCCTTTTTCTTTCTTCTTCTACCTCCCTCCTTTGTCTCATTCCATCTTTGACTTCTCTTCGTAGACTTGGTATGTATTACTAAAACTCCAGTGTCCTTCAATAAGCTTTTATTATTTAATGTTTACTAATGGATGATTGCCATTCACCATACAATTTTATTGTATGTACTTCTTTATTTATCTAAAGACTATATGAATCCATTTTGCATTATTAAATATTTTAATCATATCATATTCATTTCTTGTGTATGTGGAGAGAGATTGCCAGTCTGTACGGTGGTGATACTTCATTATTTTATAGATTTGTTATAAGTTTGTGTGGTTTACTTTTTTTAGAACTCCTCTTCTAGATGACAACCTGCAGAAATTAATTATTTTCTTCAACTTTTGGGTCCTAGAGATTGAACTCAAATCATGAGGATTTGCAGTAAGAACCTTTTTTGACTGGGCTATATCACATAGAAACACCACATAGATATATGGTTATATCACAATATATTGTCAGCCTTTTCTTTCTATTCTTTGTCAGAGTCTGTGATCCATGAAACCAGCAGAGTCTGGTACTGACCCAGAAAAAATTTGTTTTAATATTTAAACAAACAAACAAAACAAAACAAAACAAAACAAAACCTTCCTTGGTCTGACTTTGAGAAGTTGAGCTTTGCCAACAATTCTCTCATATTCCTGAGTATGTTACATATCCTGGTTTTCATCCATTCTCTTGAATGTTAAGTTATAGCTGAGAATATATTTTCTGAATTATGCTGTCGTTACAGCACTATCATCATTTTGCCACCACTTTGATTCCACAACACTAAGTCCTTTAAATAATAACTAAAATATTAACCCAAATCTCATAATGCTAATGATATAAACTTTAGGTCAATCCCTGACAGAATCTAGATAAAAATACAATCTACCCAGAGTCAAAAGCCATCAGAGACTACCAGTCAGATCCTTCCTGGGAAAATTGCAGCAGTGTAGTCTGCACTGTGCCCTCTTCAAGCCAGTTCCTGAGCCCCAGCCCTACATACAATCTCAGAGCCTTGTAGCTATTAGGGACTACCAGCTCTACCAGCAAATTCAGGAGGTCTACAACCATCAAGGTCCACCAGGCCTGTCTACACCAAGGACAATCAGATGGCTGAAGTTCAGTATAAGAGCACACTCAACCAAAATAAGGGAAATATGGTACCACAAGGAAAATAAAAGAAAATGGGAAAAGGAAAAGAATAAAGTTGTTTAAAAAAACTGAGAATGGAAATAAAGGCAATAAAGAAAACACAAACTTGAGGTAATACTGGCTATGGAAAACCTAGCAAAGAGAACAGGAGCTACGGGCACAAGCATCACCAAAAGAATACAAGAGATGGAAGAGATAATCTTAAGCATAGAAGGTAGGATAGAAGAAAATGATACATCAATAAAAGAAAATAATATATCTAAACATTTTCTAACACAAGACATCCCAGAAATGTGGGACACCATGAAAAGACCAAATCTAAGAATAATAGGAATAGAAGAAGGAAAAGTTTCCCAGCTCAAAGAGCCAGAAAACATCTTCAACAAAATCACAGAAGAAAATTTCCCTAACCTAAAGAAAGAGATGGCTATAAATGTACAAGAAACTTAGAGAACATCAAAAGTTTGGACTTCCTGCCATATAATAAACAAAACACTAAATGTACAGAACAAAGAAAGAATATTAAAAGCAGCAATGGATAAAGGCCAAATAACATATAAAAGAAGACCTATTAGAATTGCACCAGATTTCTATCTTTAAAAGACAGAAGAGTATAGTCAGATACATTGTAGACCTTGAGACCATAGATGCCAGTCATACTATTATACACAGCATAACTTTCAATCACCATCAATGAAGAAGTAAGATATTTCATGACAAAACCAAATTAAAAACTATCTAACCATAAAGCCAGCCATACTGAAAATATTTAAAGAAAAAATCCACCAAGGAGGTTAACTACACCCTAAAAGACAGAGGAAATAAAAATTTCCACATCAGGAGGAAGAAGAAGAAGGAGAAGAAGAAGAAGAAGAAGAAGAAGAAGAAGAAGAAGAAGGAGAAGAAGAAGAAGAAGAAGAAGGAGAAGAAGAAGAAGAAGGAGGAGGAGGAGGAGGAGGAGGAAGGAAAGAGAGAAAAAGAGAAGCACACCTAAACACACACACTAACAGTAATAAAAAAAAATGAAAGATTAAATAAAGCTTAAATCACACATTGAGCCCACACATTACTAGTGGGAGACTTCAACACCCCATGTCACCAATCAACAGATCATTGAGACAGAAACTAAACAGAAATAATGAAACTAATAGGTGTCATGAATCAAATGAACCTAACAAATATTTATAAAGCTTTTCACCGAAACACAAAAGAATATACATCTTCTCAAAATCTCACAAAACTTTCTTCAAAATTGAGTATATAATCAGTCACAAAAGAAGTCTCAACAAAAACAAGAAAATTGAGTTAATATATTGTATCATATTAGATCAGAATGGATTAAAATTGGACTTCAACAACAACAGAAAGCCTACACATGCATGACTCTCTACAAACTGAACAACTCTTAATGACCACTGGGTCAGGGAAGAAATAAAGAAAGAAATTAAAGACTTTCTAGAATTCAATGAAAACTAGGGCACATCATACTCAAACATAGGGGACACAATGAAAGAAGTGCTAAGAGGAAAGGTCACTAAGCACCTTCATTAAAAAATCGGAGAAATCTCACACTAGTAACTTAACAGCACACCTGAAAGCTCTAGAACAAAAGGAAGCAAACACACACAAGAGGAGTAGACAATAGGAAACCACCAATTTGGGGGATGAAACCAATAAAATAGAAACAAATAGAAAAATATAAAGAAACAACAAAACTGAGAGATGGGTTTTTGTTGGTTTGTTGTTTGTGGTTTGTTTTTTATTTTTGTTTTTTGAGAAAATCAACAAGACAAACCCTTAGCCAAAGGAATTAAAAGTAAGTAAGAAAGTATCCAAATTAACAAAATCAGATATGAAAAGGGGGACATAACAACAGACACTGAGAAAATCCAAAGACATTCGGTCTTACTTCAGAAGCCTTTATGTAACAAAATTGGAAAATCTAAATGAAATGGACTATTTTTTTAATTATATTCCACTTACCAAAGTTGAATCAAGATCTTAAAAACAAATTAAATATTTCTCTAACCCTTAAGGAAAAGATGCCGTCATTTAAAGTCTCCCCATGCCCACCCCCACAAAAAAATCTAGGACCCAGATAGTTTCACCACAGAATTCTACCGACCCAGATAGTTTCACCACAGAATTCTACCAGATCTTTAAAAAAGAGTGAATACCAAAGCTATTCCTCAAACTATTCCACAAAATAGAAACAGAAGGAATATTGCCAAACTCATTCTATGAGGTCACAGTCATCCTAATACCTAAACCACTGAAAGACTCAAGAAAGAGAACTTCAGACCAACTACCCCTATGAACATTGATGCAAAACTACTCAAAGAAGTATGGGCAAAATGAATCCAAGAACACATCAAAGGTATCATCCACCATAGATGCAGTGGTGGTTCAGTATATAAAAATCCATCAGCATAATCCACCACATAAACAAACTGAGAGAAAAAAAGCTACATAATCATCTCATTAGATGATGAAAAATTCTGTGTCAAAATCCAATAACGTTTCATGTGAAAAGTCTTGGAGAGAGCAGGAATACAAGGCACACACCTCAACACAATAAAGGTAATATACACAGGCCTATAGCCAACATCAAACTAAATGAAGGGAAAGTTAAAACACTTCCACTGAAATCAGGGACAAGACAAGGTTTTCACTCTCTCCTTATTGCTTAATATAGTACTTGAAGTAGCAGCTAGAACAATAAGATGAATAAAAGGATCAAAGAAAAACAAATTGAAAAGAAAGAAGTCAAAGTTTGACTTTTCAAAAGCGATACGGTAGTATACATAAGTGACCCCAAAAAGTCTACCAGGGAACTCCTATGGCTGATAAACACCTTCAGCAAAGTGGCTGGATACCAAATTAACTCAACAAGCAGCAAAACCTTCCTTTACACTTATAATAAATGGGCTGGGAAAGAAATTAGGTGGAAAGTACTCATCACAATAACCACAAATAATACAAAATATATTGGTGCAACTCCATCTAAGTAAGTGAAAGACCTGTATGACAAAAACTTCAAGTCTCTGAAGAAAGAAATTGAAGAAGATATCAGAATATGAAAAGATCTCCCATGCTCATGGATCAGTAGGATTAGCATAGTAAAAATGGACAACTTACCAAAAGCAATCTACAGACTTAGTGCAATGCCCATCAAAATGCCAACACAATTCTTTATAGAATTTGGAAGAATAATTATGAACTTCATATGAAAAAACTAATCTCCCAAATAGCTTAGACATTTCTGAATAGTAAAAGACCTTCTGGAGGTATTTCCATCCCAGATCTCAATCTGTACTATAAGAAAACTGCATGGTACTAGCATAGAAACAGACAGATGGAACAAAGAAATGGAATTGAAGACACGGCAATAAACCCACACAGCTATAGACACTTGATTTTTGACAAAGAAATGAAAAGCATACAATGGAACAAAGAAAGCCTCTTCAACAAGTAGTGCTGGTCTAACTGGATGGCAACATGTAGAAAATGCAAATAGATTCATATTTATTGCCCTGAACAAAATTCAAGTCCGAGTGGATCAAAGAACTCAACACAAAACTGGATACACTGAATCTTAGAAGAGAAAGTGGGAAAGGATATTGCACTCTTTGGCACAAGTGATGATTTCCTGACTAGAACACCAACAGCTCAGGCACTAACATCAACCACTGTCAATAGAACAAAACAGAAACCTACAGAATAGGAAAAAGTCTTCATCAACCCTACATCTGACAGAGACCTAATATTCAAAATATGTAAAGAATTCAGGATACTAAACATGGGGTACAAAGATAAACAGAATTCTCAACAGAGGAATCTCTAATGGCCAAGAAGCGCCTAAAGAAATAGTCAACATCCTTTGTCATTAGAGAAATGCAAATCAAATCTACTCTGGGATTACATTTTATACCTGTCAGAATGGCTAAGATAAAAAAAAAAACCCAAGTGACAGTACATTATGTGAGGATGCAGATTAAGTGATAAACTCCTTCATTCCTGGTGGGAGTGCAAACTTGTACACCCACTGTGGAAATCAATCTGGAGGATTCTCAGAAAACAGGCAATAAATCTATCTCAAGACCTAGCTATACGACTCCTGGGAATATTAACAACAGATGCTCCACCATACAATATGGATATTTGTTCAAGTATTTTCATAGCAACTTTATTTGTAGTAGTCACAAACTGGAAACAACTTAGGTGTCCCTCAACTGAAGAATAAATAAATAAACTGTGGTACATTTACACAATGGAATACTACTCAGCTATTAAAAACATATACATCATGCAAGTTACAGGCAAAGGATTAGAACTAGAAAAGACTATCCTGCATGTGGTAACCCAGACCCAGAAAGAAACACATAACATAGACTCATTTATAAGCGGATATTAGCCATAACTTACAGGATAATTGTGCTACAATTGACAGACAAAAGAAGCCAAGGAGGGCCTAAGAGAAGATGCTGAATCTCACTCAAAACAGAAAACACAATAGATATCTGAAGTAGATGGACAGAGGGAACTGAATGAGAAGGGGATTGGGTGTGTGGGAGCATAGGGAGGGCTAGGAGAGAGTTGAGATTGGTGGGGAGGCAAGCATCTATGGCAAGAGGGAAGCTGTGGGTTGTCCCTAGCTGAGATTTCTAGCAGCAGGGCTAAGGAGTCCTACGTTGCCACTTTCTATAGTCAGGTGGGACTTCTAGTGGAGGGAGATTGAAGAAATGGCAAACCAATGGCTGGGTCAATTTGAGACCCATCCCATGGGAAATAACTAACTCCTATTACTTTTAATCATACTCTGCTATAGTTGCAGACAGGAGCTGTCTTCTGAGAAGGTTCATCCAGCAGCTGAAGGAAACAGGTGCAGAGACCCACAGCCTAGGCCAGGTGTTCTGTGGAGGAATGGGAGGGAGGACAGAGGGAGCTGGAGGGATCAAGAACACCACAAGCAGACCTAAGAGTAAACTAACTTAGGGCCATGGGACCTCACACAGACTGAATTACCAACCAGGCATGGGCAGGATCTAGATCTAGATCCTCTATTCACATGTAACAGATTTGCAGCATGGTCAATTTGTGGATCCCCTAACAATGGGAGTAGGTTTTGTCTCTGACTCTGTTGCCTGCTACTGGATCCCTTCCCTGTTGCTGGGCTGCCTTTAAGGGTCCTATGGAAGAGGATGTCCTTAGCCCTGCTGTGACTTGAGGTACCAGAGTTTGTTGGTACCCCTTGGAGGGCCTCCCCTTCTCTGAGAATGGGGGAGGGGAAGTGAGGAGGGAAATTGGGATGAAAGGAGGGAGTGGATGGGATCAGGCTACAAAGAAATTAAATAGGTAAATAAATAAATAAATAAATAAGAATATACAGTCTAAAATAGTCACATGTCTCACATCATCAGTCCCAACTACAGCAAGCATTGTCTTGCTCTGGGGCAGCCTTTCTCAAAAGTTATCCAAACTTGGGATTGTCACAATCGTACAGTGGTTAGGAGAGCCTGCCTCTCTAGCCTAGTTTATTCTTTATACCTACATGAGTCTGTTTATAACAAGTAACTCCAGCTCCATGGGATCTGATGCAGGCTTGCATTCATGTGCACATACTCACACCCAGATGTGCATACATATACATAAATAAAAAGAAAATAATTATTTAAATACTTGCCCACACTCCCTAATACCTTTCCTTCATAATTAATATAAGATCATTGGTCTATCTGCAAAATACCAATGATATCTTCATCTCATTTCTCTTTAATTTTTATGGAGAATATATTATCTGGTTTTAAACTCCCTTGACCACAAGTTTAGTAAATATATTCCTCAATCAGAAAGTAATTTTCTTCCAAACATGAAACTGGCAGTCATTTCACTGTTTTTAATTTGCCTTTCAGCTTCATGCCTCATTAATGCTTCTTTGCTCTTATCACTTCCAAGTCTCTTATTTCAGTGTTTCCTGCTGAGAACAATGATGAAGATGCTAGGCATGAGCAGAAAGTAAACTGTAATCTTTCCCTATCACTGGCAAGAGAGCACTTGGCAGAGTGAGTGAGCAATTATAAATTTGTTAGAAAACAAGGGGATTCAGTACTGGGGCCACATATGGACAAGTGCAGGCAGAGATGGAAGACACCTTTTTTAAATTTTGTAATATACTTTTAAAAATAATGTATTCAGATTACATCCTGATTATTGTCCCTTCACTTGTATCTTACCATTCCCCCCTCCCTCCCTCTTTCACCCTATTCCCCTCCTCTAGACATGTGACAGGAGGGGACCTCCTCCCCTACCAAATCATCACAGTCAATCAGGTCTCATCCAGATAACTTGTTTTCCCTTCCTGTGCGTGCCCCGACCACAAGGAAGTGGTCAAATAAGGGGCAGCAGAGTTCATGTCAGAGTCAGTCCCCACTCTTGCTGCAGTCATGGAGAATGAGCAGTCCATTGGCTAGATCTGAATAGGGGTTCTAGGTTTACTGTATGCATTGTCCTTGGTTGGAACAGCAGTTTGTGCAGGCCCCCTGGGTCCAGATCCACCAGCCTTGATGATCTTCTGGTGTGGTTCCTGGACCCGCTGGATCCTTCTATCTCCCCATTCTTTCATACCACTCTCACCTGGAGTCTAATAGTGAGTCCCAGCACTTGTTCCAATCTGCCACTGAGTGGAGACTCTCAAAGGACATCCATGTTGGGCTAATATCCAATTGTAGGTAAGTATAAACCATGTGTGTCTATCTGGGTCTGGGTTAACTCACTCAGGATGATCATTCCTAGGTCCATCCACTTGCCTGAAAATTTCAAGATTTCCTTGTTCTTAACAGCTGAGTAGTATTCCATAGTATAAATGTATCACAGTTTCTTTATTCATTCTTTGATTGAGAGGCATGTAGATTGTCAGCAGATTCTGGCTATTATGAATAAGGCTGTTATGAACATAGTTGAGCAAATGTCCTTGTTGTGTGGTGGAGCATCTTTCAGATGTCTGCCAAGGAGTGGAATAGTTGGATCTTGAGGTAGCCCTATTTCCAATTTTCTGAGAGAGTGCCAGATTGATTTCCAAAGTGGTTGTACAAGTTTACCCTCCTACCAGCAATGAAGGAGTGTTCCCATTTCTCCACATCCTCATCAGTATGTGCTATGACTTGAGTTTTTGATCTTAGCCATTTTGATGGATGTTAGATGGAATCTCAGAGGCATTTTGATTTGTATTTCTCTGATGACTAAGGACACTGAGCATTTCTTTAAGTGTTTCTCAGCCATTCGATATTCCTCTGTTTAGAATTCTGTTTATCTTTGAACCCCATTTCTTAATTGGGTTATTTGGTTTGGTTGTATTTAATTTCTTGAGTTCTTTATATATTTTGGATATAAGACCTTTGTCAGATGTAGGGTGGTGAAGATCTTTTTCCAGTCTGTAGTCTGTCACTTTGTTCTGTTGACACTGTCTTTTGCCATATAGAAACTTTCCAGTTTCATAAATTCTCATTTACTAATGGTTGATCTTAGGGCCTGAGCTGTTGGTGTTCTTTTCAGGAAGTTGTCTCCTGTGCCATGACTTCAAGGATCTTCTCCTCTCAACAATAGATTTAGTGTCTCTAGTTTTATTTTGAGGTCTTTAATCTACTTGGACTAGAGTTTTGCGCATGGTAGTAAATATGGATGTTTTCATTTTTATACATGTAGACATCCTATTAGGCTAGCACCATTTGTTGAAGATGCTATCCTTTTTCCATTGTATAAATTTGGCTTCTTTGTCAAATATCAAGTGCCCATAGGTGTATGGATTTATCTCTGGGTCTTTGATTTGATTCCATTGATCAATCAGCCTATTGCTCTGCCAGTACCATGCTATTTTAATTACTGTTGCTCTATAGTGCAGCTTGAGATCAGGGATGGAGATTCCTCCAGAGGATCTTTTATTGCATAGTATTGTTTTAGGTATTCTGGGTTTTTTATTTTTCCAAATGAAGTTGAGATTTGATCTCTCAAGGTCTTTAAAAATTGTGTTTAACACATTTGGTCACTTGATTTTTGGCAAAGAAGCCAAATCTATTCACTGGAAAAAACAATAGCATCTTCAACAAATGGTGCTGGTCTAACTCTATGTCTACATGTAGAAAAATGCAATTAGATCCCTATTTGTCACCATGCACAAAACTCAAGTCCAAGTGGATTAAAGACCTCAGCATAAAACCAGAGACATTGAATCAATTAGAGGAAAAAGTGGGAAAGAGCCTGGAATGTACTGGCACAGGAGACAACTTCCTGAACAGAACACCAACAGCCCAGGCCTTATGGTCAACAATTAATAAATGGAACCTCATGAGGCTGAGAAGCTTCTGTACGGCAGGAGACACTGTCAACAGAACAAAGCGACAGCCTATAGACTGGGAAAAGATTTTCACCAATCCTACATCTGACAAAGGTTTAATATTCAAAATATATAAAGAACTCAAAAAATTAAACACCACCAAATCAAATAACTCAATTAAGAAATGGGGCTCAGAACTAAACAGAGAATTCTCAACTGAGGAATATCAAATGGCTGAGAAACATTTAAAGAAATGCTCAGCATCATTAGTCATCAGAGAAATGCAAATCAAAACAACACTGAGATTCCATCTTACACCCATCAGAATGACTAAAATAAAAACTTCATGTGACACCACATGCAGGTGAGGATATGGAGCAAGAGTAACACTCCTTCATTGCTGGTGGGAATGCAAACTGGTACAACCACTTTGGAAATCTATCTGGCGCTTTCTCAGAAAACTAGGAATAGAGCTTCCTCAAGACCCAGCTCTTCCACTATTTGGAATATACTCGAAAATGCTCCATCACACAATAAGGACATATGTTAAACCATGTTCATAGGAGCCTTATTCATAATAGCCACAACCTGGAAACAGCCTAAATGTTCCTCACTTGAAGAATGGATAAGCAAACTGTGGTACATTTACACAATGGAATACTACTCAGCTTTTAAAAACAAGGAAATCCAGAAATTTGTGGGCAAACAGATTGAACTAGAAATGATCATAATGAGTGAGTTCACCCAGAAGCAGAAAGAATCAAATGGTATATACTCATTTATACCTGGACACTAGCCCAACGTGCATGTCCCATGAAAGTCTTCACTTAGCATGAAAGTGGGTCAGAGGGGAGGATATTCTATTGGGACTTTAGGTGAGAGAAGCATGGGAGAATGGGGAAGTAGAAAGATCCAGAGGGTCCTAGAAAACTACAAGAACATTATGATGGGCAGATCTGGGCCCAGGGTTCCTGCTCAAACTATGGCACCAGCCAAGGACAATACGGGCAATAAACTTCGAACCCCTACCCAGATCTAGCCAATGGATAGAATATTATCCACAGTTGAATGGAGAGTGGGGTCTGACTTTCACATGAACTCTGGTGATCCATATTTGACCTCCTACCCTTGATGGGGAGGCCTGATGGCACTCAGAGGAAGGGTAGTAGGATACCAAGAAGAGACTTGATACCCTATGAGCATACACAGGGGGAGGAAATCCCCTTCAGTCAAAGACGTAGGGGAGGGGAGTTGGGGGAAACTGAGAGGGAGGGAAGAATGGGAGGATACAAGAGATGGACTAACAATTGAGATGTAATATAAATAAACTGATAAAATATTTTAAAAATTGTGTTTAAGTATTTTGATAGGGATTGCATTGAATCTGTAAACTGCTTTTGGTAAGATGACCATTTTTACTGTGTTATTTTTCCTGATTCATGACCAAGGGAGATCTTTCCATCTTCTGATATCATCTTCAATTTCCTTCTTCAGAGACTTGAAGTTTTTTTCATACAACTCTTTCACTTGTGTATAGTTATACTTAGATACTTTATATTATTTGTGGCTATCATGAAGGATGTAGTTTCCCTAATTTCTTTCTCACCACTGTCACTTGAATACAGGAGGGCTACTGACTTTTTTGAGTTGATTTTGTATCCAGCTACTTTTCTGAAGGTGTTCATCAACTATAGGAGTTCTGTGGTGGAAATTTGGGGATCATTTATGTACACTATCATATCATCTGCAAATATGGATAATTTGACTTCCTCCTTTCTGATGTGGATCCCCTTGATTTCCTTTTGTTGTCTTATTGCTCTAGCTAGAGCTTCAAGTACTATATTGAAGAGAAATGAAGAGAGTGGGCAGCCTCTATATGTTAGTGGATTTTAGTGGAATTTCCTTGAGTTTCTCTCCATTTATTTTAATGTTGACTATTGGCTTGCTGTATATAGCTGTTATTATGTTTAGGTATGTGCTTTGTATTCCTGATCTCTCCAAGACTTTAAACATGAATGGGTGTTGTATTTTGTCAAATTCTTTTTTGACATCTAAGGAAATAATGATTTTTTTTGTTTGTTTGTCAGTTTGTTTATAGGGTACATTACATTGATTTATTTCTGTATATTGAACCATCCCTTCATGCTTGGAATGAAACGTACTGCATCATGGTAAATGATATCTTGTGAGTATTTTATTGAGTATTTTTGTGTCAATGTTCATAAGAGAAATTGATGTGAAATTATCTTTCTTTGTTGGATCTGTGAGGTTTAGGTATCAAGGTGACTGTGGCCTATTAGAATGAGTTTTGTAATTTTCTATCCTTATCTATTTTGTGGAGTAGTTTGATTTAAGCTTTAGTAATGTTTCTTATATGAATGTGGTTGTCCTTGAATTTGGGGCATGGATGGTCAGAATTGAGATGTCATCTTGGAATTTTCTTTTGATGAGTATGAAGTACCCTTCCTCATCAGTTTTTATTAATTTTGGTTGAAGGTCTATTTTATTAGATATTAGAATGGGTACGACAGCTTGCTTCTTGTGTCTGTTTGCTTGGAAGACCTTTTTCCAGCCTCTTACACTGAGTTAATGTCTATCATAGTGGCTGAGATGTGTTTCCTGAATGGAACAGAATGTTGTGTCTTGTTTATGCATCCATTTTCTCAGCCTGTGTTTTTTTATTAAAGAGTTGAGACCATTAATGTTGAGAGAGATTAATGACAAGTGACTGTAATGTCCCTTGATTTTGATGTTGGTTGTAGTAGTGTGTTTGTGTGTCTGTTTTTTGTTTGTTTGTTTGTTTGTTTGTTTTTGCTAAAGCAAAGTTATATATTTCCTGTGGTTTCCTGGTTGTAGTTAGTCATTTTGGGTTGGAATTTTCTTTCTAGTAGCTTCTGTAGCATTGGATTTGTGGATAGGTACTGTGAATTTGTTTTTTGCATGTAATATCTTGTTTTCCCCATCTATGGTTATTGAAAGTTTTGCTGGATATAGTAGTCTGGATTGGCATCTGTAGTCTCTTAGGGTTTGCAGGACCTCTGCCCAGACCCTTATGGCTTTTATGGTCTCCAATGAAAAGTTGAGTATGATTCTGGTAGGTTTGCAATTATGTGTTACTTGGCATTTTCCCTTGTCTCTTTTAATAGTTTTTCTTTGTTCTGTACATATTGTGTTTTTATTATTATGTGGTGGAAGGATTTTCTTTTCTGGTCTATTTTATTTGGTGTTTTGTAGGCCTCTTGTATTTTTATGTGCATCTCTTTCTTTAAATTGTGAACATTTTCTTCTATGGTTTTGTTGAAAATATTTTCTGGGCATTGAAGCTGGGCGTCTTCTCTTTCCTCAATTCCTTTTATATGTAGTTTTCATCTTTTCATGGTGTACTTGATTTCTTGGATGTGTTGTGTCGGGAATTTTTCAGATTTAACATTTTCTTGAATTGTTGGATCAAATTCTTCTATTGTTTCTGTTATACCCAAGATTCTTTCCTCAGACTCTTGAATTCTTGTTAGCAATTCCTACTTCTGTCGTTACTGTTTTCTTCTCTAAGTTCTCTCTTTCCTGGCTTTCCTCTGTTTGTGCTTTTATCATTGTTTTCATTTTTATCTTCAGATCTTGAATGATTTTATTGACTTCCTTCCCCTGATTGTTTGCAATTTCCTGAATTTCTTCCAGTAATTTCTTCATTTCCTCTCTATGCACTTCTGACATGGCCTTTCTAAGGTCCTCAATCTGTTTGTCTTCATTTTCCTGTATTTATTTTTTGATTTTATTAATTTCCTTCATTATCATATTCATTATGAAGGATTTGAGGTCATGTGGGTCAGTTGTGTTTTGAGTTTCAAGAGTTGATTTCTTTGGGATAACTGGGTTCTGGAGATACCATATTATTTTGGGTTTTGTTGTTTGGGTTTTTAGGCTCACCTTCAGTCATCTTGCTGTTTCTGACATTGGGTGGTAATTTCTGGTGTCCTTCACTGGCCATTGAGAGCAGTTCATTGGTGAGTGGCTATAAATGGAGACCCTTCACCTGTGAGGATCAGGAAACTCTTCCCAGGATCAGGCAGATGGCCTGGGTTCAGCTATGGTGACTTTGCTGCACACCCTGGGCTCTTCACTGGGCCAGCAGAGACTGATGCCGGTGCTCTGAAGCCCAAGGTTCAATCCGAGAGAGTGTACAGATAGCCTACTATCCTGCATTTCTCTGGGCTTTGGAGACCGTGTCAATGGACATGGGTCCATGGGGCCTTTTTTCAGTCAGAGAGAGAGTACAAGTACATCATGATAGCCTGTGGCATTTGATGCATTTTGATGCAAGTGCCTGTGCCAACCAGGACCCGGGGGCCTTGGTTCAGTCCACCAAAGAGTGAGGGTACTGAGCACTAACTTGTGGTGTTTTGCTGGGCTTTGGTGTGTGTGTCTGTGTTCACTGAGGCCCTGGGACATTGCTTCAGTCCACAAGAGAGTGGGGCTACTGAGACCTAGCCTGCAGTGTTTGGCTGGGCTATGGGGGAACATGTCCACAGCCTTCTGGGCCCCTATTTTGGTCATGGGTCCCTCCATGGACCAGACGGTTATCCGAGGTTAGATTTATCCCAGTGCCACACTCTGGGATTACTCCTGGGCCAGCAGACACTGATGCTGGTGCTCTGTAGCCTACAGGTCAGTCAGACAGAGAGTGTAGGTACTACCCGATAGCCTACATTTGGCTGGGCTTTGGTGAGCTTGCCTGTTTCAGCTCAGGCTCTGGGGATTTCTGTGGACTGGCAGGGTGGTCTGAGGTCAGATCAACCCATTCTCCTGGGTTCTCCCATGGGCCTTCAGATCCAGATGCTGGTACTTCACTGCCCACAGTTCAGTCCCAAATACAGAGTCTGAGATATAGAGCAGAGATGCAGCTTGCCAGCAAGTATGTGGCCAGTCTTTGGGGACTGGGCTCCTGTCCTTTGCAGACAAGTTGGATGGCCTGAGACCAGACCCACCTGTGCCCTGCACCTTGTGGACCCCTCTTACTGAGCACTTTCCAGATATTGTAGTCTGTAGATCTCACCCTGCTCTCTAGGCTCTGTCCTGGCATTCAGACACAGTTCATGACCAGCACCACCATCTTGGATCTTGGAAGATACCTTTAAAACACAGTTTAAAATAACCTAGATGTCCCTCAACTGAAGAATGGATAAAGAAATTGTGGTACTTGTACACAGTTCAATACTACTCAGATATTAAAAACAAGTATATCATAAAATTTGCAGGCAAAGGGATGGAGCTAGAAATGATCATCCTAGAAAAATAAATAAGAAAGAAAGAAAGAAGAGAGAGAGAGAGAGAGAGAGAGAGAGAGAGAGAGAGAGAGAGAGAGAGATCATCCTGAATGAGGTGACCCAGACCCAGAAAGAAACACATGGTATTTACTCACTTATAAGTGGACTTTAGCTATATAGTACAGGATAAACATCCAAACTACACAGACTCAAAGAAAGTAAGTAGCAAGAAGGATCCAAGGGAGGATGTTCAAATATCACTCAGGAACGGAAATAGAAAAGAGAGGTAGTAGTCAAAGAAAGGGAACAAGGTAGGAGAGGGAGCACAGAGAAACATGATGGTGGAGATCTGACCTGGGGAGACCAGGGTCAGGAGGACAGAAGGGCCTGGAAAGAAAAGAGAAACTGTGAGGCAGGGGGCAGCATATCTGTGACAAGCTGGAGACCAAAGTCAGGGTAGGCTCCTGGGAGGATATGAGGGGGACTCTGGCAGAGACTTCTAGTATCAGGGGACATAGTGACTGAAGAGGACACACTCTAACTAGCCAAGACTTCTAGCAGAACACCAACCCACCCAAATAAACTTCAAACCAAAATTTACCCTGTCTGCAAGACTTTCAGAGATAAAGATAGAGCATAGATTAAGGGAATGTCCAACCAATGCCTGGCCCAACCCAAGACACACCCTGTGGGAGAGAGCCAAGCCCTGACACTATTAATAGTACTCTGCTGTGCTTACCAAAAGGAACCTAGCAGAATATTACTCTGAGAGGCTCTACCCACAGATGTGGAGACTCACAGCCAAACATTGGGTGATGTATAGGGAGTTTTATGGAGAGTTGGGGGAAGAAAAGAACCTGGAGGTGGATGTGACAGGAGTGCCACAAGAACACCAACAGAACAAACTAACCAGGGCCCAGAGTGGTTTGCTGAAGCTGAAGCACCAACCAAGGACTGTGCGCAGACTAGCCCTATGATCCCTCCATAGATTTAGACAATTGATAGCTCAGGTTTCATGTGGGTCATCTAGTAAGGGGAGCAGAGGCTATCCCTGATATGGACTCTAATGCCAGCTTTTTGATCACTCCCCCTGCAGGACTGCCTTGCGAGGACACATCAGAAATGGACACTGACAGTCCTGATGTGGCTTGATGAGCTGGTGTGGGTGGGCAGATGGGCCTCTTCATTTCTGAGTAATAGGGGAAGGGAGAGGGAGGGAGAATGGGGCTGAGAGTTTCTTGTGATGAAATACCATGACCAAAGTGCAAATTGTGAGGGGAGGGTTTATTTGGCTTATACATCCACTGAAGGAAGCCCAGGATGGAAGCTCAAACAGGACAGGAACTTGGAGGCAGAAGCTGATCCAAAGGCCATGCAGAGGTATTGCTTATTGGCTGGCTCACATGGCATGCTCAACATGGTTTTTAGAAGCCAGGATTACCACACTAGAGGTGACCTCACTCACAATAGTGTGGTTCCTCCCACATCAATTATATTTAAGAAAATGCTCTAGAGGCTTGCCTATAACAATGTTATTGTGTAGTGGATATAAATATGTTTCTGTTTTGATCCCAAGCCTGAGATGAGAAACGGATTTTTGTGATGGTGTGCAGTGCTTTTCCACTGGAAATAGACTTGTGAGAGAATAGATATTTGTCCACTAGAAGAAGAACCACCTCTAGTGGGGGTATAGTCTTTGCCAACTGATAAACATCCTATTTCAGACTCCAAGAGTTACCAAACAAGAGGTCGGGATTTTTGGTCTTGGCCTCATTTCCTGTTGTTTGGGTGTTCATCACTCCACTTTGAGATTCTCCTAGAGAGAAAAGTTCCAGAGAACCCTTCTAGGTTTGTGTTGCTGCTCTGGGTTCCCGAGGCTGCAGTTGCAGTCAACTTTGCTGAATTGCTGTTTTGCTGTTTAATGGGTTTGCTGAAATCAATGTCAACTATGCCAATGGAATCATACCAAGGAACTGAGTCTAAAAAGTCTACTTTTCCTGCCCCCACTAATATCTTTTCTCTCCTATCTAGGGTAGATGGGCTGGAAGGGAGGTGTAAGTATTGAAGAACCACAAATAAAGTAGCTTTGAAAAAGTTCAAAGCCTACATTATGGAAACATTTTCTACCTCTGTGTCCAGTTGTTATAAAATTAACTATCACCTTTGTGAGTTTTTTTCAGTTAGCCTACTATGTAAAGGGGTATCCTTTTATAATATTATTTTTAAAATATTTTATTTTTATATTTGTTTGTATATATGAGTATATGCCACACATATTAGGGCAACCAACAAAGCCAGAAGATGGTTTTTGATATCAAGGAGCTTGTGTTACAGGAAATTAGTAGTGATCCAACTACCACAGGTACTAAGATCTAAACTCAGGTCTTAGGGAAGAGCAATAGGGGATCTTAATCACTCAGGCATCTCACATCAGCCTCCATGACTCATATACTTTATTCTTAACTATATTTATTGCCCTCTCCTGTCCTGCTACTTCCTCTCTTTCTGGTCCCCTTCCTCCCCATATACAGATCCCATTCTGCCTTCATGACCCATCCATTGCATTAAATTCTCTGTTACCTCTCCCTCTCATGATCCTCTTTCTGCTTTCGTTTTGTGGATATCTTCCACACTTGGAATGGCTGAAGGGCCTGATTTCCTGATTTTTAGATATAAACTGATATCACCTTTCTAAAACTCACTACCCAGTCTATAAAATGAGAATAAACCAAGAACCAAAAGTATCCTTTCTGAAAATCAATAATATGAATAAATTTGTAACCAGACCAGTGTTACTGAGCTGCTCTCAGGCGGTAAATATCCCCATTCTGTTTTCTCTATCATGATGACCACTGCTTTGGTTTCATTATGAAATGTCTTCACAGACTGAATTGTTTAAATGCTTGGGTCTTAATTGATAGCACTGCTTGCGGAGATCCAAAGAACTTTATATATGGGGCTTAGTTGAGGAAGTAGGTCACTAGGGTATGTCTTTGAAAGTTACATCTAGTCTTTAGACTTTTTATGTCTGTTAGGAGAAGATGAAACTTGTGTGTCACACATTTCCACTGCCATGCCCAAATAGCCATGAATTGATCCTCTAAAATGTGAATTCAAATAAATAGGTCCTGCTTTAAAATGTGACTACTTTATGTCAGGCACCTTGTCACAGCAGTAAGGAAAGTAGCTTACACAGAACATTTACAATGTTCATTAAACTAACTTGTACTCAGCCTTTCTTAGCAAATTCCTAGAAAGCATCATTTTCCAGTGGCAACCAGAACTCTGGATTTTACCAAGTAATAGACTATCCACAGCAAATGAGGCCATCACTGTAAAATTTCAGGGATATTAGGAAACTGTGAAAGTAGATTTTTCTCCAACTGGAAATATGCAGATTTTAAACTGAACAAGAGTTTTGTGGTAAAATTCTGAGGCCAAATGTCTTCTTTCCCAAAAAACAAATGCATGATAACTCAATAAGAAAACTAAAAAGGAAAGGCATATATAAAATTGGACAGGACTGATATTAAAGTGAACATCGTATAACCAGGTCTGTGTGTTTTACAATTGCACTTATTTGCTAGTTAGTAAAGCAAGTCTTTGTTTGGGTGAGATTTTAACATCCTTAAGAATATTAGTCTCCAGTAGAGCTGGCCTTGATGACAATGGCTTAGGCGAGCCATCCTATGATGTGTGGTAGTGTGGGCAAGGGAAAGATTCCCTCCCACCCCCTCCTCTCACCACCTACATCAGGGAGGAGACTGGGCACTGCCCGTTGCTGTCTGCAGCACTTGGAAGACCAGACCCCACAATTCAACTGGGCAACACAGCAGAACTGGCTTGGGTGGCATGGGTGAAGAAGAGTCAGTCCCAAAGGTATGAGAGCAGGAGAGCTATCCCTGTCTCTTGATGGCTATAACACTGGGTGACATAGTTCAGACAGTACTAGAAAGCTTGCCCCATTGGTATGGTTGAGATGAACTGGCAGGCTGTCCAACTAATCTTCACCCAAGTCCAGATCCAAGGCTTTGAGTTGGTCCACCCCATCTAGCCTGTCTATGAACTGCTAGTGTGTGAAGGGGCTGGTCCTGCAAATCCAGTCCTGCAGGATCTCCAGGCAACAACAGGATATCCAAGACAAATCCTGTTGAGGATCCAGTATTGGTAGTGTAGCAGAAGACAAAACCTTGAACCAGACCAATAAATCATTGCAATAAACATTTGCAAGCAAAGATGTGTGCACAGAACGGTGTGCCATGTGACATACTGTGAAACACTTCATCTTCCATGATGAGCTGTTTATTTTTATTTTTGGAGGGGCTGGTTGCAAGGACAGAAGACAATATGAAGGGATGAGGAGATGAGTGGGATTGGGGTGCATGACATGAAACTCACAAAGAATCAATATAAAGGTAAATAATTAAATAAAAAGAATATTAGTCTCTAAGGAGCTCATATTTTTAGTGATATTTTTCTCAGACAAATATTAGAAGATGAAAATCTAATTTCCACATACCAAAAAAAAAAAAAAAAAAAAGTGACACATCCCAGTACAGAGCAGAAGAGGGACAAAATTTGAAAGCTCCATGCCTGGGAGATTGCAGGCACATATCCTAATCATAAGTCATGGTCTCTGCTTCTCTGAGTGATGATGAGTTGAGCTATAGCGAAAAGCTGTAACTCATGAAGCTTGTTCAAATGCTCTTGCTTCAGAGGCCCAAGGGATGAAGGGAAAATAATGTTTCTGAAATTGAAATATATCACACATCAAGCCTTCCTATCATTGACCAACCATTTACTACCTCTCGTTTTTCTAGGGTTGGTAATTTGGGCTGGAGAAATACAGTGAAGTCTGTTATAAAAGAAAATGTGTTATTATACCTCAGCGTCGAGGGCTGCAAAAATCATCTAGTGGTGTGAGTTTAAGACAGTACCTAGAAAACCAAAGAAAATAATTCACAAGAATCAATCAAAGTAACAACAAACCCATCATTTTTTAAAAAATCATTTATTTTATTCTAAAATACTTGTGGCTTTATCTAATTCAACTATATGCCATGTATACTCCTGGACCATTTATAGAGGTTAATTCCCTCAACCCTCATATTTTTCTGAGCAAATGTTTCAAAATCTATTTTATTTATAGAGAAAAGAGAGCATGAATTAGTTATTTGATTTGGAGTTGCCAACAAACTTCAAACTGAAATAATTGAAATATCTATGAATAGTATTATGCCTCCCCAATTTATTTCTTAATTGTTCTTATATGTCTCTCAGGGTTCAAATAAAGAAAGCCATCTCCCTGGTAGGTCAAGCTATAAAAAGTTACGAATTATACACTTAGTTACACTATATGGTATGTTATGCAAATATTTGTATATTAAATTGGAAAATTAAAAGTATATTGTCACTACTATTTTTAATCATCTTGGACGTTTCTATGTTTTTACTTGGGTATGAAGTTTCTAGGAAAGATCTAAAAGCACATTCCATGCTGGAAGGGGGTTTGTAATACCTATGAAGTAACCAGCTCACAAGTAAAAATCCGTGAAACTTACAAGATTCACAATGTCCTCCCTCTTTGTGGTTATAATAACAGGATGATGGTTGAGTTAAGAGAATATTATGGCATTGATGACAAATGAAAGAAATTATTCAACTAAAATTTAATTTGTTGAACCAATGGCCTTATTGAAATTTTTTACAGTATGACTGACTAAAGGGTTACTGACATGGGCAGGGATGACTCAAAGGCTGCCGTATCACTGGAAAGTCTATTTACAACACAGGTGGTAGGTGACGACAGCTCAAGAAAGTTACAACTATGGAACACTGAACAGCTTACAAGCATCTCTGCAGATTGGAGCACCTCCTCCTAACCCAAAAGTCTTTATTGCTATTATAACCTTGAGGAGGGAGCACATCCTGAATCTTGCAGATTCAGGGATTCTTTGACTCGTGAGTTGGTTTCTTCCTGTATATTACAAAACAAACTTCCAGGTTGGAAATGTTTGCAATACTTCTCTGTGAAAAAGAAGCAAGACACTTCTAGAAGAGTGATGTTAGTCCTACTACTATGGGTGGTGGGGCATTCTTTGTTTCACTTAGGAAGCTGGGTTTGTGAATAGCCTTCCTATGCAGGAAGAACAGACAGAACTTCTGTAGGCTGGACGCTGAGGGGATCAGATGAATAAATCATGATTAGATGAATGTCATCTTTAATTTATCCTGATATAAATTTACTAATTCCCACTGCTGGGCATTATTCTAGAGACTATTAATGTAATTATCTTGCTTGATATTCATAATGACCTCAGCTACTATAACAACCCATGTAACTTGTGTACCAAGGTAAAAAAAAAAAAAGATGCCCAAGTAAGTGGTTTAACATCTAAAGTGTGTTTTAATTCATGCTGCAAATATGAGCATTTCCATTTGACTTTGGTGCTGAGTCTTCTCTGAAGTGTGTTCCTAAGAAAAGTACCTTCCATCTGGGAAATTACAGAAGAAAAAGAAATGCAAAAATTTCATTGCCTACAAAAACTTATGTTCAGACATGTCACCTACCACTCTTGAGCAAGTTTTATTGGCAAATAAATCCATTTTTCACTTAATAGAGTTAATAGGCATAACCCTTCTGTTCATATAGGAATGAACAAAAGAGAACCAGAAATTCCATGGCCAACAGAAATACAGTTTATGGTGCTTTATTTGACCATCAAATACATGTTGTCTTTAAAATGCAGAGCATACCACCTTCAATAAGGAGATGATCTACAATTTCCAGACTCTTTCTTAATTTCCATTAAGTGTATGTTCCTAGATTCTTTAAAGTACAGGCAACTGCGTGATGCAAGAGTTTGTTTTCACTCTAGCTCTGGAAGCTGATGATCTTCAGAACGAAAAGACATGCTCTGTGGATGCTTAATATAAAATTACGCAACATGATGAGAATAATTGCAGTAAAAGACGCCATCGGGAAAGGTCAAAAAGTCATTCGCCATTGAACATCTGAAATCCTGCAAAGAAAGTGTTAACGTAGGTTTCTGATATGGAGATGAGGGAATTGGATTAAGTCCCACAACAATGCAATAATTTAGGCTTTTTATTTTGTTAAGAGCAGCCTCAGTGTGTCATACAAATTTTGACTATTTTTTTTTAACTTCCGGTAGTACGTTTCTTCAAAATATCCCCAGATGACCTTTAACACTGGGATAGAGTGAAAGCCAAATGAAATGTGTGAACCAGACTATAACCCGCCACAACTACTATGCTATGCTTCTGGTTATCAAGACGATTTCATGATACCTCTGCCAAGTTAATTACCTCATTCAAACATACAGCCAGAGGTCTGACTAGCTCCTAGATCTATGTCAGCTCCAGAAAATGATGCCATAAAGTGTCATTAACATGGAGATGTAGCTGAAGTCAACTTTAAAAAGAGTTAGCGGGGCGTGGTGTGTCACACCTTTCCTCATACCACCCAGGAGACTAAAGTAGGGGGCTGCTGAAAGTTCAAGGTTACACAGCGATTTCCAAGACAGCTTGAGCCACAGCAGGAGACACTATTTCTGGTTTGGGGTTGGGGTAGACAGAAAGTTTTTGGGCCCCACTAGAATCAACTAAAAATTGGCTATGGATGCAGTCATGATCCTGGGTTTCTGTTAGTATTCCTTTTTTTTTTTTTCATTTTTTTATTATTGTTGTTTTGTCTAATTTTTAGTAATGAGTGCACAAATATTTGGTCTGCTGGAATCATGGATTCCTAGAGTTCCATTCTCCTTAACTACCCTCTTCTGGGGCCAAAAATTTAAAGGAAGCCCTTTACCTTAGCTAACGGGAAGTGGGGACAGTCTGACTCTAAGTGATCACTACGTTAAGGACTTGGGAAACATCACACTGGAATACCAGCCACCTTTTGCACAGTAGCATCTTGTTTCATTGTAGTTTGGAGACGTGTACATGCCTTTTCCTGCCGGTAGGTGTGGTTCTGCAAGGGCGGCATCAAAAAAGAAATTCACTCTGCCAGTTACATCAAGAGCAGGCTCTGAATATGTGCTCAAAAGGGCCTTTGCACTTTCATCTGATCCTTCATAACTGAGGTTTCTCTTTTGACCCGTTCCATCTTAAGTGGAATATCACTCTTTACATGGGATTGCCGCCAAACTTAATAGATCTGTGACAGCAAATGCTCAAGTTGGATGAAGACCACCTGGACCATCCCTGTTCATTAGAGAGGTTGTTTTCAGATAGCAACTGGAGGAAATGCTGCAGCTGCAGCTCACGCAGAGGCTGGCACCAGCATGTGGCAGAAAGGAAAGGCAGCCAACTTTCAGGAGCTCCTTTCAATGGCTGTGTTCCATCCGCAGTTCACAGTGTGCTCCTTCACACCAGCCTGGTGTTTGCAGAGAACTCTACACTTGGTTCTCACTTGGGTAGTGTTTTCAAATCTGAAAACACTTTCAGATCATTGTTTGTGTTTGAAAAAGGAATAATCCCTTCCTAGACCCAAATCTGGTCAGGAGTAAGGGTCAAGAAAGGACAGAACTACCCTTGAGCCCTACTGTGTGGAAACCTTGCTTATGAGAATGGGAGTAAGAATTTAGCTGCAACCAATGAGACCGCAAATAACTTCAGAGACCCCTCAGGTGTGACCTACCAGGCGTGAGATGAGAAAAGACAAAGGTTATGTGGTTGTCTCTTGCTGGTTGCCTTGATTTGTTGTTTTTGGGTGTGTGTGTGTGTGTATGTGTGTGTGTGTGTGTGTGTGTGTGTGTGTGTGTGTGTGTGTGCTGTTTGATATGTGTTTACATATGTGTCTGTACACATGCAGGTATGTGTATTTGGAAGCCAGATGGTGATGGCTCTTGTCTTCCTCAGTTAGTCTCCACTCAGTTAGTCTCCACTCAGTTAGTCTCCAATTTACTGATTCATATCCTGACACTAAACCCAGAGCGTGCTGATCTGGTTAGTTTAGCTACCCTATTTTCTCCAGGGATCATTTCTATTTATCTCTTGAATGTGGGATTAGAGGTAGGCAACGGGACATTCTGAAATTTAATGTAGGATCATTGGATCAGGATGTCAAACTAAAGTTCTCATGCTTAAATAGCAAGTAGACATACATGAAGCCGTCTCTCCAGGCCTTTCTCTCAGTTTGGAAGATACATACAGATCACTATGTCCAAGGTTCTAAACTCATTCCTATAATGACATGTGAATATTATGGTACACAATTCATAAATTTAGGGGTCATTTCAATTCCCTTTCATAGACAACTACTTGATAATCCCACTGTGTATCTCTAAAGTGTATGTGGGAAATCCTCTTGTCTGGGAAATCAGGGCAAACTGGTGGCATAAAAACAGTGGACAGAAGATATTTAATATAATAAAACAGTAAAAAATCTTTAAGAAATACAAGGCACAACAGGAAAATAAAGTGAGAAAATAAAAGAGTCACATCCACTTAAAACTCTATAAATTTGAGAGCCATAACGGTTTTATTCATAGGATTTATAGTAAGGCTTGACACATAATAGATGATGAAAAATATTCCTCAGTAATAAATGAATTAAAACTTGGGATGCAAAGGAATGAGGTGGGGGCAAGAGAGTGGGCAGGTTTGTGGCAGGGTCTCATGTACCTCATGCTAGGTCCACACTGACTAGAACTTACTATATAGCTGAGGATTACCTTGAACTTCTGAACTTTTGTTCAGCACCAATTCTGGTTTATTCAATACTGGAAGCCAAACCAGAGTCTAGTGCATGCTAAACAACATTGTCCAAAGAAAGCTACACATAGAGCCTGACGGTCCTATTTTTAATTAATCCAGTCCATTAAAGGGGTAGGCCTTAAAAGAATCACAGAAGTTTAAAAGCCCAGCAGCATAAAAAAGTACAGAACATTCTGAACAGGAAATTCAAATTTGCCAGTGTTCAGAGGATTTACAGGTTCAAAGCAAATATAAAAGATGAGCTAGCTTGAGTTCAAAGGATGAAGCCAAAGCTCCCATGCTTGGTCAATACTTTTCCTGCTGGGAACCAGCTGTCTCTAACCCTGAAGGCTTGGACTGAGAAGCCCCGAGGATCTCCGAGGCTGACACTAGACAGAAAAATGTCTCCAACCTAAGACCCTGGCTCACACAAAATTATAAATGACTGAGAATCCTAAAAGACAAGAGTCAAACATGTAAGTCTTACAAAGTCATCACATATGGAGTCTCTATCTCTGGTGCATACCAAAATCCTACAGTATCAAATGCTAGAGATTACACCAGCTCCCAAGTACCAGTGCCATTCCTCCCTTTTTGGCAAGCAGTGTGGTAAGGATGCAGAGTAAGGTAGCATCTTTACCGCTCAGGATGTACATTCTGTTCTTGCTCTGCTCACGTTACACTACGTCCTCAGTTTGTCACTCAATTTGATGTTCAGTAGCGTCTTCAAAACTTATCAACTGCAGGGAAAATATAGCAATAGACAGATCAGCACAAAGCTCCAGCTACACTTTTCAAATTAGGCCCAGGTACTATTGAGGTACACAGTGTAAGGAACAGCTTAGCCACTTAGGGTTCCAATTGACATGGACTATGTATATAGCCTTCTACTAACAATGCACTTAGTGACCCAGGGTGCCCACTGAATTGGGTTACATGCAATATGTTCATATTCCACTCATGTTTCTTGTTCCTTTAATGACAACCAAATTTGGATTCCATTCAGTCACCCTACATATCTATACTGGGATAGATGTTAGGAGACCAATTTTAGTTTGAGGTGTTTTCACATTGTCCTCAAAGTGGACTTTGAGGGAGCATTCTCTATTTGCCATCTCATGCCTATATATAATTGAATATGAATATTACTAAAATTAGATGCATTATAGGAAGTTTGCAGAGTGAAAAACAACTTATGAAACAGAAATTATCAATAAATATATAGAGAACCACCCAAACTACACCTCTAGTAACCAAACTCTTTTTCCTTCAGAACACCATAAAAGAAAACCTCAAACAATAGTTGGGGTCTCTGAACATCTTCTCTCAAGGTCAATAGTTCCCTGTCAACATCAGAAACAACACACCTGACCACTCCGAGAAATCTCTGATTCCACCAGTCAGGGTCACACTTAGAGTATGTACTAAAGATATGCACTGTATTACTTACATGGATGTGTGTAAAGCTGGATTTATAGTATAACCATATGTGCACATGCATGCCTGGCATCTATGTGAAGCCCAAAGGTCAACTGTGGATATTGTTTCTCAGGACACTGTCCATCCTTAATTTCTTTTTCTTTTTTCAAATTCTCTCTCTCTTAGATGTGTGTGTGTGTGTGTGTGTGTGTGTGTGTGTGTGTGTGTGTGTGCAGGTGTCTAAAGAAATCAGAAAAGGATGTCAATCTCAAAGCTGGAGCTAAAGGTAGCTGTGAGCTGTTAGGTGCTGAGATCTTCACTCTGGCCCTCTCCAAGAGCACTATGCATTCTTCACCATAGAGCCATCTCCCCTTCTCTTCTTGATACAGGGTGTGGTAGTTTGAATAGGTTTGGCCCTCATACACTCATGCGTTTGAATGCTTGGTGCACAGGGAATGGCAATATTAGGAGGTGTGACCTTGTTTGGGAGAAGGGTGTCATTATGTAGGCAGGCTTTGAGGTCCCTTAGTGCTCGAGCTCTGGCCAGGACAGAAGAACTCCTCTTCCTGGCTGCCTTTGGATTAAGATGTGAGTCTCAGCTCCTCCTGCACCATGTCTGCTTGGATACTGCCATGCTTTCTGCCGTGAAGATAAGAAACTAAGCCTCAGAAATTGTAAGCCAACCCCAAGTAAGTGTTAGCCATTCTAAGAATTGCCTTGGTCATGATGTCTTTCCACAACAATGAAAACACTAAGACACAAGGTATCTCATTTTTCTGCAACTTTCTGATTCAGTTGGGTGGACTGGCCAGGGAGCTCCAGGAATCAACCTGACTCTACATCTCCAAAGCTGGAATACAAGCATACACTACCATACCTTGGGATTTTAAGAAAATTCTGGGAATTCAATTTAGGACTTGAGGTTAAATGCCAAGCACTTTACCAATAAAGTCATAGCCTTAGCCCTCACTTCTTAAACTTTGGTGTGCACACAAGTCCCCTGAAAGTGAAGACTACAACAGATTATTATTTACAATGCCCCATACAGGTATGAGGCTCTGCTTTCTCCAAGTTCTGGAAACTGCTGATTCTAGAGGGTCAGGCCCCATTTGGGTTGCAAAGATTTGGAATATCATGCTCTCGAATCATAGCACGTATGACAACATATTACAAATGTGAAGTCATGTTTCTAGACCTATGGAATGTTAAGTCTTTGGCAAGCAATGCTCTGTGTAAAGAGGGCCTGTGGACATTCTGATACTTGCATACATGCTCAAGTCCGAGGAGCCTTTGTCTGTTCCACAACATCACCCTCTGTTGCTATTTGACATGGTGGTCCTGGCTCACAAATACTTCCATCTCTAAGTCAGACTAAATCTTCCCTAGTAGGATGTCTGGCGTTTCAAAGGAGAAGTGTTTGTTCTCTTTTTCCATGCTGACAATTAAAAGGGCATTATTCTCACAAAATGGAAATGAATTGGACACACCGCTCTTTGTTCAAACAGTGAACTATGCACTAAGCATAAAATGAAGGGGCTGGGTATTTTCTCCAGGGGCCTTTCAGCCTTTGACAGCCTGTAATTCCACCACTTTTTAACTAGAAAGGATGCAGTGGCATTTGTGCCTCCTTGACTGAACTCGCTCAGCCAGCTTTACACCGTAATGATCCTATTGTTACCACCCTCTTGAAGGACGAGGCAGGGGCAAAGGTGGCAGAAAGCCTCAGACATTGTTGAGCGGGTGTCTCTCAATTCTTCTAAAACCAGTAACTGCTAAGAACTGGGCCTATAGCCTATCTGGAGATGTGGAGACAGAGTATGCAGAAAGCATCCTGAAGTTCTCAATTCTGTCAGTGATTAGAGGAATTTCTGAGTAACATTCTTCCCTGCTTCACTGTTTTTAGTACACACCAAGTAGTTTTTCCATAAGTGTTCTGAGAACCAAAATGAATTTGGTTAGGTGAAGTGGGGTTGGGTTACCAGTCATCCTGATATAAATGAGGTTACTTAAAGAAAAAATTCTCACAGTGGTTGAATCTTTCATGTACCTATATGTTTTGGAAGCTCAAGATTGGTTCCTAGACAACTTATTTAACATGCTTTTAGTATAGTCAGAGTTAGATAACATCTCTGGTCATGGTGGTATATGGTTATAGTCTTTTTTTTTTTAAAGATTTATTTATTATGTATACAGTGCTCTGCCTGCTTTTACCCCTCTAAGCCGGAAGAGGGCATCAGGTCTCATTACAGATGGTGGTGAGCCACCACGTGGTTGCTGGAAATTGAACTCAGGATCTCTGGAAGAGCAGTCAGTGCTCTCAACCGCTGAGCCATCTCTCCAGCCCCCTATGTTTATCCTCTTAACACTTGGATGGTATCCAAGACAGCTCAGGTTAAAGGTCAATCTTGGCTATAACATCAGTTTCTAGGTCAGCTTGAGGAATAGGAGACCCTGTCTCAAAAAAAAAATGTAATTAGGGCTTATGTTGATTTAGTAAAATGTCAGTTGCTCGTTTGCCTTCAGTAGCCACGGGTAGTTGGCTAGGTTTCTACTACCAGACACTATTTCTCTTTAGTTGAGTGAGTCTTAAGCTGTTGGTTACTTCCATGTTATACTGTCACTATGGTACCTGTGGGTTTATTGTGCCATGCTAGATGTTCTTGTGGTCATAAGTGTTCTAGCTAGGTAGGACTGTTGCTTGTTTCTGTCATTTGGTTGTTTGCATGGCACCTTCTGATACCATGAAAGCTAGTCCTCCTGGAGAATTCTTTCAAATTATTTCTAGCTCAAGGGCCTCTGAGCCTGTTTCTGGGCCATGTTATCTTCCATCCTTAAGGGCAACCGAGGGCAGAAACAATCACCTATAATGTCTGAGGAGTCTGTGAACTAGATGGGACAAAGATCAAAAGAAAGCTTCTTATGTCTGGCGTTGGAGTTTTTGTTAAATTATCTTTGCCTCTTAGAAGGAGCATTGTTATCAAAGAAGGGTAATTTTCATTTGACCTCTACGTTCAGTCTGGATTGATGGGGGCAATATAGAAATAAAAGATAGAAGGCAGGCATCTCCAGAAGCAGAATTTTTGTTTTAAACAAAATGACTGAAGGGTCACAGTCTTTTCAAAGAAGTGGAGAATATGTGCTATGGTACCTGAAGTGTGAGGCTTTATACGGCTTTAAGTAGAAAAAGACAGATCAGGGTTGGGGGTGCAGCTTACTACTTGGAATAAATTAGGAAAACAAAAATAAATGAGTTAAATTATAGAAGAAAAGGAGAATCTTTGTTTTTAATCCTAAGTAAACTGTGGCTTTCTTTATAAAAGAAGAAGGAGGAGGAGGAAGAAGAGAAGGAGAAGGAGGAAAAAAGAAGAAGAAGAAGAAGAAGAAGAAGAAGAAGAAGAAGAAGAAGAAGAAGAAGAAGAAGAAGAAGAAGAAAACCCTGTGTGGTATTTGTATACAATAACCTAGACATTAGGAGTTTGTCTCTTTTCCCATTGCTGTGACCATGTACCTGATAAAACAACTCTGGGAAAGAATGGCTTTCTTTGCCTTACAGTTTGAGAGGATACACTCTACCATGGAAGGGAAGGAATTGTGGCAGGAATGTGAGGTACGGGCCATGTTGCATCTGCTGTAAGGAAGCAAAGGTACAGGAAGCATGTCTGAGCCACCAAACCTGAAGACTCACTCTTGAAGCACTAGATTCTCCTTCTTCCAGTGCACCTCCTCCTCTTCAAAGGCTCCTACCTTTCAGAAAAGCATAGGCAGCTGGGGTCCAGATTTTCAACATACAAGCTTTAGAGAGAAAGTGCATATTAAAACTATAGCAGAAAGGAAGGGGGTTCCATGGGGAGGAATTTTCACTCAGAGTGCATTCCCTGCCTTGAAACTAGTGGGCTGTAATCTTATTACCTTTTTTGGGCATTGGGTTTTGTGTGACTCTGTGTGTGTTCACATGTGTGTGTGTGTGTGTGTGTGTGTGTGTGTGTGCGTGTGTGTGTGTGTGTATGTGTGTGTGTGTTACTTGTTTGCCTATTGTGTATGTCTTAAGGAAAAATCAGTCCATAATGGTAACAACTAGTTCTTAGCAGTTAATTTATATAGACCATAATACCTACGTATTCAATAATTGTCATTCATAAACCTAAGTGCCCTCAATCTAAGTGATACCTTCACTTCATTAAGGCATCTTGAGTTCCTTATTCCCTAAAGAGCCTTTTTCAGGTCTGAAGAGTGAATAAGCTCTCCTCATCTCTAATTTATTGCCAGAAAAGAGGTTAGCCTTAGGAAGAGCTGGGCCCTTCTACTGATCACTGACTGACAGCCTCATGAATCACACGGAGCTCCGCAAACACTGACAATTTCTCATGTGGTCCAGATTCGTGCCTTTTGTGCCCTCCTTCCTCGGGGCTCTTTCCAGAGTTCCATAATGGGATCCACTTTCCCACTCATCACAATATGAAGTCCATGATTTAATTTATTCAAATTATTTCACAGCTTATAGCTAGGAGTGATTTCATGACACCCTAAAATCATCCCACAGAGAAGGTTCTGGCCAAGTGTCAACTGTTATAACATTCACATGTCTTTGAATAGACAAATTCACTTTCTGAAGGAACATTTAATTGTCCAATGAGTTGACCTATTTAAATACAGAATTTCCATATTTAAAACACAGAATCTTACTTATCTGCCATCTTAAGCAATGTAAACCCTGCCAAGACAGGGTAATCAAGTCTTTAGTAGTTCCTGCTTCACAAATACATCTGTCAGATATGTTGGGCCAGAAGGCTGAAGCTGATGCTTCAAGGTTATAGAGATTCTCTGGTGACTGTTCAGGTAGCAAACTGTTTCTGCCGTTTTTGCTTGTTTGTTTGTTTGTTTTTGTTTTTTTGTTTTTTCACTTTGGAAGCTGATAAATCTACACTTCCTGTTTACCCAGTTAGTTAATTTTATTCCTTCTCAAGTTTCTGATGGAAGTGAAGACCAGATAGTTTATTTTTACAATTAAGAACAGTCTTTTATGGGTTAAGATATTTTATGTCTAGATATATATTTTAAGTTGATAGAGATGAGATATGAGAGATACTGATTTACATTCAGAATTTGACACTCTCCAGGAGAGAAAAGATGTTTTCTTCAAGGTTACAGAATGCAAATAGCCAAAACACTTTGAATGGAACATTAATTAATTAATTCCTGACTGATTCATGGTTCCTCTTGTAGTTTACTTTTATATTTGTATTACTATAAATGTATATGTAAAAATTTTTAAAAATTTAAAAAGTGAAAAAAAAAAAGACTATAGCTTAATTATTCCACTCTTCTCTCAGAAGTTGTACTAAACTGCTCCAATTATTTAAGATGTTTCACTTAAAGTATCAGGATGATTCTTTTTTCCTTATGGTTAATGTGTGTGGTTTTTAATATCTTTATTTATTTTATATTATTTGTGTGTGTGTGTGTGTGTGTGTGTGTGTGTGTGTGTGTGTGTGTGTGTGTGTAAAAGACAAAAGATGGCATCATAACCTTTGGAACTGAAGCTTCAGGCTTTTGTGTACCACCAAGTATGGGTGAGCACAGACATTTGTAGTCCACCCAACTTGTGGGCTTGCATCCGCCTTCGACCACTGGTCCTAATGACTGAATAACAAGTGTTTTTAGTTGCTGTTCCACCTCTACTGCTCCATTATACCTACTAATGAAAATCACTGACACAATGTTACTAATTCCTTTATTCTTATGCCTATGACATAATATCGTCACAAGCCAACCTGCTGCTGAAGCAAAGCCTTGGAGGCATGTTTTGTTTCTTTTTTGTCATTCAACTACTGGCAGGCAAATCCCATTCATTTTCTTTAAGCACTTTGTCTACCAGTTCTCACCCGTGTTTCTATGGCCTCAGGCACCATGTCTTGTTTCTATATATTCAGTGGCCTCATCATAATTCCTCTGCTTTTGTCCATTTATCTCTTCAGAGAAGAGATACACTTGAGACACAAGTCCTTATCTTCCACGGCTCTCCACTGTTCTAACACTTCTCATAACAAACACACACTAGAACAGTCCACAGCTGCTCCCCTTTTCTGGAAATTGTAGGCCTGCTGGTGGTACTATCTTTCTTTTTCTTCTCAGAAAAAGTCATATGTTATCCACTTTAGGTTTGCTTTTCCAACTCTATAAAGTACAATTTTTCGGTTTTCACAAGTCTTCTTTTTTTACAGAACTGGGGCTAATTTGGCTCTTTCAGAGTGATTTTCTGTGACTAATGAGAAATTAGTTCTTATTCTTTCCCACACTTCACAACTTATTTTTCTTCATACTACTCCATTATGACTGAAATTGTCTTAAGTATGTGTTTGCTATCATGATAATCTGTTTTCTTGACATGGACTTTTACTCCACGAAGAAAGAAACGTGTCTATTTTCCTACATTATCCAAAGGTTAGTGTCTAGAGTGACTATAAGACATTATCTCCAAAGAACCAATTTAACTGATGACCCAGAATGCTTTTTTTTTTTTTTTTGCTTCTCAAAGGACTTGTAAATAGTAAGAACTATTACACTTATTGTAAGCAGCTCCATACAGCCACGGTGGCAGTCATCACTTAAAACAAGTTAACAAAGTATCAGAAAGATGTAACATTGTCTAGACAACAAAGTTCACTGTTGCTTTCTTCTTTCTCCCTTTATGCTTGCTTGCTGGTTTTTCTCTCTGTCTTTGTTTTGTTTTTGGGATATTGGTGTAAATACATGTTTACTTGCTACCAACTCAGTATCATTCCAACTACACCCTTCTTCCTTCTTTATCTGCACATGTAGTTTGGCTGAATTATTTTACTATGCACTTAATAAGGAAATCTTGAATCACTGGCAAAAGACTTGCCCAGTATAAAGAAGGCATGTAGTTCAATCCTCAACACTGAAGAAACAAAAAGATCAAGATCTACATTAGTAAATGTAGGAAACAAATATATCATGACATCATCTATCCCTTTTTTGTTTTTACTTTTGGTCAGAAGTTAAAAGACTCAAGCCTGGCCACACCTTTAGATTGAAGATAAACAGCTATAGGGCAGTTGAACACAAATATTCATGGGCCCACTTTAATATAAGATAGACTGTCAGAAATCAAATGGTTTTTAATCCTGCAGCCCTTCCTGGGCATCTCCCTCAAAACGCTACCTCCAGCCTTGTTAAGAGTTTGAATGTGAAGTGTCTGCTACAGGCTCATATGTTTAAACACTTGCCCTTCAGCTGGTGGTGCTATTTTGGAAGCTTGAGGAACCTGTGAGACTGTGACTTAGCCATAAGAAATAGTCTCTGGTGAAGGGTACAGATATTTTTTTCGAGGTGTTGCTTGAACTCTCTGCTTCCTGTTTTGCTCAGTGAGACGTGGGTGGATGCAAGCTTACCACCACAAACCAATTTGCTCCAGCAGCTATGTTTTCTCTTGAGTTTTCTAAATAATGGATTTATTAGTGGCTTCTATTATATATGTCATAGTGACATAAAAGTGACTCATACCACACCATATATATATACTGCTAATGATCCCAAACTCTGGTTTTCCTTTGCAGTGACTCATCAATTGCTGGTATACCTCACCCTAAAAGCCTGACAAGAGAGTTAGAGGAAAATGTATTTTATGTTAGCTCCGATATTAGTTTACTTGTGTATTAGTCATTATTGCCTAGAAAACCAGAACTAATAGGATAAGTAGGGCTATACAGAAAAATATTATAAGTTTTGGGAGTTGAGAAGCCATACAGTTTTCTACCTGCAAGCAGAGGGTGAGAAAGTCAGTAATCGGCTAGCTCCTATCCAACCCATGAAATATGTGAGTCCACAAGCCAAGACCATGATGTTAGAGGGTGTGTAGAGACGAATGTGGCAAGGAACCAAGCTGAGTACGTTGGAGGCTGCTCTTTCTCCCAACAAATTTTCAACTGAGTTATAACCCTTAAAATCTTGCCTGATTCCTTTTGCAAAACCTTAAAATGTTCAGATTCTTGGTCTTAAACATGAGAAGGGATAATAAATGAACCATTTTGAGCATGTAAAGAGAGACATAAATTACTTCATAACAGTAGCAAACTACATCAACTTGACACAAACTACAATAATGCTGGGCTAATATAAGACCTCTACTTTGACAAATAAATGCATATATTGTTTTTGAGGATCCTAGACAGGAACAGTTAAAAGATAAATCAAATTCATGCAATTCTGTGTTATTTCAATTTTCATGTGGTTATTTGGGTTCCTTTATTATTCATATTTTTATTTTTCTGGCTATCTTTTTTGTGAGTAGGACGTGTCCCCAAAGCTTCCAGTAAAAGCCAAAGGTTTCTACTTACAAAGCAGAGGAGGACTTTACCAAAGAGCCTGGATTTTCAAAGACTGGGTCATTTTCCAAGATTCTTTGTCCTGGGAAGCCTACAAGTCAAAAGTATCTAAGTGTGCTGAGCTGTGATCTCCGCTGTGGTATTGATTTGCTACAGGGCCTGGAGCCAAATGTTGAAGCTACCATAGTTTCTTCTCCTTCTTATCTGTGAAATTGAGATGGAAATTTTGAGCCTCAAAGTGATTTAGTGGGAATTAAATGATAGCTTGAAGCTCTTTGAAAGGGTGAAATGATAAGTGTTCCCTGTAGCTTCTGATGTGATATAATTTTCTATTTAAGTGAAAATGAACTTCAAACCTCTCACTCTCCACTTTGAACCCAATCACCTGATGATGGGCAATTCAAATGTATCAATGTGAGTCAGAAATAGCATGTGTGAGTGACTCCATGGCAAGCTCACAAACAGCCTGACCCTGAGCAAAATGCTGCCGACGCCCCTAAATCCCCTGGCAGTTCCCTATCCTCCCAAGCAGATGCATGCAATGTATAGCATATGAAGTTTGAAAGGAATTTTAAATACTTGTTTCTTTTAATCTGTTGCTAGGCAATTGCCAAATAGTTTAAGATTTCCAGGAACTGTATAAAAGAAGAGCATCCTTATCATTTATTAGCATTTTCTCTTTAAATACTTGTTTTATTTATAGTGTTGGATAAATCTTGCCTGGCAGGCAAAGCAAATCCTTTAGATGGCATAAAGCAATTCATTGGTAAATTCCTCAGAGATCTAAATAGACTTAAGAGAAGTTCTGACGCACGTCATTTAAAAGCATCATGATGTTCCTGCAAAGGAGTTGGAATCTGGACCTTAACTCAGCTTGAGCTTCAACTGCAGGTCAGTTCCCAGCAGTGAGTCACTGAGTGAGTAAAATAAACTTTCATCTTTCTATTTCCATTTTCTGTAGAGAGGTGGTAAAGAAAGTGGCCTATTAACTCTCTATCTGAGTGTCTAATTCAGGGTTTGGGCGTGATAAATAGTTATGGAATTACTTAGATTAATAAGCACTAGGTACTTTATTACCTTTTAAGGAAAATTGAATAATTTTACCCCCCAAGCAGTGTAGCCTAGAGTAGCCCCATGTTTAAAGTCAATAAAAGGAAATACAGCTCTCCATATGTTTTGGCAAATACCAAGGGCACCCATCTGCAGATTTGCTCCACTGGCATTTTGAAGAAAGTACAGTAACAGATGCACAATTGCTGCTGAAGGAATTGTGTGCCCTCCCAGAGAACACCACATTAGTTCCTTTCAAGCCAATTTGCTTAGGGAAGTAAAATTCTCTTCTCGTACAAGAGTGAAATTATTCATTGCACTCAGCCTCCCATAAAATTTAACTATTTGCCTAGGCTGCCCCGAGCTTCTAACAATCTATCTCTTTGGTGATGGAGAATGGATTGTACACCTACCACATTGATGTATTACAACATGCTATCATCTTTCTATTCCCAAAGGGAAGAACGCTTTTCCTTAAGTCTGGAGAACAAACTAGAATAGAAAGGACAGAATCACACCACTGTGACTGCCATTGACGAAAAGAACTTGTATTTTGATAGTTAATGCCAAGACTCTTGCTAAAAACCTTTAGTCCTGAATCTATCCTACAGAAAGTCTTGACAATGCTTTCTAGAGCGTTCTAATCTACACTCTAACTTCTTCTGTTTTCCTCCTGAGGTGATTACAGAATAGCCAATCAGTGCATATCTAGTCTCTTAATAGATTTGAGAAAATAATACCTCAACGTTATAATTGAAGGTTGTGTCCACTTCTCTTCTCAGTGTCATAACCCAATAAAAGCCCTGTCTATGTTGCCCCAATCCCTGCGCATTTCTATGTGTTATGGTCCAGCTGCTCAAAAGGACTTGTTTCCTTAGTGTCCTCCATACACACTGGCTCTTACAACCTTTCTGCCTCCTCTTTAGCAAGGTTCCCTATCTTCAATTGAAAACCATTTGAAGACAAAGAATTAGTTTCCTTCAATGCAGTCTCACTGGGTATATAAACCACTCTTAAGGGTGGACCCCATGCCCACTAGTAGATACCAATGCAAAACAAACTCAATGGCTGCTTTGGAAGGTTGTTTTTTTTTTTTCTCATAATGTTTAATGAGTGTGTTTATTTATTTATTTGTATTTTAATTAATTTTATATAATTTTTTATTTTTAAGCTTAAAGGTTGTTTGCATATATAATTTGTGCTTTCATAAGAGTCTTACGTGTGTAAGTGTGTAACCTTGCCTGTTTCTCATGCTTTTTCTTTGGCTTCTATTTGTTTGTTCTGTCCTATTCCAATCAACTTGCTTTTGCTTTATCTTATTTTATTACTGTTCTTTAGATGCTCACTTGTTTTCTAAGAAGAGATATACAGGGTATGTATTAGGCTGGGATGGGAGGCGGGGAGTATCTTGAGAAGTTGGGGGAGGGGAAACCATAATTAGAATATAGCTTATGGAAAAGTTTATTTTCAATAAAACAATATATAGACACTTAAATTATTTTCTCAAACTATGGGTGCACTTCTAGGATCTGCTTACACAATGAGCAACAATGGGTGATAAAAATGTCTGCACAGCAGTCAGGACACCTGCATTTGAATCCTTTGCTGTAGCTAAAAGGAGACCTTTGGGAGTCCATTGCCTCTTTGTTTGCTCTCATGAGAAGAATGAAAGGTCTGAACACTAATTTCTATGCTGAGGAGATATAGCCACTGTTCCTTGCTCCCAAGCTTCTGCTATAGGCTTACAGTCTCTGAGGAATTTTCTGCTTTCTTCTATGAAAACTGCTTGTCAGAATAGTCTATGGTCCATTTTCATGGCTCCTCTGAAAGTAAGATGACTTTGAGGATGACATTTCTTCTGCCAGCTCCAAAGACGACATGGTAAGACAAAGGATTTCGAAGAAAGAAAACTGATATTATATGTGAAGCAGGTGGTTCGCAAAAATACTGCTGTAGTAACTGTGCAGGGTAGTTTTAACTGCCAATTTGACACAGTATAAAGCCATCTAGAAAAGGCATATTAGTGAAGACTTACATAGATATGGTTGGCCAGTGGACAGGTGTGTGAGGTACTATCTTCTTGATTGTAAACCAGTTTAGGAGGACATATTTCATCGTGGGTGACACCATGCCCTGTTTGGGGGTGGTCCTGGCTTATCTAGTGGTAGAGAAGTGAGCAGGCAGTAGATAGGCAATCATTTCTCCCTCATCTTGACTATGGATTCATGCTTCAAATTTCTGTCTTGACTTCCCTGTGTTAATAAGACTATAACTTGAAATTATAAGCTGAATAAAACTCTTCTCACACTGTTGGGAAGAGGGGCATTAATTTTTCAAATTATAATACTCTCTCTCTCTCTCTCTCTCTCTCTCTCTCTCTCTCTCTCTCTCTGTGTGTGTGTGTGTGTGTGTGTGTGTGTGTGTGTGTTGTGTGTATGTGTGTGTGTGTTTGTGTTTACTAGTGCCACAGACTGAGAGTGGAGCTCAGAGGTCACTATAGGTTCATGTTTGGATATTTGGTAGCTAGTTGGTGGAATTGTTTGGGAAGAATTAGAAGGTGTGGTCTTGTTGGAGCAGGTGTGTGACTGTATGCAGGATTTGTATTTCAGAAGCTCATTACGTGCCCAATTAATGGTTCTTTGACCCTTGCTTGTGAATAGGCATTTAAGTTCTCAGACACGTTCAGCATTATGCCTGCCTGGCAGCTGCCATGTTGATCATAGTCTCTAATCCCTCGCAACCATTAGTCTCTAATTAAATATTTTCCTTTATGCACCTTGGTTATGGTGTTCTGTCATGACTAAGTCCTTAGGATCAATCTCACACCACCACGCTTAGTAGCAAACACTTTTACTTACTGAGCCTTCCCTCAAGACTTGCCTAGGTGCTTTCTCACAGCAACAGGAGTGAAAGCAAACAATAACTGAGACTACAAAGTGAAGGGATAATGGGATTCAGGCCTTCTAATTAAGTCCTCACACAGGCTAGTCCAGGAAACTCCCAGTGAATAGACAGATGATGCATAGAATATAAGGGCACTGAGCTTCAAACCCCAGATCTACTATCACCAGCTGGGTGACCTCATCAGAGACAACAGCAGGCAATGCATCTGACTGACTGAGCTCCCCTCTGGAACTGTATGTGGTGTAAATGGTTCTTACGCCACTGATGTCTCACAGCAGATGTCCTGTGTGTCTGCATATCACTGGAGTAGGCAGAGTCCAGTCTCACATGTAAACTGAACACTGACCGTTCAAGAAGCCTCCTTTCACTGGGAAAGAAGCAAAATATTAGGATTCCATTTTCCTGCTCTTTGGGAAACGAAACCAAGTAATTCTGAACGGCATCAGATATTGTACAGTTCTATTGGGATGCAGAAGGGAAATGAGGAATGATTCTGATGCCTTAAAATCCCAAATCTGAAGCTGGGAGAGATGGTGTAGGGCTTGCTGCTCTTGCAGAGGACCCAGATTAATTTCCCAACACCTATGTGCGGCAGCTTTCGACTGACTGTAACTCCAGCACCAGGGGATCAGATACCATCTTCCAAACCCCAAGGACACCTGCTCTAAGGTGCACATATTCATAGCTCCTCCACAACACTTATACATGAATCTTTAAAAGGACCTTTTAGAAATGAAAAATCCTAAAGTTAAGTATCTATAAATAATAGGCTGATGATGAATTAACACTTATACAGATTATATATAAATTATAACTCTAGACATAAATGTGATAAATGTGTTATTTATGAAAAAATATTTTAAATGTTCACAATGGATCCACACATCATGTGTGATTCCTGAACAAGCCATTGTGAACTCCATCACATGATTTTGAATATTTATATTAGAGTGAGAAATTTTTCTCTATATATTCATACTTGATTTCTTAAAAGACAGTTACTATATAATACGTGTAAGTTTTATAAATGATTCTTCAGGAAGTGTAGACTTTTATTATTTTACTTTCAGACAACTCAAAATAAAACAACAGCCTTTGTATAAATGCTGCTGTGGCCTATTCATACATTTTCTGTGTAACATACTGAGATTTTAATTTGGTTCAAAAGAATCATAGATTTATTTCCCAATATTTCAGGTGGTTTTAGAATGCATGCAAGCTGGGCATATTGGCACAAACCTTTAATCTCAGTTCTCAGGAGGCAGAGACAGGCCGACTTCTGTGGGTTCGACAACAGAACAGCCAGGGCTCTTGCCGACCAGAGAAACCCTATCTCTAAAAACAAAGCAACCCAACCAACAAACCAAAACTTGCAAGCATATTGAATTAGCGCTTTACATGGGATACAAAGCCAAAGAACTCTATGATATTGTTGTTTAAACATCATAGCATATGGGCCAACCCGCTGCCTCAGCCTCCACCATCAAGGCTGATGCTCTGACTTCAATCATCAGAATGCACACAATAGAGGGAAAGAAGGAACTCTTGTAAGTTGTCTTCTGATCTCCACATCTACTCTGTGCACACTTACTCAGGTATGTACATGCGCACATACATAATACCCCAAAGCCAACCCTCAGAAACCATCGAACTTTAGGGAACTACCAGTATCTATGCACTCTACTTCCAGGTGGAAGATGTAGGTGGCATTGTGCATAGACGAGAAGTGTATAAACAATTAATATTTATGGCTATAGGTGGGCAGAAGCTGTTTGACAGCTTTGGTTTGTGTGATAGCTACTCTGGCTGTTCAAAGATCCATGTGGCTAACTGTCATGGGATAGGGGAATCTGCAAAGAGAACAGTGAAAATAAAGTTCCGAGAACTTGACCCTGATGGACTAAGGAATCAGACGTATTGTGTTGAAGAGACCATGATAAGATGTACACGTGCTTGAGCAATTAGGAAGAGTCAGGAGAAGTGAGTTACCCCAAGAAAAAGAGTCAGAAAATATACACTTGACTCAGTAGGTTCTGCTTGAAGCAGATGTCACATTTGAAAAATGCATGGTTCTCTTTACTCAAACTGGTCCTAAAGACACCAATTGTTTCATAGGCACTGAGAAAAGACTTATATAAAAAAAAATTAAAATGAAAAGTCCAAATCACACTAAGATAAGTAATAAATCAATAGTAAAAAGTATCCGGATCTTGCCTGCTTTGTAGACACTCAGGAGGAATGTCCCTTTTATCACTTTGAATGAGAGAACAGAAGTTATAAAAATCTGCAATGTATAGCTCTCTTAGAACCGCTAAGAGATAAAAGACTTTGATAAGTAAGCATGATCATGCCCTCAGGAGCCTGGAGGTGATGAGGCATGAGCCAACATCAGGAGCAAAATGTGGGTACTATCAATAACTTAAGATGGGTTTATCTCAGCCTTTTAGAGTTTAGGTTAGTTAGTCATGACATTTTCCTTTCCAATGGACCGCCACCCTCTCAGACAGTCACAAGGAAGAAGATGTGTATATTTATAGCTATAAGAATAACTCACAGGATTTAAAGGAAAGAAGTGCTATCAGTATTAAAGGAAATAGCATACAGGTGATGTTTTTTGTCTACGTTCGTTTGTTTCTAACACTGTATTTTTTTTACTTTGCTCTGCTCTGAAAACTTACCAGTCTGTTTGAACAGGAGTGCAGAAACCAAGCACCACCTTGCTACTTCACAGCAACTTCCTCCTCCAGGGCCATTAATGAATCACAACCCTAGTGTGATTGCCAGTTGGACCTGCCAACTTGACACAATCTGCAGTCACCTGGGAAGAGGGTCTTAATGAGGGATTGTCTAGACCAGGATCAGACTGGCCTAGAAAGGCCAGTCATAGTCACATTAGTTGATATAGCACGACCTGCCCACTGTGCTAGATAGAGAATCATTCTCTAAGGATGGAGAGGTGCTTGAGTATAGGCAAGCATGCATCCATTGTCTTCTTCCTGCCCTTGACTGTAACTACGATATGAGCACCTATTTCAAGCTCCTTCTAGTTTGACTTCCTGATATTGATGGGCTGTGACCTGGAATAGTGAGATAAAATAAACCTTTCCCAGCTAGGTTGTTTTTTTCAGTTTTTTTTTTTAACAAGAAGAAAAGTTGAACTAGGATGTCTAACATCACTTAAGCTATCATAGGTTATATTTGAAGCTCAATTTCATCCCCTGTAGAAATATGTAGGGCCACATTAACTACATATGAATATATGGGTATAAGACTTAAAGTAAACTTAAAGTATTCATGTCAAGTAGTTCAAATCCACCTGTACCTGGTACCTTTTGTAATACTTCCTATGACACCTGGAAACACAGGCATGTGATAGACACAGACATTCACACACTTAAATACAAATAAAATACAAATTTAGAACAGAAAATATTCAATATATAATTCATGTAAAAATGACTTTTATTGGTAGCCTGCTATCCTTCCTCTGAGTGCCAACAGGCCTTCCCATCCAGGAGACATGGTCAAATATAGGGCACCAGAGTTTGTGTGAAAGTCAGACCCCACTCTTCACTCAACTGTGGAGAATGTCCTATCCGTTAACTAGATCTGGGAAGGGGTTCAAAGTTTACTGCATGTATTGTCCTTGGCTGGTGCCATAGTTTGAGCAGGACCCCTGGGCCCAGATCCACCCATCATAATGTTCTTCTACAGGCTACCAAGAAAAGACTCGATACCCTATGAACATATACAGGGTGAGGAGGACCCCCTCAGTCACAGTCATAGGGGAGGGGAATAAGGGGGAAATGGGAGGGAGGGAGGAATGGGAGGATACAAGGGATGGGATAACAATTTAGATGTAATATGACTAAATTAATAAAATATATTTAAAAAAAGAAAGAAAACCCCCCAAAATGACTTTTAGTTTTCACCAAGCCATAACTGACAAGTTTAAATCATAATAAAATCATGAGGTATTATGCTTGAAATTACTGCAAATGTATTTGCATAAGAGGAAAACTTTTAAGGAAAAGAAGAAGCATCTTCTGATCACAAGACACTGATAGTTTGTGTTGACTAAGAAATTACATGAGGCATGTAGCTGCCTAGGAACTCCTCTCTCTTTTTGAAAAAATATATAATATTGAGTATGTTTCCATGTTTTATATTTGATTATTACAGAACAAATAGAACTTGGCATTTGTAATGGATAACTTTAAAAATATAAGATTTTAACTAATTTTCTGAGAATTTTATATATATATACAATGTATTTTAATCATATTCAACCGCAACTCTGAAACTTTTAAAATACCTTTGAAACTATCAGGGACCCATGGCCTACAGGCTAGGAATCACTGCGTTTTGACACAAACTCCTGTAACAGATGAAGAGATTGAAGTGTGAGTAAATAGACAGATTGATAAATAAATAACCCTGTTATTTTTACTAAGATCAAAATCTAAGACACTGATGACTCAGCTGGGATTTGAGTCCCTGGGCAAGAATGCAGCTTACAACGCTTATGTCTGAATCAAAAGTTGGAATTATTTCATTTTGATCTTTAATTATTGTAATTTTGTATGCATTTTGCATATATGTAAATATATGCATCTAAATTTCACATACTGTAAAGACAGGCAATAAATATTATGTCTGCTAATGTATTTTGTGTGTATATGCACTGCACAATATACAATGTTACTATTAGCTATCATAAACCATGTCTAGGTGTTCTGGTAGTAACATTTCTGCATAAATAAAATATCAAGCTTAGTGATTATGCCCTCCAACTAGTGAAACATATAAATTCTGAAAACTTCCAGAGGTTACTGTCAACAACGAGTCACTCCCTGTCACAGTGTGTGAGCTTACCTCTGCTTTATCTATTTTTCTTGCCAGTTGACAGCATTTTCAAAGATTACATTAAGTATAATGAAGTAATAAAGAAGATATGTAACCTCTCCATGCCAGTAACTAGGTGAATGGGCGGAGGATAAACCAGATCACCTTCAAATGTACCGTAGTGTATCCCCACTCTCTGAGGTGGAGACTAATCACCACATTTTGAGCAAGCTTACTTTGGGGACTCCTCCGAAACTCAACAACCTCAACAATTAGACAATGTTTCAAATGAAACTTGACCAGGAGAAATGTCTGAGCTGAAATTAGAAACTGCAAAGTACCTACATGCCGATAAAATATATTTACTTTTCTGGTGACACTGTTACGCAAATATGGCAAAGGGAAGAAATTATTTTGTTCCTTTCCAAATGAGAACTAACATTCTGCACTGGTATTTTAACTTCCACTTTTCAGCGTGGAAGCAGTGCGGCAGCCATGCCTGCTCATTTATGAACCTGAGCCCTTTGGTAGGTTGCATTAGCCACAGAAGCTTCTGTTTAGGATAAGCCATGTTTTATGCACAGTAAGTGATATTTTTTGGACATGTGAAGGGTAGCGTTGTGAAGCGCCCACAGATGGACTTGGGCATTCAGAGTCCATTGATGAAGATTTCCAGCGTGTTCTTCATGATTATTCTTGCCACTCACTGAGTTCCATTACAGCTATCATTGATTTTATTTCCATGGGTCTGGAAACGAGACAATGAAGAAACTAAGTAGTTTTTCAAAGGAGAAACTCTGTCACTGAAAATCATTACAAGGGAATAAAATACCTACCATCATCTTCCATATGCTATTCAGTTTTTAATAATGAGTTAGCTGTGTAAAACAAACTATGCAAAATTAGGAAATTTTAGAAACATGCAACTAATTTAAAGTGCTGAATTAAGTCCTCTGTATGGTCCTGGTGCAGACTTCATGTCTAGAATACCAACTACATTACAGGAATCACACAGTTACATGTCACATGCATCCAAATGTGTTCTTTAACATGAATGTATTTTGTAAGTAGCTTAGACACCACACAGGTTATATAGTCTGTGGCTAAGTTGTTCCTTAGTGGCAAATGAATATTAATGTTCAAGTACTCAAATAAAGCCAGCACAGGGGATTAAATTTATTTTAAAACTTTCCTGAAACACAGTACTTATGAGGTTTTCTTGCATACTGTTATCAGCAACAATAACATAATAACAACAACAACAAACTTTTAAATATGATCCCCAGCTCTAGTAATTTAATTGACATGATTGACAGACAATAAATGTGGCAATGGCAGGCATAAATAGGAGTGGTTAAAAAAATTGACAAGCTCTTCAAATTGTATTCAGACACACACATTACAAAGTTACTCTCTTGTGTGGTGGTAAGAATGAGCCCTACCGCACTCCTAAGCATATCTGTTGAAGCTAAGTCATATATGAACACTGGAAAGCTTGACTCCGTGAACCTAATGGATTCGAATATCTACCTTCTTCTGGACCAGGCAGTAGTTTAAGGAAATAGCACATCCCTTGTTTTTTCTGTTGTTGGTGTTGGTTTGTTTGTTTTCAGAAGAGACTGGGTCTATATTCCAAACAAGAAAGAATATGGTTGAGCATTCCACCAATTCTCTTCTGCTTTAATCCTAGCAATGCTACGGAAAGTTTCATTCCACTCCTGTGTGAAATAGTATAAGAAAAATTAATTAATGAGAAAAGGGGATTTACTTCATATTCCAAGGTATAGTCCATTGTTGAGGGACATCAGGGCAAGAACTCAAGCTTGAAGCAGAAGCCATGAAGGAAGTCCGCTTGCTAACTTACTTATTGATTAGTGTTTAGATAGCTTTCTTATAGAGCTCAGGGCCACATATTTTTAAAAAATCATGCAGATCATACAGTGATCTGGATCCTCCTGTGTCAATTAAAAATAAAGATAATCCCCCTCAAACATTCCCACAGACCAGGCTGATCTAGACAGTCCCTCAGCAGAGACTTCAGGCTTAAGGGAACCTAGGTTGTGTTAGGTTGACATCAATCATTCAGGGTTTCAATCATTCAGAATTTCTAAACAAATTCTAACATTTGTTTGAATGTCAGTCAAAAGAGATGGGACTCTCTTTTGGATCCTGCTTTCTAACAGTTTCCAAAGAGATTGAAGCATTCCATTCTGCATAAAAGCTCCTTAAACAGGAAAGTAACTCAAAATAGTGCCAGGAAGTCCCTGAAACTGACCAGACTCACTAGGCCCCTCTCCACTAGAGTACAAGCCTGAAGACACTGAGGCCAGACCAGGGGCCTACAAGAAGAAGACAGCAACTGAAGCACCTGGAAAGGACACTCTCCAACCTGTTGAGCTGTCTACAGGCTGTATAGTGAGATCCAGGTTCCCAGCTTCTGTGAAATGTCACCCATGCTGAGACGGGCTTTGATGAGGCAGATGCCAACTCTCTTCTTGTAAGTAGCCTCTCATCCGTATTCCTGTAATTGACCAAAAAGAATGTTTACTAAGTTGAACTTTAGTGGTACTCATCTTTTGGTTTGTGATGGGCTTCATATACACAATCTCTCCAGGGAGTTTTGTTAGTTAAGAGATGTGTGACATTCTCCATGGTGCTGCAGAGGCAGTGACTCAACCATGTTGTTCAAGTTTACCTGCAGAAATAACATGGAACCTCAGTTCTGGAATAAACTCAGTATACACCACTAGATGTGTTAGTAACAGAAAGAAAGAAAAAAGAATGAAATGAAAGAAAGGAAAGAAAGAAAGAAAGAAAAAAAGAAAGACAGACAGACAGAAAGAAAGAAAACAGAGCGAGGAAGGGAGAGAGGAAGAGACAGAGAGAGGGAGGGAGAGAAGGTGGGGAAACAATTTTAAAATCTAGAAGGGTGGGAAGAAAATGTATCTGAGTGAATATGAAGAGGGAACATTTTAAAAATCAATATACTTATGCATTACAAGACAGTAATATCTGTTCCTAAGCAGAAGCCAAACACTGTGGCCTCTATCACATTTATTCTTTATGCTTAGATAAGCTGTGTACCATAGAGTTGGCAATTTAGCCTATGACCTGTTCTAGGCAGTTATGCCCCCCATACACTATGTTATTACCTATGTCACAAACACTTGGGGTTGGGGTGTGACTCAGTCAATGAAGAATGGAGACAGAGCATTCGAGAAAGGGGACAGAATGAAGTCACTGTGTTTCTTCTTAGCTCCTTCTCTGAGATCATTGTGGTCTGTCTATGTCTCAGTTTCCATCAGGGCACCCTCTCTACCTACACATCACTCTGTTTATAGTTCTGGCAGATATATTATATTGGCTCCTATTTAGAGATAATGTCAAGAGCCTTTCATAGCCTCAGAATGTTCCAGTATCTCTTGTTATTCTTTATTACCTTCACAAAGCATTGAAATTAATGATTCTTAAATGTCTTCAAAATATGTTTTGCCCATCTGTCTCATGGAACTCCAAACTATTAGAAGTTAGGAAGTAATTGCTTACAAATACTGCATGTAGATAGATAATGGTTATCAACACTGTGGGAATTAATGTGGCTCATAAGACAGTTGAGGTTTGGGGGATTCACTTTACCATGTAATGTTACATGCTTTTAGATATTGTGCCCAGGTTCATTATCATTGACCTTTGGCATATAGGTAAGTGGGATAAACAAGGTACAATTATATTTTTACTAAGAACACTGATCACTCATAAGCGAGTATATACCATGTGTGTCTTTCTGGGTCTGGGTTACCTCATTCAGGATGATCTTTTCTAGTTCCATCTGTTTGCTTGTATTTTCATGATTTTTTTTCTTTTTCTTTTTGGTTTTTCAAGACAGGGTTTCTCTGTGTAGCCTTGGCTGTCCTAGACCCACTTTGTAGACCAGGGTGGCCTCGAACTCACAGCGATCCACCTGCCTCTGCCTCCTGAGTGCTGGGATTAAAGGCGTGCACCACCACGCCCCGCTGTATTTTCATGATTTTTAATAACTAAATAGTATTCCATTGTGTAGATGCACCAAATTTTCTTTATTGTTTCCAGAATCTGGTTATTATGAATAAATCTGCTATGAACCTAGTTGAGCAAATGTCTTTGTTGTATGGTGGAACATCTTTTGGGTATATGCACAGGGGTAGTATAGGTGGGTGTTGAGGTAAAGCTGTTTCCAGTTTTCTAAGAAAAGCAAGATTGATTTCCAAAGTGGATGTATAAGTTTGCATTCCCACCAGCAATGGAAGATTATTCCCCTTTCTTCACATCCTTGCCAGTATGTGCTTGAATTTTTTATCTTAGCCATTCTGATGGTTGTAAGATGGCTGAGTCATTTTGATTTTCGTTTCCCTGATAACAAAGGTTGTTGAACATTTCTTTAAGTGCTTTTGGGCCATTAGTTATTAGTTCTCTGAATGACTCCACCCAGCAGGGGATGGATGAAAACAGATGCCAAGACTCAGAGCCAAACTCTGGGCAGAGCACCAAGAGTCCAATATAAGAGTGGGGGGATAGAAGGGTCCAGAGAGGCCAAGAGCTCTACAAGAAGACCATCAAAGCTAATCCTCCCAGCACTCAGGGAAGAGGCAGGCAGAACATTGTGAGTTTGAGGCCAGGCTGGTCTACAAAGTGAGTTCAGGACACACAGAAATCCTGTCTTGAACCCCCCACCCTACCCACCAAAAAAAGAGCACCAACCAAGGCATTACTTACAGTATGGTACTTAGGTTGATAATGTCTAGGTGAGAAATCACAAGTAGCCACTTCTTTTTACTTCTAGGTGAGCTCACCATAAAAATCACTCAGCCTACACTTGCCACAAAACTAAAATTGTTTTCTCTCATTAAAAATTCTTTAATAGCACACGTGCAAAGATATAGTAAGCTTCCTATGTATATTTCATGTATATTGTTAACAGACACAAACCCTGCCAATGTTCACTAAGGCAAAGCTAATCCGTGACAGCTTACATAAAAGCTGTAATTTGATCTTATTTTTACTACTAACTCATCAGTTTGTTCAATCTTTTAAATAATTTTATTTATGTTTTTGCATTAACTACACAAACAAATGAAACCTAAAATGGAGTTATTTTTGTGTGATTATTATTAAGTGTTTAAATGTATACCCACGTTAGGGCTGTAATAAAATGGAATAAACCCAGTATTGTTTCTTTTGAAAAATTTTTGACTTTAGTCTCCCTAAAGTATGTTGACATTAAATTACAGATTCTGTTCTTTTGTGTCTCTGAGCTTTACAACCTAGAAACACTATTGTACAAAATTCTGGCATGCGTCTTAGGAAAAAATGGGCTTTACTACTCATGTGACAATTGAAATCTGCAGAATAAAAAGCGATGCTTCAGAATGCTGAAATTGTTAACCTTGCCTTCTTGGTGCTAGAGTCAGCCTGCAAAACAGCAATTGTATGATTCGTGTGGTTTCCCTCTGTGGAAAGAAGGAAGCAAAGTTGATACAAATATAGTGAAAGACAAGTGGAAGGAAATCAGGCGAGAAGTTCCTGCATCCCAAAATGTCAGAAACAAAAGAAAATTGTGGTAATCACTCTGAGATGACAGATGCCTTATTTTTAATGGAGAATGGAACAACTATCATTAAACTGTCCTCCAAAAGCCTACAGTAGCCATGTATGTGAAAGGCGATTGTTGTAATTGGTGTATAAGTGAGTCCCAGAGTTCATTGTAAAGAATGATACTTTTTCCAACAAAGTAAGATACTGAGGTTGATAATGAAAAGAAAATGACTATAAATGAAAGTATATAAAGTCACTTAGGGAAAAGTTAGACCCGTCGTTATGAGAATGTCCACTGACTCTTGAATCACATATCCAGCAACAGCAACAGCAAGACCATTTATAAGGCTCACATTTAAATATATGTTTGTACTATTCAGCTATTAAAAACAAGGAATTCACGAAATTTGTGGATAAATGGATTGAACTAGAAATGATCATAATGAGTGAGTTAACCCAGAAGCAGAAAGACTCAAATGGTATATATTTACTTATATCTGCATATTAGCCCAAGGGGCATGTCCCATGAAAGCCTTCAAGAACCAGGAAACTGGGACAGTGGGGAGGACATCCTATTGGGACTCTAGATGAGGCAAGCATGGGAGAATAGGAAAGTAGAAGGATCCAGAGGGTCCTAGAAACCTACAAGTAGAACATTATGATAGGCAGATTTGGGCCCAGGAGTCCCGCTCAAACTAAGGCACCAGCCAAGGACAATACAGGCAGTAAACTTTAAACCTCTACCCAGATCTAGCCAATGGTTAGAACAGTCTGCACACTTGAGTGGAGAGTTGGATATGACTTTCTCACGTACTCTGGTGCCTCATATTTGACCATTTTCCCTGGAGGGGGAGACCTGGTGGCACTCAGAGGAAGGACAGCAAGTTACCAAGAAGAGACTTGATACCCTATGAGCATATACAGGGGGAGGAAATTCCCCTCAGGAACAGTAATAGGGGAGGGGAATAAGGAGAAAATGAGAGGGAGGGAAGAATGGGAGGAGACAAGGGATGGGATAACCATTGAGATGTAACAAGAACAGATTAATAAAATAATATATATCTTGAAAAAAATATATGTTTGTGATTAGACTCTTATAAATCTCAAAGATCTTTAGTTTTAACAGAGCAAATTTGTTCACTAGCCCTATTTGCCTAAGACATTAAGGACAGAAGGCAGTAGGGTTCTTGACAGGGTTCAAGAACATCACATTGTCCTTTGGATTAGTACAGGAAGTGTTGATAATGCTCTATCTCTGTCTCTCTGTCTCTATCTCTCTGTCTTTCTCTCCTCTCTCCAATGTCTCCCTCTCTGTCCTTTAATTTCTACTTTTACTCTGAATAAATTCTGATCTCATAGCTATTATCCTAGCATTAAAGGAGATAAGGTATATATATGCATATGCATATATGTATGTATTTTCCTAGGTCATGATAAATAGGCATTGTCTTGTTGTTGGGTTTATGTAGATAGTTCCAGATTACAGCTTAGACCCAGGTAACATGAACTTAGCCAATGCATGGTGTTTATGTCAATCTTTATGGTCACTTTCAGTAGTTTTAGGATCACCTAGGAGATTTGTGCTTATGAGGGCATCTCCAGAGAAAAAGGATTGCCTGAGATGGAAAGCTGTTCTGAATATTGGTACCACTCCCCTGTGAGCTGGGCATCTAGAGGCAAAGGAGAAAAAGGAGAAATGCAACTGAACGTCAGCATCCCTTTCACTCTCTGCTTTCGGTCCACCATGGTTTGATCCATGCCTCACAGCCGTAGCCAGCTGAAACCATGAGTAGAACATTTCCAGCACTGTAGAAATGGCTCCGTAGATACGAGCACTTGCTGCCTTTCCAAAGGACTCAGTTCAGAGTCCCAGCATCCACATGGTGCCTCAAAGTCTGGCTCAGTCCTAGAGGACCTGCTGCCGTTGTTTGTCCTTCTTGGCCACAAGCCATGCATATGGTACACAGACATACATGCAGGATATACATAAAGACAAATGAAAAAATAAAAATAAGATATACGTTTCCTCATTGCGTTGTTTTTGCCAGATATTTGATCTAAGTTGGGTAAGGTAACGTATGCAGAGTTAAGCTTCTCAAGGAAGATTTATTTTTAAATTTTAATGCCAATGCTTCAGTAGAAATTACTGTTACTTAGAAATTTTTCCTTATGAAATAGATGGCACTGTTTTTCAGATCTTTATATGATTTGAATAATCTCTTTATAATATATTTTTTATTTCTCAGTAAATTTCACATACGTGAATGTACTTCGATGGTCTCCACCTTCTGCTTTCCCCATCTACCTTCTCCCAGATCCCACCATGTCTTCCTCCCAAGGTTGTGTCATTTTCTTTAACCTGCTGAGCCCAGTTGTTACATCTTGCACATTCATGAGTTTAAGGCTGTTTGGTGGAGCAAGGAAAGCCCACCTAACAACACATCCATAAAGAAAATTGACTCTCCCATCTTCAGCAGCCATCAACTTCCATTATCTCCATTGCCAAAGGCAGAGTTTTGTAAGTCCCTCCTTCATCCAATGTAGAACATGGACTGGCTTGGCTTTATGCAGACAGCCTCAGTGATGTCAGTCCACGTGTGCAATGGCCTGCCTGGTTCTGGTCATGTCCTGGAACCAGTATCGTGTAAGACTCCTCTGCAATTTCTGGCTCTTACAGTCCTCTTGCCCTCTTTTAATGGTTACTGCTGAGGTTAAAGATAACTTGAATATTCATGTGTCACCTGGAAAAACATGGAAGCATTCATTTTGCTTCTTAGAAAAGTCATAAAATTTCTCTCTCATGAAATTAGCAGGCCTCCAAGAAAAATAACTCCTAATGCTTTCCTAAAAGTTTAAAGGCAAGCATGACCAAAGTAAAAAGAATTTGAACATTTTTTGCCCTGTGCTGGATCACACCTTTCCTTAGACAATGCTTAGTGAAACAAACCTAGTGAGATGTTTGGCCTGAGTCATTGTGAGGAGATGCAGTGAATTTTTACTTGCGTCTTTTCATCAAAATAAGATTTTCCTTTTGCATTTTGTTTTTGTTTGTTTGTTTATAAAGACGGGGTCTCAGTATGTATGTAGCCTTGGCTAAAGTGTAAGTCACTATGTAGATCAGGCTGCTCTCAAACTCATAGAGATCCAACTGCCTTTGCCTACCCAAGATTGGGATTAAAGTCATGTAAATTGTTTCCTAAAAAAATTATCATATTCTTGAAAAAATTTTAATTAATTTATTCATATTACATCTCTATGGTTATCCCATCCCTTGTGTCCTCCCATTCTTCCCTCCCTCCTATTTTCCCCTTACTCCCCTTCCCTATGACTGTGCCTGAGGGAAACCTCCTCCCCCTGTATATGCTCATAGGGTATCAAGTCTCTTCTTGGTAGCCTGCTGTCCTTCCTCTGAGTGCCACCAGGTCTCCCCATCCAGGGGACGTGGTCAAATATGAGGCACCACAGTACGTGTGAAAGTCATACCCCACTCTCCACTCAACTGTGGAGAATGTCCTGTCCATTGGCTAGATCTGGGTAGGGGTTTGAAGTTTACGGCCTGGATTGAACTAGAAATGATCATAATGAGTGAGCTCACCCAGAAGCAGAAAGAGTCAAATGATATATACTAACTTATATCTGCATACTAGCCCAAGGAGCATGTCCCATGAAAGTCTTCACTTACCAGGAAACTGGGACAGAGGGGAGGACATCCTTTTGGGACTCTAGATGAGAGAATCATGGGAGAATGGAAAAGTAGAAGGATCCAGAGGGTCCTAGAAACCTACAAGAAGAACTTTGTGATAGGCAGATTTGGGCCCAGGGGTCCCGCTCAAATTATCATATTCTTATTCGTGTGATGTGTGTAACTATGTGCACATTATTGTAGGTGTCTGAGGAGACCAGAATCAGTTGGATGCTACAGAGATGGAGTTACGGGTGTTTGTGATTCTCCTACCTTGGCTGTTGGGACCCAAACCTGTGTCCTTTGCAAGAACAGCAAGTGCTCTTAACCTCTGAGCCATCTCTTTATTATGATGTAGCAGTTCTCCAGGTCACTTCTGACCAGTCCCATCAAAAAGTCACTATTTCATTTGCTTTTGAGAAGGGGATGGGCTGCTGCACTCTCAAGTTGAAAGAAAAAAAAAGTTTCTTTATATTTGCCATGCTATACAGAAAAATTTCTAGGTAGAATGAATTTTGGCTGTAACTTTACTCACTTGATTTTTCCATCTCTCAGCATGAAGCAAATACAAAAAAAAAAAATGTTTAGGCTCTCAACCTGCTGAACTAATTTCTTTATCTATTGCACTTCACTCAGAAAAAATGTTAATAATTATGTTTTCAAAGTGAAGCTGCCCACTGTGAAAACAGTTCACCTGCTATTTCTTTTAAAAAAAATATGTGGGGCACTGCAAAGCTTCTGCCTAGATTACAGATAATTCAGAAAATAACTATTCCAAAATTACAATTCTCTCCAGAGGAAAAAAAGAAATGGATGGAAATGATTTGTTTTTTTATGCACGCTTAACCACAGTAACATTACCAGTGAAAGCTGGCAGCATTTAAAATATGATTGCATAGAAAGCACACTCGAAATGAAAATGTCTCACGCGTATTCTGTCCTAAGCCACACTAAATGGTGAATTGACTTTCATAATCAAATTTCTCAGAATGTTTTTCATGATCTCATATTTAACATCTAAGACAAATAATGTCAAATTTAAATGAAATAAAAATTTAAAGATTTATATCATTTTTATTTATGTGTATTTCTCTCTATGTGTCTGGGGTGTGTGTGTGTGTGTGTGTGTGTGTGTGTGTGTGTGTGTGTGAATGCTGATTCTGGAGAAAGCCTGAGAGGACTTCACATGCCTTAGGGCTGTAGATACAGGTGGTATAAGCAGCCCAATATGACATGAAAGCGAAACCAAACTCAGGTCCTCTGCAAGCATGACAAATGTTCTTAACCAGTGAACCATCTGTCTAGCACCAGTAAAAACTAATTTGATACTTCAAAGTTCTAGGACCAGAGAAACTCTAATTAACTTTTAAGATTATTGTGCAAATATACAAACATTTTAAGGCAAAATAGATATAAACAAATAATATATCATTTCTGACTAAAATTGTTTTATTGTGTAGAATTGGGTCTCCCTATACATTCTAGGCTGGTCTTAAATTGACAAGCCTCTTGCCTCAGCCTCATCATCATTGGTATCACAGATGCATAGCAGCATGCCTAGCAGACTTCTTTCTTTCTATATTTACTTCCTTAAGCATATAACTTGAAGGAACAATGTTTTCCTTATCTGAGAATTGAAATATCCAAAAATAATATATAATCTTAATTTCTTTAGAGTTACTCCTTTTACTCATAGAATCATTTCCAGAGTAACTTAGGAAAGCAGTAAAGATTTGTACTACAGTCAGCAATCAGAATAGCAAATTTTGGATTTCACACATTCTCGCCTGCAGCCTTGATTGCAAAGGCAGAGCTATAGCCCATGAGCAGCATGTCAAGGAGAAAACCTCCTGATTGCACACTTTCACACTGCTCCTCCAGAGCACTGTCAGTATCTGATTTTCTTCTCATTTTTTATTTTCCTTCAGCTGCTAAGATCTCTTTCCCCTTGGCTCTTTGCAAGTCTCTTTTGTTGTTGCTTATTATGTTCTTAAACATTTGCATTTTAAGGATCTATAATTAGACTTTTCAAACCACTGCTTGCAACTTTATTCATTTGTACATTTGATTGTTACCTTCCTTCTCCTGATACAAGGAAATGAAATGGTCTGTCTTCCATGGTTGAGTGTTGTCTACAAAGCAAGGTGTCTGCTGTCTTCTTTGGCTCCTTTCCAAGAATTAATATACTGATGACCTCAGAGTCTATATCTTCATGGCAATGCCTTTTCCAAATTCTAGACCTTTTACCAAGCATCCAGCCAGAGAGCTAATCTCTGAAACTCAGACTTTTAAATTGAACTGTTTCTGTAATTAATGATTACATGTTTATGTTATGTGATTTAATAATATATGTATTATGAATTAACTACCTCAGGTTATTCCCTTGTGCCAAATTCACTGGCCCATAGTGACTTTATTATACCATACATTTTACTCTCTCATCTCCGTATGTGCACCATGGCATCAATGGGCCAGCTGTGGTTTACACATGTATGCACATGCACCTCAGGGTCATGACCTTGACCATTTAAATTCCGATGAATATTCTCTTCCTTGGCACTTGCTCATTTCCCCAAGAACACATGTGGGCAACTGTTAACTAACCAAACAGTAAAATTACTGCTTTTAATCACATCCTGGGATGTAAAGAAAACTCAGCACACACAGAAAAGAACATTCTACTAGTGTTTCAAAGAAAGAATGTTCTTGGTATATCTCCTTTACCTGGGGAAGTGGGGTGCATTTTCCAAGACACCTGATACACTCAGTGCCTAGCGCTGAGACTTCATGCATAATCCATATGGTTTGCTGACTAAACAGCCTAACCTAACCCTCAGCTCAGGTCTCCATTAGACACCTGTCCCCAAAGCAAGGCATTCTTCCTCAACAAGAATCCCTGAGGCTGACCACTGGCCTCCAAATTCTTTGCTACTTCATAGAAGTGGGTTGCAATTCCTGTGGTATCCAGTGATATTTCATCTCTAGCTGAGACCTCAGGACCACGAACTTGACCATTCAAAGTCCTATCAAACATGATCTTCTTTGTCACTTGCTACACCCCTTATTTATCTGCTTCTTGGGATCTCCTCAGAATCAGCTTCATCAGTGACTGCTTCAGCAGCAGTCTTGGCTTGCCCATTGCATCGCTTAAAGTCTTCCAACTTGATCCAGCATTTAACCCCAAAGCTGTGGCTGCGGATTTAGTTATTGAAATGCTAAAGAAAAGAAAACTAAAAACCCACAGGTCCATATTACTCAGAGAACAGCAAATAAGCTTAATCACCTCTCTTTCATATCCATGCACACACAAACCAATTTTAATGATGAGAATAAAAGTTCAAACACTCTTGAAGAAACCGTTAAAGGACACATGACATAATGAATAACAAAGAATAAATTACAGTATACTCAAATCAGAAACTATAGATGCCACAAAATATGGGTGATATGTCTGAAGTGTTGACAGAAAAACTAACTACCAACCAAGGATTCTATACCCAACAAAAGTTTAAAATTAATTTTAAAGGGACTCTGGCTAGCCCAAGCATGGCAAACATGGCACTGGCAAGCTTTGACTCTCTTCCTGACAACCTCTGCTTGCTAAAACAAAAACAAACAAACAAAAAAAACAAAAAAAAACAAAACAACAACAACAACAAAACAAAACGGAAAAAAAAAAAAAACCTTTCACTTGCGTTCCTGAAGTCAGATACCAAGTTCTATTCTCCCATGTGTCTTCCTCCTGATGCTGACCACCAAGATCCAGCTATCAGCAATAAAAAATACACTTTGGTTCACCTAATTAACATGTGCAATCAAAATTAAACACCTTATGGTAATATAGGGTTTCCCATTTTACTTTTATAAACCACCTCTTGCCTGAGGGCCATGTCTCTTTCTCCTCTCTATGCAGACACAGTCCTTTGTCCCATTCCACGACAAACATTCCTTTTCCTTCTCCTTGTTCCCTCCCCCTGCTCACTTGTCCTCTATCTCCTGTTTTTGTCTCTTATTCCCTGCTCTTTTTTCCTCTAGGATAAATAAATTTCCTTTGTGCTGAGAACTCAGTCTTCATGGTACTGAGCTGAGAATTTTTAAATTAAATCTTAATTTAATTTTAAGTTAACTTTTAAAATGAAGTTATTATTTACCAGATAAACAAAATCTGAGAAAAATTACTATGTAGAAGATTTATACTTTAAAAGTTGTAATAGAAAAAAGTACCAGACAGAAGAAATATAGTTTTAGGCCAAAGCTTGAGCCTATTGGAAAGTGAACGTCTGGTAAAGATGAAAAAGAAGATGAAGAGAAAATTTGGTTTTTGTCTTCTTTTCTTTTATTTCCATTTTAGTAGTCTTTTTTATTCTCCTCTCATACAAATCTTCCTCAACACAGCCTCTTCTCCCTCTACTCTCCCCAGTTCCTGTTCCCACCCCTGACATACCTCCTTTCCCCAGAGCCACTGCTCCTTCATTTCCATTCATAAAAGAACAGAACTTCCGTAAATATCAACCAAACATGGCATACCAAGATGCGCCAAGACTAGGTAAAAACTCTCATATCAAGGCTGGACCAGACAACCCAGTAAGAGGAAAAGGGTCCCAAGGGAGGCAAAAGTGCCAGAGACACCCCTACACCCCACAAGCTATTTGATTGTTGCTTTAGTCTCTGTGAGTCCCTACCAGCCCTGCTTAGTGGATGCTGTGGGCCGTGCTCTCCTCTTGTCCTCAACTGATTCCCTCCTCTGGTCCCCACTATCTTTCCTAATGCCTTACAACAACTCTTCTAGAAAGCTTTCCATAATGGCTAAGATTTATTTTTCTCTGCCCAAATAAGGCTAGCCACATAATAGCTGTTGAATACTTGATTTGTATTCAGTATGATAGAGGAAATGAATCTTTAACTTAACTGTCAATTAAATGGGGGCAGCCACATGTATCTAGTTCTTACTTTAGTAGGCTGTGCAACTCTGAAAGATAATGGACTGAAGCAAAAGGGACTAGCTACTATGTTTATAGCATATGTTAAAGAAAATGGGTGATACCAATAACACAATGAGAGGAAGAAGAAATGGAAGGATAAAACAAAAACCTTCATGAAAACACTCATGCCAAATTCATCTATACCTAGTGCGGAAGAAAAGGAAGCAACAGAAACACATTTCTCTTGAGGATCAAGGAATCAATGAATAAGCATACGTAAGCATGTTCAGATTACAGAAGAATTATTCACACACACAATGGTAAGGTAAATATCAAAAGCAGTGTGTTAAGTGGCAAAACCCAGTTTCTAAAACCTACATACTATATTTTATCACATATGCCAATCTGAAGCAGAGTTGTGTGCAGAAAATATCTGGTTGCTAAGAGTGGAAATGGAAGAGGCCATGGATATAAGTAACACCAGAAGAGAATCTACACTAAAAGATAAATCTTGCTATAATTTAATTACACTATAATCTCTAAAATTAAAACCCCTTATATCTAAGGCAGGATTACTTAAAACCTTAATAATCAGTATAATAAATTTAACATGTATTAATGAAATGCTTTTTAATGACTATAATGTCTCAGACATCATTTATCTCTCAGAGACAGTATTATAAGTTTAGAAACGGAAGAATTAGCTAAGTCATCCATTAACTGTTTATGGGGATAACCAAAGCTTACCATTGCCCAGTGCTGTTAGCCAGATCTTGTCTCCTTATGTACTGCCTTAATTTCACCCACAGCGTGAATCTTGCCACCAAAGAATGAATTCATTCTGGTATGTGTGTGAACTCTCAACTTCTTTCATCATTACAAAATAATTGTACAGTAATTGCTGAAAGGGACCTTCGTCTATTATGACACGAATGCGAAGATACCTTGCTGTTTACAACAAAGATGAAAATATGAATTCAGCCCATGGAAGAAAAGCCACCTCTAAATCCAGTAGAGTGACACTGGATAATCACTCCTGTGTTTATTCTTCATGCTCACAGAGTTTCAGTACATTTTTCCACTGTGAAATATATTTTGTAATCAACTTTACTTCTTAGAGACTCTATGACATGCATCATAGGTAATGCCTAAAATGATTTCTTTGAAGAAATTATGGGCATAAAAATACCTATCCCAACATACACACACACACACACACACACACACACACACACACACACACACACACACTAAAACTAGGAGGAAAAATCAGTCCCATACTTGTCCTCTAGTTTGAAGTACCATCTTTCCCTTTGTGTTCAATCAAGTGCAGGAAGAAAGGGAAAGTGAGTCCTGCCAGAAGGATTAGAAAGTGTTCTCACTTTTCCCCTTAAGGAGCAAGGGTACTGTGTTCTTCATGGATTCTCTGTATGAGCTGAACTGAACAACACCAATATAATATGTTTTTTGATGGAAATATTCTGGTAGGAAGCACCCAGTATAGGAACAAATTCAATATATATATATATTATTAATTTTAAAAAATCTTTCTCTTGGTATAATTAATTTCAATATCTTACAAACACTGCTCTGTGTTTCAACTCATGCTATCATCAGTTTTTGTCCAGTTAGCAGAAACTGGAGTCCTCTGGGAAGAAGAAACATCACTTGAGGAGTTGCCTTCATCATGCTGAGCCTGGGAGTATTTTGTTGATTAATGACTGAAATGAGAAGATGCAACGCAATGTGAGTGGTGTCACCTCCAGGTTGTATAAGAAAGCACAATGTGCTGTTTATGAGGAACAAGCCAATAAAATGCTTTTCTCTATGGTTCTGCCTTGCGTTCCTGCCTTGACTGTAAATGTACCTTTTATTTTCCTGATGTACTTGCCCTTTTGAAGGCTTACTGCCTGCATCTGCTAACCTAGGCCTAGCTTTGGATGCTTCTACCCTCTGTACAATCTTATCTAGACACAGAATGTTTTTAGCCTCTGAGACTTACTGCTGAATAAGTTTACGCTTCTAAGTCCTTTCTGCACTCTTGCTCAAACAGCTCAGCGGTTTGACTTAAACTCCTGTCGAAGCTGACTCATCCAATCTAGCTTCTCTCGGGTTCTCACTGAATTGCTCTGCTTGGCCTCTATCCCTAGTAATCTGTCCTCGCCTTCTCGCTCATTCTCATTCTCTGGCTCCTTCTGTTTAACTGTGTCCAGCTTTCTCTCTCTTCAACTTCTTTGTAAAACTCTCCTGGTAGAAACTGCCTCTAAAATGTACGAACTGAACTGGCGTGAGCTCAACTCCACTACACCGCCTCTCAATTCACTGATTCAACCGAACCGCCTAAAGAGAACTAATTAGAACTTCAGGATCCTGAGTGCTGGAACCAAAGGCGTGTACCACTATGCTTGGACCTAAGCTTTTCTTTACCTGAAACTTGCTCTGTGCCAGGCTGGCCTTGAGCTCTGAGATCTGCTTGTCTGTCTCCTGCGGTTAAAGGCGTGTCTGTATTGCAGCCAGATCACACAGACCTGGTAAGAGATGTGCTCTCTTGCCAGAGCAGCATGTTGAAAACTAAGATTCCTCTACAGTTGACTTCTCTCCATGATGAGCTGTCCCTAATAAGTCAGCTAAACCCTTTTCCTCTTTAAGTTGGTCAGGGTGATGCGTTACATCAACGAAAAGCAAACTATAGTGCTGAGCATATTTTTATTTTATTTATACTTCTTTAATTGTATTCAGCAATAGATCTTGTTTATTCTACTCATACAACCTTTCGTTAAACCAAGTGGAAGCGTGTTAACTGTTCGCAGTCTATCCTTCAAATTCTTTCCTGTGCTAGGCTATACACATTCTATGAAGAAAAACTTAAATAAGATAGGTGAAGGATGTTTAACGAGCAACAAATTCAACAGATTTGTGAGTTCCACACAGCAGCAAATTTATTTTTTTAAATAAAATTTTAATTGCTACTTTCTTTTTTTAATCCTTTAAAAATTTTATTTTTATTTAATTAATTTATTCAGAATACATCTCAATTGTTATCTCATCTCTTGTATCCTCCTGTTCCTTCCTCCCTCCCTCTTTCACCCTATTCCACTCCCCTAGGTCTATTATTAATTGCTACTTTCATCTGGATTCTGAAGTCCTAAAACCGTGACATCTTATTTGTAGAATTAAACCAATTACTTTTATAATAATTTTAATTATAGATAAAGACAATAAGTACAAACCAAGCCCATGAACATTTAATGTAAAAACAGAAAATATAAATGCAGTGTGGAAAAACTAAGACAGAGATGAAAAGCACCACACAGTCTGATGGCTGTCCTCTGAGCCATGTGGGAATGATTAAGAGCAAAGTTGCATTCTTTAGTAACATTAGATAAGTGTTTGGTGGGGTTGGCATCCCAGTGTACACACTTGAGCATTTTCTCAGGGGCAGAGACTCACAGAGTAATAGAGAAGTCCTGAATATCCAAGATTTCCAGTCAGTAGGGAGCCTACATGGAAACCTAGATGTGTCACAAGGTACTTTTAAGAGTCACTAGCAAGCTAACCAACCCGCCCCCCCCAAAAAAAGCCAGTCAGTCAATCCTATGTGATGGAAATATTTGATTATTAACCTGATAGAATCTAGAGCCACCCAGGAAAGAAGTCTCTTGCTATATCTGTGTGGCACTTTCTAGTCTTGGTGAATTGAGATTGGAATACCCATTCTAACTGTGTAGCAGTCTCCCGTGGGCTGGGCATCTGATCTGACTGAAAGGGAAATAGGGAGCTGAATAGCATTCCTGCCTATAGATGCAATGTGGCCATATTCCTCAAGTGCTAATGCTATGTTTGTCCCACCTTCCTTTGTTTTCCTCCAACATATTCTTTTGATTATTTAGGAATTTTGCACAATGACCACACTTGCTTCCCTATTCTTCCCTGGTCCAACCTCCCATTCTTGTGTCACTCAAAACCAAAACATAGCAAAACACTATGTCCAACTTGTGTTGCCCATATACTCACTGAATCAGGGTCAAACTCCCAGTGACCAGTCCCTTAAAGCAAACTGAGGCACTCCCCACTCCCTGCCAGAATCCATCAACAGAGAAGAGGTGCAGTTAAACATCTTTATCACATTTTAAGGACTTTCTTCAGTATCTTGTTGTTTAGACATTCTTTTTTGGGGGGGCTTGGATAGGGTGGGGAAAGTGGTTGTCATAGGAGTCTTCAGTGTCTCTCATCCTTAGTAATGAGTCTTAAGTCATTGATACTACTGGGGAAGAAGCTTCTCTGCCAATAGCAGTGTGGATCATGGAATTCCACATGCCCTTCCTTCTTTAATTTATGGTTGTCTGGTATTTTGTGACATTTCACCTCATTTCATTACCTAATCAGTTTTTGCTTCCAAATATGAATGGGTGTCCTAGATGTCAAGAATATTTTCTGGCTATTGACCTGTGAGCTTGCAGCTCCTTCCATGGTGAGCAGATGGATAAGGGAAGAGAATATCCAGAAATGCTGATCCAATTGTCACTGTTATGCTAAAATTTCTCAGCCAGTGAGATATATTAACAAGATCACTTGATTTGCCTGCTGCCCTTTCTTTCACTTTGCTCAATGGAACTGCCCAATTTATCTGTGCCTCCTGCAGTTACTTTTTTTTTTCTTTTTGTTTTTTTTTTTGTTTGTTTGGTTGGTTGGTTTTTTTTGGTTTTTTGTTTGTTTGTTTGTTTTTTAAGGTAGGGTTTCTCTGTGTAATAGCCCTGGCTGCCCTGGAGCTCTCTTTGGAGACCAGGATGGCCTCTAACTCACAGAGATCCAGCTGTCTCTGCCTCTTGAGTGCTGGGATTAAATTGTGAGCCACTATGCCCAGCCACAATTGACTCTTTTAAATTCAGGGTACTATTTAGTTTTTAAAAAATTTTTTATTATTAATTTATTCTTGTTACATCTCAATGGTTATCCCATCCCTTGTATCCTCCCATTCTTCCCTCCCTCCCATTTTCCCCTTATTCCCCTCCCCTATGACTGTTCCTGAGGGGGATTACCTCCCCCTGTATATGCTCATAGGGTATCAAGTCTCTTTTTGGTAACCTGCTGTCCTTCCTCTGAGTGCCACCAGGTCTCCCCCTCCAGGGGACATGATCAAATGTGAGGCACCAGAGTATGTGAGAAAGACATATCCAGCTCTCCACTCAAGTGTGGAGACTGTTCTGACCATTGGCTAGATCTGGGTAGGGGTTTAAAGTTTACTGCCTTTATTGTCCTTGGCTGGTGCCTTAGTTTGAGCGGGACCCCTGGGCCCAAATCTGCCTAACATAATGTTCTACCTGCAGTTACTTTTAAGCAATGTGAAGCCACACATTTCAAGACCAGATACGAACCCAGTATTGCTATGTAAACTGTGTAACTTCATGAACTACTAAAACATTCACATTTAGTTAAAGTTAGTTTCTATGTCTTATTCCACATTGGACTATTTCTACTGAGATATTTTTCAACTCTACTGAATCTGTCCTCTTTCATTTATGTTGCTGTCAAAAATATTTTGAACAAAAGCAGTTTAGTGAAAGAAGAGGTTTATTTTCACTCCCAATTCCAGGTTACAGTCTATCATTCTCTAGAAGTCAAGGCAAGAACTTGAAGCACTTATTCATATTATATCAATAGTCAATGGCAGAGCAAAGCAAAGTGAGAGAGGGAGAGCAAGACAGGGAGAGGGAGAGGGAAAGGGAGAGACAGAGAGAATGCTTGCTTGTGGTCAGTCCTATTTCTACACTTATAAAGTTCAGGATCTAAGCAAAGACACAGTCCTGACCACATTAATGGTGTGTCTTTCCACTTCTATTAACCCAATTGAGAAAATCCCTCATAGGTTTGGCCACAGGCCAACCAAATCCAAAACATTCCTCATTGAGACTGTCTTCCTATGTGATTCCACATTGTATAAAGTTAAAATTAAAATTAATATACATGAATTCCAACCTTTGCAGGCCTAGAGCTAGGTGGTAGGGGCCTGGAAAAGACTAGCTGGAAGTATGGTATGACTCAAATAATTTGTTTTTGTTATGTATCTCTGTTCCCTAATTTTGATGTGACTCATTTTAATTGATGGATCATTAGCAGTCTTGGTTAATTTAGTAGGAGATCTGTTGGACATATCTCCTGTGAGCTGTTTTTCTTTTCATTATTTTTCTGTCCAGAAGAAGAAGTCTGTGGTTCACAAAAAGGCAGAGGCGACAGATGACTGGAGGCCAATTCTATCAATATCTGAAGGGAGAGACCAGCCCACTAAAACCTAATGGAAATGTGATGGGAATGAGAAATAGCCATTATTACATTAAATCAACAAGATTGATGGCTATTTCTTATGGCTGCTCATTTCATGAACCCTAATTAATACCGAGAGACAGCAAGAAAATAGAGAAAGGAATAATTGCTTGGCATGAACATGTGGTTCCTAGGAGCTACCCCTAAGGGGATATTTTTCATTTTTTGCCAGCATGTCTCTTGACTATTGTAATACTTTATACTCTAATTTATTGCTTACATTTTATTCTACTCTTTTTGACACTAACCATTATGCCCAGTTTCTCCCTTATAATACTATCCTGAATATCCACTGATAACATCCACTTGGCTTTGCATCATACATGACCTCAACTGATGTACTGAGAATAGTCATACAACCTTTCCTCCCCAAAATTCTGAGTTCCCTTGCCAACTATCTCAGCCTCATGAACTCTGTCTTCTGCATCATTTAATCATCTTCCCAGCTTGGCAGTAACAAGAACCCATATCGCTTAATTTTTTCTTTTACATATTGTCTGATTATATTTCGTTGTCTCCCCAAGACAGCAGAAAATGTTCTGAAATGAATAAGTTGACTTTTCCCATACATTCACCCTGAATGAATTTTATTGAATTTATCTCTTCCATGAGGTTTACTGAAGGGACAGAATACTGTAACATGGATGCCTTCATGGTTGGGATGCAAAAGACACAGCATGTTCCTCAAAGAATTTTCTTTACTCACTCCTCCACCCCAGAAAAACCTCGTAGACACTTGAAACTCTACAACTATCTCACTTAAACTGCTTGAGAATTTCCATTTTCATCTGACATCTTTCTTGGGCATGCTATATCTATTAAATTTTACTACCTTGAAAGAAACTTCAATACAGATAATTAAACTTTCCAATATAAAATGTTAGAACTTTTGATGATTTCTGGCCAGAGTGGTCTAGATATTGTAGAGTTATCTTACAACAAGGAAGCATATCACACGCAACATACAGAACGTATTTAATCCTCCCCCTTTCCCTCCCTCTTTCCCTTCTTTGCTCTCTCCCTCTCTCACTTTCTCCTTTCTCTGTATATGTCTTTCTCTAGCTAACACTCTCAGTTTTTATTTCTTTCTATGGCATGCATTTAGAGTCTTCATTTTTTTTCTTCAAGAGATAATCAATGCTGATCAGAATTTTTCAGTACCACTTAGAGATAATCAATGCTGATCAGATTTTTTCAGTACCACTGAGGCTGCAAATTACAATCTTGCTGCATTTTCCATGTCCTTCTGTCTTGTTTGTTTGAATTTTATGTCATCTTTGGCCCCTTTTCTTTTTTTTTTTACATATACATATATATTATTCCACATATATACAATAAACTATAGCAAGAAAAACCATGACACAATCAGGAATCATATAAATGTCACATTCTTGGGGTTTTGTCTATTTGTATTTGACAGCCTTGAAGAAAACATCTTTCCTATCTTGGTGCATCTAAAATTCTGAATGTAAATCAACCTCTATCATATATTTTCATTATCAACTTCAAATATCTATCTAGATATAAAAAACATCTGACCCCCTAAACAACTAAGCTTCATTGTAAAACTAAGCTACCTGGTCTTCAACTCCATCAGAGACTTGAGAAGGAATAAATTTGATTACCTGAGTATGCCGGGAGTGCAAGTTAGTAGCTTCCCAAATAAGAAGATGACAGAGACAGTTTGCTACCTGAACAGTCACCTGAAACTCTTTATAACATTGAGGCATCTTCTTCAGCCTTCTGGCCCAATATGTTTGAAAGAGGGCAATGAGTGTAGGGAAAGACACCAGGAATGTGGGTTGGATGGATGTGGAAACCTAATGCAGTGGAAACTTCCTGGAATCTATGAAGGTGATCCTAAATGGGACTCCTAGTAACAAGGATATAAAGTCTCAACTAGCTGTGTCTTGTAGTCAGTTGAAGCTTCTAGTGTTGGTACTGGATTGCACTCAGTAGAGTTGTTGGCCAACATTGTCCCATGGAAATGTCCAAACAAGCCAGGCTGATTCTAATTCAAAGGGTTGCTCTCTACAAACTGACAGCAGGGCCCATTGCCAAGGACAACATCCATATAACTCATTAAATGTGAAGTTGAGCTTGTGACTACATGTAGCCTTTACCCCTATATTGTAGTTTCTTTGGTATGAAAAGGTATTCTGCAGGCTACTAACAGAGAAACATGGACATCCACCCAGCAACAAAACCTTTGACCTACCATCTGTCCTTCTTGAAAAAAGGGCAGTGGTGGTGCAGAACTTGTGGGAGAACCCAGCTAGTGTCCAATTTCATTTAAAGCATAGTCCACAAGAAGTAACTTGTATTTCACACTGCTTCTGTAAAAAGGGTCCAGAGACAAGATAGCCTACTGACCTAGGATAAAATTGAACACTACTGGTCTAAAAATAATAAAATAAATAAAATTATTCCTAATGATATTCTGCTATTCTCATAAATCAGTTACTTATCCAGTCATCATCAAAGAGGCTCCTTCTGAAAGAAGATGGGAACAGATACAGAGACCAACAGACAGACATTATGCGGAGAGGTTAAGTTGGAGGCCTTTATCAAATACCTCCCCTTAGAGCTCAGGGAATCCTGAGAAAGGAGCAGTGAAGAGATTGTAAGAGTAGGAAGGGATCGAGGATACCAGGAGAGCATGGACCTCTGAAGCAACTCAGCAAGGTTCGTATGAGCTCACAGGGACTAAATCAGAAGGCAGAGAGCCTTCACCGGGTCCTCTCCAAATAACATTTTAGCTATGACTAGCTTAGTATTTTTTTATGGGACTCCTAACTATAAGAATGAATGGGTCTTTGACTCTTGTGCTTGCTCTTGGGGCTTTTTTCCTCCTGTTGGGTTGCTGTGTCCAATTTGATGTTAAAGGTTTGTTTCATCTTGTTATATTTTATTTTGTAATGTTTGGTTATGTCTTAGGAGCCTTGTTTGTCTAGTTAAAGACATAAAGCGATGGTATCTAGATAGCAGGGGGTGGGGGAAAAGAAGGAGGAGAAGAGGGAGGGGAAACTATAATCAGGATACATTGTATGAGAAAAGAATCTATTTTCAATAAAAAGGAATCAATCTGTAATAATTTTAATTCTTCTATGTCAATTGGACTGATTGGAGTTTTCTGTCTGGGAGTCAGTTTTGACAGTGAATGCACATTCATATGCATTAGTTAATATAAAATTATGTGGCATTTTATTTCATAATTTAATAACTTTCCTCTGAACCTGTATTATCACTTCTAATGTTTCATATTTGCATTTCTCCCTTCATTGCTTTTAGCTGTTTTGATGTGAGTTTTTAAAAAACTAGCAATTGGATTTTTTTTTTAAATCTCAGTCATTTCTATGAAACACATGCTGATGCATGCAGACAGAGCACACATACATATCGACACCCACGGACATACACATATACATACATACATCTGCATGTACATGCACATGCAGACACACACAGACATATATGCATACACTTTGAACTAAACACAAAGCTGCACACTGATACTTGGCTGGGGTGTTTTACTTGGAAGAGTCTGCTCATATGTTATAAAACAGTTTGAACCCTCACACAACAGAGTAAATCCAATGTGAGAATGATGCTTACAGGCCAGTGGAGTGAAGGGGAATGTGTTATGTTCCAGTTCAGAATAAAACATTTAAGTGTGTGTGTGTGTGTGTGTGTGTGTGTGTGTGTGTTTTACATAGAGGAGGGATAGTCTCTGTACTCATGTGTATGCATGTACAAATCTGAGGTCAATGTGTCTTCCCTGATTACTCTCCACCTTGTGTTCTGAAATGACGTCTGTTGCTGAACCTGGACTCACTAATTGTCTAGTCTGGTTGTCTAGTGCTCTCCAGGGATTCTCCCCTCTCAGATTCCCAGTACTGGAGTTACAGGAACATGCCAAGCCCAGCTTTCTACGCAAGTGATGGGCATCCAAACATAGCTCCTCATGCTTACGCAGAAAGCTCATTACCTTATGAACCATCTTCACAGCCCAAGAGTTTTAGTTTTCATAACCCAACAATATCATATGTGAATAAGGGAAGTAATATATATTATATTGATGCTGTAATGTACTTGTTAGATAATTAATTTAAATGGAAATTTAAATAAGATTGCATTCCACTTTGGAAAATAATCTGGTACTTTTTCAGAAAATTGGGAATAGTTCTGTTACACCACTTCTGGCTAAGATGCTCCACCATACAAGGATATTTGCTCAACTATGTTTGTAGCAGCTTTATTCAGTGTAGGCCAGAATCTGGAAACAATCTAGATGTCCCTCAACCAAAGAATGCAAAAATAAACACTGGTCCATTTATAAAATGCAATACTATTCAGCTATTAAAAACAAAGAAATCTTGAAATTTGCAGGCAAATGGATGGAACTAGAAATGGTCATCCTGAGTGAGTTAACTCAGACCCAGAAAGATACACATGGTATATATTCACTTATAAGCAGATGTTAGCCACATAATACAGGATAATCACACTATAATACATAGACGTAAAAAAAAAAACTAAATACCAAGGAGGACCCTAGGGAGAATGATTAATTCTCATTCAGAAGGGCAAATAGAATAGATACCAGAAGAAGTTGAAGAGAAGGAACAGGGCAGGAGCCTACCACAGAGGTCCTCTGAAAGTCTCCACCCAACAGGGGATCCAAGCAGATACTGAGACCCACAGCCAAACTTCTGTGTGGAATGCCGGGAAATAGAAGGACCTAAAGGGGTCAGGAGCTCTACAAGGAGACCAATGGAGTCAACAAATTCTGGCAGAAGAGGAGAGTTCTGCAAAGACTCATGCACCAGCCAAGGGCCATACATGGTGAGGACTTTGACTCTCTGCTCATATGTAGTAGATAGGCTGTACAGTCTCCTTGTTGGTACCACAATATGGGGAGTATGGACTATTTCTGACATGAACTTTGGTGCCTACACTTTGATCAATTCCTCCTGGACGACAGAGGAAGAGGACACAGGCAGTCCAGTTGAGACTTGATAGGCTGAGATCAGATGTTAGGGGAAGAGGGTTCCCCCGTTCTAAGCACTAGGAGATGGGTGAGGGGGTGGCAGAGGGAGGGTGATACTGGGAGGCAATGAGGGAGGGGCTACAACCTGGATGTAAAGTGAACAAATTCATTTTAAAAAGTTGTAAAGCAAAACAACAACAATAAAAAACCAAAATGTCAGTGACTTTTAAGTAAGGTGATCTAAAACTAGACCTGTGATTTTTTTTTTTTTACTTCATTACATTTATTTTCGGAGGTTTTTTTTGTTTGTTTTGTTGTTTTTGTTTTGTTTTGTTTTTTACATACACATTTATATTATTACACACATATGCAATAAATTACCTATAGCAAGAAGAACCATGTGATTTTTAATCCCTAGCTAATATCAAAAAATAGTTAACAGTTCAAGATGAGGATCTGGGGGAATGGCTGTAGTGTTAAGAGCACATATTAATCCTCTACAGTATGCTATCTCAGGTCACAGCACCCATGTCTGGCCAATCACAGATTTCTATACATTCAGCTTTAGGAAATCCAATACCCTTTCTTGGCTTCTGTGGGCACACATACCTAGCCCCATAGAAGCACGTGTGTGTGTGCGTACACACACACACACACACACATAATCTACATATGTCAAAGGGTTGAAGAAAAAGTTCTGGGCAACTATGCATAGTACATAAATTATTCTATACCACTAAAACAGCAGGCAGTGGGTGTAGGGAAAAATGACCTCTTTAGTCAGAGGAGAGCTGAACAGTGAATTTCAGCCCAGGCAATTGTCCTTTCCAGAGGCTGTTTGCCACTGTTTAGAGACTGTCTTGGTTGCCACACTTAACAGCTTGTGGGGATTGAGTTTGACCTCTAGTTTCTAGGGACTACCAATGATGTTACTTTTATTTACCAAAGAGGAAAGATATTTACAATAGAGAATTAACCAAGAAAATGCCAAGGACGCCAAGGCATAAATGCCCTGTCCCAGAGGATGCTAGTGAGCAAATACTACTTAGCTCTTATACATTTATATCATAAAGGTATAGCTTTCATTTATATCATAAAGGTATATCAAAGGTATAGCTACTGAGGTGAATTCATTTCTTCTTGGCTGTGTCACCATGTCTCTTCATGCTTGGACCCATCCTGAATCTGACAAGACAAAGAAAAAGGAAATATACCCAATAAAACCAAGTGTTTAAAAATTCTTGATGGGAGTAATATACAGTTTTTTCTTTCTAAAATTTAATGACTAAACAATGGTTGCTTTTGGTTTTCACTACATAGCAAATGACTCCAAAATTTAGTGACTTAACGTAATAAATAAATGGTATGACCTTGTTTCTTTCAGAAAGAAAATGAGCAAGGGTGGCTTCTTTCTTTTCTTTGGGATCTCACAAGAGCTGCTGTCTAGGAGCCAGGGAGAGCCACAGTCTCCTCTACCTTTTAAGCTCTACCAGAGGTTCTTGTGAGGATCAAGTATCCTTTGTGCTGTTGGATTGGGGACTTCAGTTTCTTGCTGACTACTGGGCATAGGCAGTCCTTGGTGCTTTGACAGGTGTCCCTTACCCATTAGACACACAAGCCCATATGTACCGAATGTAATCTCAGGCAAGTTGCAAGTTTCAACCCATTGGTAGAGATAAGGTAGATATTACATGACAGGGTGATGAGGTGAACAAGAACTAAAGGGGAGAAGTCAAGAGCTGCCACTGGCACCTTAACATTAGAAAATCCTGCACAGTTGGATGCACTATTCTTTCATAAAACAGGGACAGTGCACAGAATAAACCTAAAATATTTAGTGAAGGTTAATGCAGTCAATATCTTGAAAAGCATTGTTCTTTTCTACTGCATTGGGCTTAGAATTAAGATATCCATGAGCTCAGCTGTGACATTGGGCTCATCTAAGCCTAGTCTAGTGACACAAGAAGCTCCCTGGGAGTCTGAGGGTGGAACAATGTTGGAGTGATGACATGTTGCTTGCCCCATCCTTAAGCCTCTTGTGTTACTCATGCTTGGACATTTCTAAGACTCTGTTAGGTAGTAACTTCTGCTGTCTCCTAGCAAAGACAGAAAAATTTCTATTTAATTTATGTGCACTATCTCAATAGAAACTAGAGAAATGGAGATATTCTTACCCCAGCATTTAAAAAAAAAACATGTAACATACAAGTTGCCTGAATCAAACAGCCATGCTATAGATCTTATCTCTTCCTCAATTTTGTCTCTATATGGATGATGATTGTAAATGGATATTTTCAGAAATAGAGCAGAAAGCATTAGATGTCACTTTGTTTAAAGGGATGAGATTCTCCTTTTCCTCTCCCATTTATACATTTAAATATTCCACCTATGAGCAAGAAAAGCTTTTACAGTAAAGAAAAACACATAACATTTTTTGTCTTCATTTAAACAAATAATGCAGCTTTGACACCTAATGGAGGAGCTATTTTGAACTATAGTGATATTAAAATCTAAATGCACTTTAAAAAGTACTTATATTTAAGAGAAACGTGTGCCCCATAAATTGAACATACTATATAGTATACATGTTGAAAACTGAAGGAGGTGGAGTGGGGAAAGGAAAGATATGTACTTCTAAGTGGTTCTTTTTTTCTTTTTTTTTTAACATACAGTTGTTCTCAAGTTTATAAGCTACTGCATGAGCTTGTGTTGTTTGATCATCTGAATGACCACTTAAAGGTAAAGTTGGGTTGGTTTAGCCAAGTGTGGAAATGAGTCAGAGAATTCCATTGTGTGTACCGACACAACAGAGCCAGAGATCTGACAATCAAGCTGTTTCTCTTTCTACTTGACAGCCTGGACTTTTATGTGTGGGTAGGCTGGATAGTGTCATTGAAGGAGAAATTCTTCCAGTCACTCAAGTGTCTTACACCGCCAGTGATGGCAGCGCCAGATCTTTCTATTAGCCCTGTACAACTCTTTCAGGTTCTGAAGTGTCCTCTTGATGGAAGAAGCATGATATAGCCAGTAAATGATTGATTTCTTCATGGGTATCCGATACACTATCACCAGACCAAAAAAAAGTATAAAGACACATGACATGATGAAATTCTTTCATGAATATGTTACAGTAGACAGTAGGAGCATCATTGGCCATTGAAATGTTACAAAATAACAGACATGCGGAAGTGTGCGCGCGCACACACACACATACACACACATACAAAATGAACTAATGTAAAATTTAGAATTCAATTTTTTATTTGATTACTAACAATTTACCAAGACTGGCTCTTCAGCATTATTTAAATAGATAATAGTCTAAGGTGGTTTGTAGCAAACCCTGTGATACATCTGTGGTGTTGCCACATATAGAAGCTGATGGTATATGTTTAATTACTTAGGTAAGTAAGAGGAAAAAAATATATAGGAAAGGTGCATAAATCAATCACTGGTCATTTTACAGTTTCAGCCAGTATTCCGAAATAGTTTAACAGATGTATTAGCATATACTTGTTCTGTGTGTGATTTAGCCTGGTTCAATTTTGATGATTTTGTGTCAAATCTCCTGTACAACCCAGCTAGACCACTCCTGGCTATACAACCACAGGAATCCTTTCCCTGGTTACAGGAAAATTGCATGTAAAAGTCACCCATAATATTTAGTGACTAAATAGAAAGGCTTTCCTCTTTCCTTACCTTCTGTTTTTATAGAGAGGTTCCTCCTCCTCCTCCTCCTCCTCTTCTTCCTCCTCCTTCCCCACTTCCTCATTTCTTCTTTACTGATTTACATGGTCCACCCCCATCACCCTCCAGCACTCCAACTGCTTCCCTTCTGTTATCTTCTGTGCCTCCTTTTTGCTTTCTTAAATATAAACATATATCCATATTCTTCTCTCATTCTCTTTTCTCGGTGCTATCTCTGTCCTGTTATTCACCTTTATGATATTATTTTACAGGCATAACACAAACTAATATCATTTTCCTGCCATCATTTTATCGTTAGGCATCAAATATTTCCTGAAATTGCATTTTAACCCTAAGGAACAGAGCTATAATAGATGGCACAAAATGATAGTATAGTCAAAAACTCGGGAGTATATAAATTACCTGTCTTCCGACTCTTATTTTTGTCTATGATTTTATGGAGGAGAGACACATTTAGGCAACAATAATATTAAATGTGAAACAAGGCTTCATTTTGGGAGGCTTGTACCCACAGGAAATACAGAGCTTTCTGCTAAGCAGGGCTTAGGGCTGAGTTCTAAGAAAATACTAAATCTTCATGTGTTGCATTTCACTGTGAAATATTTTGTCATGGGATCATGTGTTTGAACACTTGGACCCTGCATGGTGTGCTGTTCAGGAGGTTTGTGGAACATATAAGAAGTAGATCTGTGAGGATGAGCTTCGAGGATTAATAGCTATCGCCACTTCCTAAACACTATTTGCTGAGTGTGGATCCAATATGATTAGCCAGATTCTTCCTCCTGTTGCTCCTATGTCTTTCCTGCCATTTTGAAAGATAGCTCCTTCCCTAAGAACGATGAGCCCAAATAAACCTTTTATCCCCAAAGTTATTTTCCTCATAATATTTTAACACATCAAGGAAAGAAGCTAAGACCAACTTTAATTCCTCTTTTCATTTTCAGCGGAGAAGGAAGGGTACAGTACCTAGCTTTGAAAGGATGGTAGGCTTTGTCCCAGGTGAAAGTAATCTTGATGGGCTTTGCCCCTTTGAAACATGATGAATACCTCACTGAGATGGAGATTGTGATAGACTAGGAGGAGCCATCCTGGGTCTCGAATTCAGGAGACAGACCAGGGACTCTAGCAGGGCTCTTGTGTTTCTAATCGAACATCTCTGGGAAGAGAGAACGTGGGGAAAGACCCAGGATTGCGGCCAGAGACGCAGAGGAGAAGGCTTCAGGTTTGAACCATGAGGGTGCGGATGGATGGATGGATGGACAGCTTCTATGGGGAGAGGATCCTTCTATGGGGAGAGAATCAGCGTGCAGGCTCGGAGACACCTAGGGATCCGTCCCATGGAGCTGATATGTGGAAGGTTTATTCTTGTTTCCCTTTAGCCTTTTTCCCTCCTCTATAGGATAGCTAGGTTGTATAACAAAGTCTAATTGTAAAAAAACAGAACTTCACACATACTCTGGCGCTTCATATTTGACCATGACCCCTGGATGGGGAGACCGGGTGGCACTCAGAGGAAGGATAGCAGGCTACCAAGAAGAGACTTGATACCCTATGAACATATACAGGGGGAGGAAGTCCCCTTCAGTCATAGTCATAGGGGAGGGGAGTAAGGGGAAAATGGGAGGGAGGGAGGAATGGGAGAATACAAGGGATGGGATAATCATTGAGATGTAATATGAATAAATTAATAAAAATATTTTAAAAAATAAAATATAAAAAACCAGAACCAATACCCATCTCTACTGAAAAACTGCACTCCCTGACTTAATAATTTTTTTTGTTTTTACTGCACATGAAGGAATGCCCATCTATAGGAAACAGGAAGAAACTGAGGTTTTTCTGAGGTTGATGCATTCCTCTTGTACTGAGACCTAATTTAAAAGCAGCTCAGGCAAAAATCATTTGTCTGAAATCTGCTTTTCTCTCTCACACTTTCTTTACCTGAAAGTAGAGGTGCGCAGATGTTTACATGGACCTAGGGTCACCATCTTGTACCTCCAATGCTGACTCTTTTGGTAGGGAAGATCCTTGCTTGACTGTCTCATCATCAGTGTAATTTTCCACTTATGTGTTGATCCTTTGCTCTATGCTCTGCTATTTGCTAACTTAATATTCCAGGAACGGAGCCCAGTTCATTCATCTGGTGGCCTAATTCTTGCCAAATTTTATCAATAAGGTGTGCTGGATCTTTTCTCTGGCATTCTGTGGAAGCACAACCAATAATTCCAGAGGCTAAAAGAGGTGTCAGATTCTATGAAGCTTCAAGTTGAAGACCATTGTGAGCCACCTGATGGGGGTGTTGGGAATTGATGTGTGAATCATCTCTATAGTCCCCTACCTGCAATTTACTCTCTTATACGTACTATACTGCCGAATCCTTTCCGTGGGTATACAGCTTCTCTTCTCCCCACCAAACCATCTAAGATGGGGGGAGCGGGGGGCTGTAGACCCATCAGGGAAAAATAGAGACTTCAGCCTGAGAACCTGAACTTTTACCTGGGAGCCCTAAAAATAAGGAACAACCACATTGCTCCAGGGACTTCTCAGGAGCCCCAAGCCGCAGAGGTTGCAGTCTGGTTCCGGGAATAATTTGGAAACTGCCTGAGCAACTTGTTCCGGGAACTGGGGAGTAACTTTTGAGGTTGACGCTAGGCAGTTTCCCAAGATCAGATGTCGCCAGCTAGGGGTCTCCACCCCCCCTGTGGTCAGATGTCCTTCTCCATATGGTGGTCAGATGTCCTTCCCCATATGGTGGTCTCCACCCATTTGTGGTCGGATGACCAATGGTCCCATGGTCCGATATCTCAACGAGTCCACCCACCTGTGGTCAGATGTCCTAAGGTTCAACCCCTCCTGCTTTGTGGGTTTTGCCTTTAAAACTAGCCTGTACCAGCTTCTCGGGGTCCTTCACCTCCCGAGTGCTGAGGGACTCTGACATGTCAGCAAATAAACCTTTGCTTTTGCATCAGTGTGGTGTGGTTTGCGTGGTCTGGCGACGACTCCCTTCCCGAGTTGGGCCTGCAGGTCCAACAATACCATTACAACTCAAGCTCTCAGGACAGTGCCAAAGTCCAGTGTTTTCTTTGGTCATGTGGCATTGTTAGTGATAATTTCTGTTTGCAACTGAGTGAAGATCCATTAACACCTCTGAAGCCATCCATACCTGACTGCCTCTCATCCAATCCTGACACTGTGTAGATAAATTCAACAAAACTATGAGGACTCCCCAAAATAGGTTTGTGCTTTCAATTGCAGCAACTCACAAAGAATTTAGCACTTGAGATTTGAATTGATATTTCCCTTGTATTCCCAGCAGCTATATTTAGAAAATGACCGTTGTCCATCCAGATAACAAAATAGTGACAATGTCTTTGTTTTTTTTTTAAGTACCATGCAAAACACAGGAGGGAAAAACAAGATTGTAGACTTTTTAAAAGATGAATTCTCCTCAACTCCCATCCCCTATCCCAGAAAATATATACAGCTGGCTAAAGAGATTGTAAATTCATCAATTAAACACCAAATGCAAATGTGTGGAGCACACAGCAAAACATAAAATACAAAATATTTATTTAAACTGATCCCAAAAGATTCTGAAAGACTAGTGGGAAAATAATCTATTCTACATATGCAATATTGATATTCCAGAGTATATTCTAGAAAAATTAGGCATATGAATATTTAAAGAACAATGTTAAAGAAAAATTTATATCTGTAAGGCTAAAAAAAGATAAACAATTTTTAAAATGCCCAGGCAAAGAATTATGAGACAAAAAAAAAAAAGAAAAATATTTCTGTAAATTCCATTGAGTTTATTTTGTGTTTACCATGTAGTGCTCTCCTTGCTTAGCAAAACATGGGCTTGCTCTTAAATATGGTTTCTCTATAGTGAGAATGCATGGGAGAAATGTAAGTTTTTATTTGTGGTGGTTTTTAATCAGATATAGCTTCTGGGCTAGGGATGGGGGCTTGTGTTTACCTCCCCTCTCAGTACTGGAATTCCACCTAAATTAAACCCGGGCCACAGTCTCTGTGAGTTCATATGGGTCTCAGTTCCGTTGTCTGGAAGGACTTGCTTTCTTGGTGTCTTCCATTCTCCCTGGCTCTTGAAATCTTGCTGCCTCCTCTTATGTGGAATTCCTTGAATCCTGAGGGAAGGGTTTTGGTGGAGATATCACATTTATGACTAAGTATTCTAAGGTCTCTCACTAACTTCACATTGTCCAGTTGTGGATTTCCGTGTTTGTTTCCATCTACTGGTAGAGGAAGCTTCCTTGATGATGGCTGAACAAAAGGCAGATATATGAATATAACAGAATGTCACTAGGAGTCATTTTATTGCTGTGTTCCTTTAACAGAACAGTAGTATTTGGTTTTCCCCTAGGTCCATGGCCTACATAATTTCAGTTTCTTGGACACCCAGGAAGTATCAAGCAGGCATTGGTACCATCTCATGGAGTGGGCCTTAATTATAATCAGATAATAATAGTTGGTAATTTCCACAACTTTTGTGCCATTATTACACAAGCAAATCTTGCAGGCAGGTCACTATTATATATTGTGTTGATATTTTCCTTTCTCCTCTGGGACCATGCAGAGTACCTTCCAGTATCATGAACACTATTCTTCAGGGTTAAAGGCATTAACTTAACTTCATCAAGTTCAGTGAGTTATTTTAGTGTTTTCTTCAGCAATCAAGCCTTACTATCCATTTGTGTAGAGCAAGCAGTTGCTTTGACAATACCCTGGGGTGCTTGGGATTTTCCCTTTGGCTAACAACTCTATTACTTGTAACCCATTCCAAGCATTGGAGGTTTTATTTAGTAATATGAAATGCCTAGTTTTGTCTTTGTCTTCCTTGTTATTTGGTGTTTCCATTTAGGTTTCTTTATTACACGTATATATTTTCAGAATCTTCTACTATATGAAGGTTTATAAATGTAAAGATTTGGACCTCTGTTGATTCTTTTCTTACAAATAGATCTTAGTGTTTAAATTGACCACTCATAACATCTTAAAAGAAGAGATGCTTCTTCGAAGGCTTTTATACTTTCTTTGGTATTCATAAATGTTTTGATCCCTTAGAGGAAAGAAAAGAAGACCTAAGTGGCTCAGGAAATCTTCTAAATGTGAAAAATTGAGGCACACTTTCCCATGACCTAGGAAACTGTTGATGCTGTGTTGTTCCTGTCACAGCGTAACATGCGCATGTCGGTAGCAGAAGTAATAGTATTTTTTTTTAGCCTAAAATCACAGATAGTTGCATCTGGGAAAGACTCTCATAAAATCAGAGAAATATTTTTAAAACATTTGAAGAAATACAAGAACAATCAAGTTCATAAGCTTATTTTCAACATTTGTTATCTGCCCAACTCTAAACATGTATAAATCTGATTTTCATGTTTTTTTTTTAAGTTTTACAATCTTGAGAGTAAAATGTTTCCTTTTATATATAGTTCAACTTATGCATTATTTTCAAGTTCATGGTTAAGTAACCATAAACAAGGCTGCAGCTGGAAGACCAAGCCACCCTAGTGCTTGCCACTCTACCTCTCATAAGCGCTTGAGATTTTTAATAGTAGAGAAGACTAAGGGATTTGAAGAATAGGTATGGGCAGTTGTTGTCAAGAAAACATCCTCAAATACAAGAAAGATGTAGATCTAAATAGCCATGGTTTATCACTGTAGAGCAATAAACGTAAATCATTTCAGCTCTGTTAAGTAAAAACAAAAGGATTACTAAGAATTGGATCTTCGTGCAGTCATCGGAAGAGTTGAAGGGCTCCGCTGTTGACAGGGAGTGAAGAGCTTCCTAAAACACACACCTGGGTCTCCAGGGGGAGAGAAACCAACCACCTCTGTTCCCAGTAGAAAGATGGAGAACCTGACTCTACCACTACAACTGTCCAGTTCAAGAACATGAGCTCCAGAAAATCCAGAAAGTTGCTTCACCTGTATCTAATTGCCTTTCTATAGATTGTACCAGGATACCATAAGAAAAGGAGAACAATTCTGGCCAACATGCTACTACAGAACGGTAGGAAAACCAGTAGGAGATAGCCATCTTCTTGCTTCAGTCTCTAAAGGTCTTCTTGACCTATGTCTGTATGTAAATAAATAGCTGTACCATATCCCATTTGCAAGGATGTCTGAGATTATCTAGAATCCATCTCTGTAGCCACTTCAATATCAGAACGAAATAGAAGACAGCTATGCCTATTTTCCACACATTCCATATTTGTTGCCTTAGTAGATATATGCCTTTTTACTAATAACAGTTATTATTTTGAATAAAAAATTTAGTATTTTCATATTTAAATAACATAAATATGTTCTTTCAGTATACCTATACTTATTACCATTATTAATTTAAGAATTATTTTTAAGTATGTGTATGTGTGTTTATGGAGTGGGTATGTTCAGGTGCCCAAGGAAGTCAGGAAACAGTGATAGATGTCCCGGGGCTGGAATTTCAGGTTGTGGTATAGTCAGTGTGGATGCTGGAATCCAAAGGTGTGTTCTCTGCAACGTTACTACACAATCTTAACCATTAAACCATCTCTCTAGCCCCTTGTATTACTGCTTTTTAATATTTAAATAGGTAAAAATTCTACACATTTAAATATGACTGGCTAGCCATGCTTAACTCTAAATTAAATTGAATGATTAAGTAATCATCTTGGAGATTAAATTTTGTTTGTATGTTGTTCAATTTACTCAGAGTATTAGATTAGTTGAAATAATATTAAATTTACTGCATTTGTACATTTATTTATTAGATTCATTACAGATTAGGCTTTATGCTGACTAGATGATGAAACAGTCTATGACGAAATTAAAATATATAAAATAAGAAAATATTTAAACTGTTCTATGTAGTAGGAAACATTATGAAAGTGTAGATAAATTGATTCCAATGTTTAGAAAAGTGGTAAGATTTGTGTATTTAAAAGATTAAGAAGTAGACACATAAATTTGAACTTTTGTTGGCTGTGGTGGTGCACACACCTATAACCTAAATACCATGAAACAGCCAAGAAAAAGTGCTGTGAATACCAGATGAAAAAGCAGCCACTAAATTGATCTCTAGTTGTTAGCAATGTGACCCATTACACAGAAAACCCTGAGGATCCTAAGTACTGATATGATAAATCATGTAGCCAATGTTTCAGATAGAAATTTGGCATATGAATATCACTTCTGTTTCTGTATTTTAATGCATCATTTAAATTGAAATTTAGTAATTTTATTTTTAATGCCAAAAAGAAACAAAATCTAGGAATTAAAACACAACAAAGATACTTTCTTTACTGAAGGTGAGATATGTTGATATGTTTTTAAAACAGGTAAGACTACCCTAATGAATGTGGAGATGCTGTGGCTTTTTTCTTTCTTTCTTTCTTTCTTTTTTTTCCCTAAAGGACTTATTTATTTATTTATTTATTTATTTATTTATTTTCCCTTTTTTATTAATTTATTCTTGTTACATCTCAATGGTTATCCCATCCCTTGTATCCTCCCATTCTTCCCTCCCTCCCATTTTCTCCTTATTCCTCTCCCCTAGGACTGTTCCTGAGGGGGATTACCTCCCCCTGTGTATGCTCATAGGGTATCAAGTCTCTTCTTGGTAACCTGCTGTCCTTCCTCTGAGTGCCACCAGGTCTCCCCCTCCAGGGGACATGATCAAATGTGAGGCACCAGAGTATGTGAGAAAGTCATATCCCACTCTCTACTCTACTGTGGAGAATGTTCTTTAATACATTTTCTTTAAAACATTCTAATCATCAGAATTTCATAAATTGTCAAACCTAAAACCATTATGAAATACCCTTCCTGGTCACATACTCATCTAATATTTAAATTAAATGCAAAAGTACTATGATGAAGGCAGTAATGTCATCAAGATAGACAAATACAGTGTCTGTAATTGAGACTTCAGAAAGAAAACATATTAATAATTAAATCTCTGCAAAAATGTCAAGAGAATTCTGTGAAGATATTGTCTTTCAACAAGTGGTGCTAGGACTACTACAAGTACACATAAAAAGAAAGATTTTTATATGTTCTGTTTAGCGGTACAAAAGTTAAGTCAGGGGAAGGCGATGGGGTTGAGGATGTTATTCAGCTGGCAAAGTGCTTCCCATGCGAACATAAGGATCTGAGTTTGCATCCCAGATGCTAGGTATGCACAGAAACATGTTTATAATCTCAGTGCCTGGGAAGTGGTAACAGGGAAATCCTTGAAACAAGCTAGCTAGGTGGACTAACAAAACAGTTCAGCAAGAGACCCTGCATTAATGCATAAAGTGGACAGTAGTGTGAGAAGGCACTGGATATTAGCCTAATACATTCATATAAAACCACTCACATATGCACAAACACCAGTACATGTATGGGAATATACAAACATGCACACCACATACATATCTATGCCAAAAATTAGCTCAAGTGTGTGTGTGTGTGTGTGTGTGTGTGTGTGTGTGTGTGTGTGTGTGTGTGTAATAGTTACAACCTTGAAATTCTAAGGTAAAATACTAAATGTAAGCCTTGGGTTGTCCTGGTATCTTAACTATCACACCAAAAGGGGAAATAATAAGAAAATAATAAATGGAGTTTTACCAAATTTATAGATCTTTCTATGAATGACATTTTGCAGGAAGCAAATGTTAGCTCACAGAATAGGAGAAAGTATATGCAAGTCCTACGTCTGAGACTAGATTTTTACTGAGAATATAAAAATGTTTACAACACAACAATACAAATGTGAATAATGGAATTTTAAGAATTGAAAAAAATGTCTTCACAAATGATAAACAAAGGGGTAATGAGATGTGGATATTTGCTCATCATCATCACCATCCTCTAGGCAAATTTAAGTCAACAGCAAAATTATACAGTAATTTACACCAATAATGACTGCTACAATTAGAAAGAAAAGTAACATGGTGGTAAGGACATAAAGAAACTGGAGTTTTCACACCTTTCTGATGGGATGTCAAAGGTATAGTCACTTGGAGGAAAAAATCATTAGTTCCTTAAAATAAAAGGAATGGAGTTACCATGGGAGCCAAAAATGCCCATTTTATGTGTCTTCCCAAAAGGAATTTAAGCATACCTCCAAAATTCCTGCTGATAAATGTTTTATCAGCATTATTAAACAGTTCCCTAAGTGGAAACAATCCCAGTATCTATCAGTTGATGAATAAACAAAATTCACTATATCCATAAATTAAAATAATACTTAGTCTCTTAATCTTTATTGTAAACTTGACAGGATTTGAGATAACCTGCGGACACACACTGGGCTTATTTGAGAGGGTATCTCCAGAGGAAGGTCCACCTGTACATGAATGATGCTGTTTCATGGATAGGGATTCCTAGACTAAACACAAAGGGACCTACCTTCATCTCTGTTTGCTTCCTGACTATGGATGCAATGTGATCAGTAGCTTCATGTTTCTGGCATTTGGTCTTTTCTGCAGTGATGAATTCTATCCCTTATTTTTTGAAGTAATTTTGTTAATTCACTTATTTATTTTTTTATTTGTGTATGTGTGTGGCAGTTTCATGTCACAAGTTGCAAGGGCACATATAGAATTTGTCTCTTTCTTGACCTAATATGTGTCCCGGACATAAAATTCAGGTCATCAGGCTTGGCAACAAGAACCTTTATCCACTGAGTATATTTTATTTTCACTTTTTTTTTCAAAAGAAAATACAATTTGAAAAAAAGAATACTCAAATAAAGAAACAACATTCTGCTTAAACAATGAAGTCAAATCATTATTTTGCTCTGAGGAGGTTGATGACTCATTTTCATATATAGGTGATGCACAGCAGAATTTGCAGAAAGTATAGAAAGAAAAAGAAATAATTTTCAAAATTTTAATTTTTTTTCAGTGACCCTGTAGTCTTAGGCCACACCCTTTAGTAGAATTGGATTTAGTGTGTACTGTGGGTTCAATGGTATTATACTATCCCTGCTTTCAAGGTCATACATAATGAACATAAGAAATGTTCATGTAGCATGTATTCTGAAATATTATGAGTCTGTTTTTACTTTTATTCCCAGAGTTTAAAATATACATAGATGCTTTAAATGGTCTGATTCTATATTACTTTACTCTAAACCATTAGTTTGTGCATTCGTGTAGTGTGTGTGTGTGTGTGTGTGTGTGTGTGTGTGTGTGTGTGTGTGTATGTGTGTGTGTGTGTGTGTGTGTTTGAAGGCAAGCAATTTATATCTGCTAACTTCTTCTATCACTTCCCTGTAGAAGGATTATGTTGTGTATTGTATGGATGTGACGTCTGTCAATTAGAAAATCTATGTCCTATGGTTAAGACAGGAAATAGATGGGTCCTCCAGCAGACAGAAAGGATTCTGCGATAGAGCCAGGCACAGAGAATTCAGTCATCAAGATTTAAAGAGGATGGATCCCTCATGGCTGAACTCAGGTAACTAGCCACATGGCAGAATGTAAATTATAAAAATGGATTCTTTTTATGTCATGAGTTAGTCAGAGATAAGCGTAGTGATGTGGTCTAGATATCTGTAAATATATTTGAGTCTCATGAGTCATTATTCTGGGAGGTTGGTGTTGGGAGGGAAAACCTATAACATTTTCCACCTTCTTTTGAAAAACAAAAGGCTTTCGTTGAACTTGGAGCTCATTGATTGGCTGGATAGCTAGACTAGAGGATCCAACTGTTTCTGTGCCCACAGAACTAGGGTTAGAAGTATGTGCTACTATACGTGGATTTTAGAAATGTGTAGATATTCAAACTAAAATCCCATGTTTTAGTATCAGGCACTTTAACAACAGACAAATCTTCCCAACACCATTGTAATAATACTTTTAAGCACATTTTACATTATTTTCACACTTTGCTATGGTATCTTTTACATTACATGTTTTCTTTTATTCAAATGAGATTTAAAAAAATAAATTATATATTCTTACTACAGATCTTCTCCTCCCTATTCCTCCCATTTCCACTTTACCCCTCTCCTATGCAAATTTACATCCTTTCCGCCTCTTGTAAAAACATAAGGAATATCCATATCCACATCTTCTTGCATCGCAGGTTCTTTCTGGGACTAGGGACAATGAGGTGAGACACCTCTGTGATGGCTTCCCTTTCCCTGTGTGCTTCATTTCCATGACCACAGCTCTACCAACATCTCCAAACACCTGTGCCACCAGAGACTACCAGTTGAGACCTCTATCCTATAATTCCCAGCTCACCTGTCCCCTAAAAGTAATACCAACAGCAGTAAATTGCACCAGTTCCCCTGACCTCCATTTTCTAGCCCACAATTATGACTGCATTACCAGGGGCCTGCCAATACTGGAGACAACCAGATGGCTAAAGACCAGCATAAGAAAACAATCAACAAAAACCAGGGCAATATGATACCAGCAGAAGCCAGCTGTCTTACTGCAACAAACTCTTAATATCTTAACACAGCTGAAGCACAAGAAAATGACTTTACATCCAATCTAATGAAGATGATAGAGGCCTTTAAAAAGGAAATGAATAAATTCCTTAAAGAAATGCAAGAAAATACAACCAAACAGGTAAAGGAATTGAATAAAACTGTTTAAGACCCGCAAATAGGAATAAAAGAAATAAAGAAAACACACATTGAGAGAATCCTGGAGATAGAAAACCTAGGTAAGAGAACAGAAAACACAGATGCAAGGATTACCAAGAGGATACAAGAGACAGCAGAGAGACTCTCACAACAAAAATCACAAGGATTTACCTTTACAATTTACTATGTGTCTTCCAATGACGCTGTTACATCATTGTTACAATATAAGCTTAGACAATTAATACTGACATGTATAATACTTGTAAAAATCTTGACAACATTTTATCACATTTGATATAAACCATAATTAGCAGCTAAAAAAAGAAAGATACAGTAGAAGAAATTGATATATCTGTCAAGGAAAACATTAAATCTAAAAAGTTTTTTAACACAAAACACCAGAAATTTTGGGACACTATGAAAAACTTCATCTTTGAATATTAGGAATAGAAGAAGGAGATGATTCCCAGCTCAAAGACCCAGAAAATATTTTCAACAACATCATAGAAGAAAATTTCCATAACCTAAAAAAAAGGCATTCCTACAAACAAGAACTTATAGCACTCCAAATAAATTGGACCAGAAAAGAAAATCCTTCCACCACATAATAATCAAAACACTAAACGTACTGAACAAAGAAAGAATATTAAAAACCACAAGGGAAAAAGGCCAAGTAACATATAAAGGAAAATCTTTGAGAATTACACTAGACTTCTCAACAGAGATTTTAAAAGCCAGAGGGATCTGGGCAGATGTCTTGAAGCCTGTAAGAGACGATAGATGCCAACCCAGAAAACTATAAGCAGCAAGATTTTCAACCTCCATAGGTTGAAAAACAAAATATTCCATGTCTGAACTGAATTTAAGCAATATCTTTACATGAATACAGCCCTACAGAGAATACCGAAGGAAATATCCAATTGAACGAGATAAACTTCATCCAAGAAAAAATCAGGAAATAAATAACTTAACACCAGCAAAAAGAAAAAAAAAAGGGAATCCCACACACAGGCACATACATGCGCACATGCGCGTGCACACACACACACACACACACACACACACACACACACACACACACACACTCACACTCACACACTACCACCACCTACATTAAAAGAATAGGACTTAGCTGTCATTGGTCATTAGTATCTCTCAACATCAATGAACTCAATTCACCAATAAAAACACACAGACTAACAGAATGGACACATAAAAAGGACCCATCATTCTACTGCAAACAAGGAACACACCTCATCAAAAAAGGTAAACATCGCATCAAAGTAAAGATTTTCCAAGCAAAGAAATCCAAGAAGCAAGCTGGAGTAGTAATTCTAATATCTAATAAAAGGGACTTTCAACCAAAATTAATCAAAATAGTTGGAGGACACTACATATGCATCAAAAGAACAATACACCAAGATGATGTCTTAATGCTGAATATTTATTTATGCCCCAAATGCAAGGACACATACATTCCTAAAAGAAACATTACTAAAACTTAAATCACACACCAAACCATACAAGTTAATAGTAGGTAACTTCAACACTACATTCTTACCAATAGACAGATCATCCAGACAAAAACCAAACAGAGAAATAATGAAACTGTGAGATGTTGTGAATCAAATGAACCTAACAGATATTTATAAAATATGTCATCTGAACACAAAAGGATATACCTTCTTCTCAGCACCTCTTGGAACAATTGTCAAAATTGACCATATAGTCAGTCACAAAGCAAGACTCAACAGATTAAAAAAATGAAATAACTCTCTTTATCTTACCAAAACACCATGGACTAGAGCTGGATTTCAACAAAAACAGAAACAACAGAAAGCCTACTCATGAAACTGAAACTTATGAAAACTGAAAAACCCTCTACTCAATGATCATTACAGAGGGAATAAAGAAATAAATTAAAGGCTTTTTATAATTTATGAAAATGAATGTACAACATACCCAAACTTATAGGACATGATAAAAGCAATGCTAAGAAGATCATCCATAACACTAAGGGCCTGCATAAAGAACTTGGAAGGATTCCACTAGCAACTTAACAAAACACTTGAAAACTTTAGAACAAAAAGAAGGAACCATACCTACCCAAGAAGAGTAGACATTAGGAAATAATTCAACTCAAGGCTAAAAGTCAATAAATTAGAAACAAAGAGAACAATACAAAGAATCAATGAAATCAAGAGTTGGTTCTTTGAGAAAATGAACAATATATACAAACTGTTAGCCAAACTTATAAAAAGGAAGAGAGATAACATCTGAATTACCAAAATCAGAAATGAAAAGGGGGCATAACAACAGACACTGAGGAAATTAAAAGAATCATTAAGCCTACTTAAAAAACAAAACAAAACAAAACAAAAAGACCTGGGCTTTTTGGTTAGGAGGCTTGTGATGACTGCTTCTATGTTTAGAGGAGACATAGGATTATTTAATTTGTTTAATTATCAATATGGCCTATTAATGTTTATCATTTGGCCTATACTTATTATTATTATGGCAGTATAAACTGCTAGCAATCAATCAAGTCACAGACATCTGTTATATTTTAAAATAGCCTTAGTTAACCTGAGGCAGGACAGACATTAATCCCTTAAACTACTTCACCCTTCCCAGGTCTGATGACTTTTTATTAATTAGCATTAAAACACTTCAGACCAACCCCCAACATTTACCTGATCTTAAACTTTGGTAAGTGAAATCTATCAAAAAATTCCATTTTATTTGGATTTTCAAATTTTGTGGTATATAGGCTTTTGAAGTAAGACCTAATGATTCTTTGGAATTCCTTGGTGTCTGTTGTTATGTCTCCCTTTTCATTTCTTATTTTGTTGATTTGAATACTCTGCATTTTGGTTAGATTGGCTAAGAGTTTGTCTGTATTGGTGATTGTTAAATGAACACTTAATACTTAATAATGAATTATTATTTTGTTGAGATTAGCTGTTGCTCCTTAACTAGGTTTATACTCAAATAAACATACAGAGAGGTCAGGATCTACTTAATTAGCCTACAGCACAATGCTGGACAATAATTACTCCAACCTAATCCTCCATGCTAATACAGCTTCTTGCCATTCAGACTTCCCACATTATACTTGCTTTTAAATCATCACCTAGGCCCCGTTCATTTCTCTTGACGTCTCTCAGTCTCTCCTCATGGCTCCATCCTCTCCTCCCTCTTTTTTCTCCTCCTATCACTTAATTAAGATGTCCTACACCATTTTTTGTTATTCCTCAGCATTGGCAAATTTGTTTTTATTTACATCACAGAGAAAAAAAATGGTGACATAATTACCTAAACTTGAAACTTGAGATACTTAGAATAAACATCACAAATCAATGTCTGGATTGATCCAGAGAATGGGGTGGAAAAATCAGCATTTGAGTGAACAAGGGTAAGTTGTACACAGTCCAAAATAACATGCCAACATTAATTTTTTCAAAGAACCAGCTCTTATTTTGATTCTTTGAATTGTTCCCTTTATTTCTAATTTATTGATTTTATCACTGAGTTTGATTATTTCCAGCTATCTACTCCTCTTGGGTGTGTCTGCTTCTTCTTGTTCTAGAGCTTTCCAGAGTTCTCTTAAGTTGCTAGTACAGAATCTCTCCAATTTCTTTATGTAAGAGCTTAGTGCTAACAACTTTCCTCTTAGCACTGCTTTTATTGAGTCCCATAAATTTGGGTATGTTGCACCTTCATTTTGATTGAATTTTAGGAAGTCCCTAACTTCTTTATTTCTTCTCTGACCAAGTTATCATGGATTGAAGATTTGTTCAGTTTCTATATGTGTATAGCCTTTTTGTTCAGTCTGCTGTTGTTGAGGTCCTGCTTTAGTCCATGGTGGTCTGATAGGATACAAGGTATTGTTTCAATCTTCTTGGATCAAAGATCTGCAAACCAAAAAAAAAGCTCAGGGCCAGATGGTTTCAGTGCAGATTTCTTTCAGACCTTCAAAGAAGAGCTAATACCAATATTTTTCAAACTATTCTACAAAATAGAAGGAACATTACCAAACTTATTCCATTAGGCCACAGTCACCTTGATATCTAAACCACACAAAGACTCAAGAAAGGAGAATTTCAGACCAGTTTCTCTTATGAACATTGATGCAAAAATACTCAATAAAATCCTTGCAAATCGAATCCAAAAACACACCAAGGATGTCATTCACCATGACAAACAGGCTTCATCCCAGGCATGCATAGATGGTTCAATATATGGAAATTTCTCAATGTAACCCACCATATACACAAACTGAAAAAAAAAAGCCACATGATCATCTCCTTATATGGCAAAGAGCATTTGACAATATCCAACACACATTCATGTTTAAAGCCTTGGGGAGATCAGGGATGCAAGGCATGTACGTCAACATAATAAAAGCTATATACAAAAAGGCAATAGCCAACATCAAATCAAATGGAAAGAAACTCAAAGAAATTCCATTAAAATCAGATATTAAATAAGCCTGCCCACTGTCTCCATATCCTTTCAATATAGTAGTTGAAATTTTAGCTAGAGCAATAAGATAATAAAAGGAGAACAAGGGGATCCACATCAGAAATGAGGGAGTCAAAGTATCACTATTCACAGATGGTATGATAGTGTATATATGTGACCCAAAAATTCCACCAGAGAACTCCTTCAGCTGATAAACACTTTCAGCAATATGGTTGGATACAAGATTAATTAAAAGAAAAAAATCAGTAGCCCTCCTGAGTACAAAGGTCAAAAGGGCTGAGAAAGAAATTAGGGAAACTACATCCTTTACAATAGCCACAAATAATATAATGTATCTTGGTGTAACTTTAACCAAGTAAGTAAAAGATTTTTATGAAAAAAAAAACTTTAATTCTCTCAAGAAAGAATCTGAAGAAGATATCAAAAGATGTGAAAATCTCCCATGCACATGGATTGGTAGGATCAACATAGTAAAATTGGCCATCTCACCAAAAACAATTTACAGATTCAATGCAATCTCTATCAAATTACCTACACAGTTCTTACTGACTTTGAAAGATTAATTCTCAACTTCATTTGGAAAAACAAAAAATCCAGAGTAGCTAAAAATAATCCTATACAATAAAAGATCTTCCAGATGAATCTCCATCTTTGATCTTAAGCTGTACTATAGAGCAAGATTAATAAAAACACTATGATACTGGCATATAAATAGGCTGGTTAATCAAGGGGACCGAATCAAATACCCAGAACAAAGCCCAGATGCTTCTGGACACTTGATTTTTGACAAAAAAGCTAATTCCACAATGGAAAAAAAGATAGCATCTTCAACAAATGGTGCTGGTCTAACTGGATATCTACATGTAGAAAATGCAAATATTTCCATATATATTATCCTGCACAAAACTCAAGTCCAAGGGATGAATGACCTCAAAATAAAGCCAGACACACTAAATCTGTTAGAAGGTAAAATGGGGAAGGACCTTGAACTCACTGGCACAGGAGATAACTTCTCTGAAAATTGGAAATATTGATACTGCGAGACTCAGCCATACCACTCCTGGGCATATACCCAAAAGATGCTCCACCAAACAACAAGGACATTTGCTCAATGATACTCATAACAGCTTTATTAGTAATAGCCAGAATCTGGAAATAACCTAAATGTCCCTGAACTGAAGAATGGATAAAGAAACTATGGTACATTTACACAACAGAATACTATTTGGCTATCAAAAACAAGGAAATCTTGAAATTTGCAGGCAAATGGATGGAACTAACAATCATCCTGAGAGAGGTAACGTAGACCAGAAAGACACTCGTTGTATTTATGCACTTATAAGTGGATACTAGCCCAACCTTGATATTCTCTAAGGGACTACACCCAGCAGGAAATCATGACCAATGTTGGGATTCACTGACACACTCTGGTCAAAGAATTGAGAGTCATATGGAAGAATAATGGGGTGGAAGGATTCAGAGTGTTCAAGACCCCCAAAAGGAGACCATCAAGGATGGGAGATCTGGATCCAGGCAGCCCTGGACAAACTGTTGCACCAACCAGGGACAGTGCTTACAGTGAACATAGACTGCCCTGTTCAGATATAGCCAATGGACAACTCATTCCCCATGGTGGTGGGGGAAGCAGGGGCTGGTTCTGACATGAACTCTGGTGCCCCCTATTTGGTCACTTCTCCTTGGTGGGGAGGTCAGCAGGTGCACAGAAGAATGAGAATCAGGCTATCCAGAAGAGAGGCTGTGGTCATATGGTAGGGGAGGAGGTCAACTTCTGTCAGAGGTCTAGGGGAAGGGAATAGGGCAGAAGAAGGAGGGAGGGTAGACATGGGAAGATACAAGTGAGAGGATAAGAATCTGGATGTTAATCTGAATAAATTACAATAAAATTTAAAAAACACAGAAAAAACCTGTAGGTCACAAAATTGGAAAATCTAAATGAATTGGATTATTTTCTAGATAGACACCACTTACCAATGTTAAGGTCACATAAACTATTTATATAGTCCTATAACCTCTAAGGAAATAGAAGCAGTCATTAAAAGTCTTCTAATACCCCAAAGCCCTGGGCCAGACGGTTTTAAAGCAGATTTATACAGACCTTCAAAGAAGAGCTAATACTAATACTCCTCAAACTATTCCACAAAATAAAACTGGAAGGAACATTGCTAAGCTCATTCTAGGAGATGACAGTCACACTGATACCTAAACAACACCAAGACTCAATAAAGAAAGAGAATTTTAGACCAATTTCCTTTGTGAATATTGATATAAAATACTCAATAAAATACTCACAAACTGAATCCAAGAACACATCAAAGTATCATGCACCATGATCAAGTAGGCTTCATCCCAAGGATGCAGGGATGGATCAACACACAAAAATTCATCAATAAAATAAAGCATATAGACAAACTGAAAGAAAAACTAACACATTATCATTTCATTAGATGCTGAAAAAGTCAATGAAAATATTCAATAGTCCTTCATGATAAAAGTTTTGGAGAGGTCAGGGATAAAAAGCACATACCTAAACACAAAAAGGTAATACACACCAGCTAATAGCCAGCACCAAATTAAATGGAGAGAAACTTAAAGCAATTTCACTAAAATCATAAGCAAGACAGGATGCTGACTCTCTGCATATCTATTCAATATAGCCTTCAAAATTCTAAATAGAGCAGTAAGACAACTTAGGCAAATCAAGGAGACACAAATTAGAATGGAAGAAGTCAAAATATCACTTTCCATACATAATATGATTGTACACATAAGGGACTCCAAAAATTCTACCAGAGAACTCCTACAGCTGATAATCACCTTTACTAAAGTGGCTGGATACAAAATTAACTAAAAGAATCAGTAGCCCATCTTTATACAAATAATAAGCAGGCTGAACAAGAAACCAGTGAAACAAAACCTTTCATAATAACCACAAATAACGTAAAATATCTTGGCTTAACTTTGACCAAGTAGGTAAAAGAAAGACCTGTATCACAATTACTTAAAGTCTTTGAGGGACGAAACTGGAAAATATGTCAGAAGATGGAAAGATCTTCCACACTCTTGGACAGGTAGGATTAACATAGCAGAAATGGCTTTATTGCCAAAAGCAATCTACAGATTCAATGCAAATCCCATCAAAATTCCAAAACAAGTCTTTACAGACCTTGAAAGAACAATTCTCACCTCATATGGAAAACAAGACATCTAGAATAGCTAAAACAATAACATAAAATAAGAGAACTTCTGGAAGTATCACAATCCCAGATATCAGTCTGTAAGTCAGAGCAATAGTATTAAGAACTGCATGGCCTTGGCGTGAGAATAGAGCTGTTCAGTTTCCATGAGTTTGTCAGGCTTCTGTTGTTGATATCGAGTTTTAATCTGTGGTGGTCAAGTAGGATGCAGGGTGTTAGTTCAGTCTTCTTGTGTCTGTTGAGACTTGTTTTGTGTCTGAATAAAAATGGTCAGTTTTGGAGAAAGTCTTATAATAGAGAGAAGAAGGTATATTCTTTTGTTTTGTGGTAAAGTGTACTGTAAATATGTTAGGCCAATTAAATTTGTGACTCAAGTCAGCTCTGCATTTCTGTTTGGTTTTGTCTGGATGGCCTATCTATCGGAGCAAGTGGGGTATTGAAATCTCCCACTGTCACTGTGCGAGGGTCAATATGTGATTTAAGCTGTAGTAATGTTTCTTTTGTGGGAAGTTGGGTGCCCTTGTGTTTGGTGCACATAAATGAAGAAATGCAATTTTCTCTTGATGGATTTTTCTTTTGAGGAGTATGTAATGCCCTTCCCTATCTCTTCTTGTTAGTTTTTGTTTGGAGTCTATTTTTTTTCAGATACTAAAATGGTTCTATTGGGAAACTGAGAACATTGGCGTGATGAGTTATCAATGAGCCGTGTTTTTCGGTTCATGTTATTGTCTTGTGGTAGTCCGGGTCTTTCACCCTTTTCTCTGATTGGATGACCTGATATTTACTCTTTGTGTTTTATTCATATAATTAGCCTCTTGAGGTTGAACTTTTCCTTTTAGTACCTTCTGTCTCCCTGAATTTGTTGATAGATATTGTTAAATTTTTTTCTTAGAGACTTGATAACCTATGAGCATATACAGGGGGAGGAAGTCCCCCTCAGTCACAGTCATAGTAAGGGGAAAATGGGAGGGAGGGAAGAATGGGAGGATATAAGGGAGGGGATAACCATTGAGATGTAATATGAATAAATTAATAAAGTAAAATTAAAAATTTTTTTTCTTAGAATATTTCTTTTTCCATGTATTGTGATCATACGTTTTGCTGGCTATAGTAGTCTGGACTGGCATGTGTGGTCTCTTATAGTTTGTAGAACATCATTTCAGGCCCATCTTGCTTTTAGCATCTCCATTGAAAACAGTCGGAGGTGTTATTCTAATAGATTTGCCTTTGTGCTTTATTTGTTCTTTTTCCCTTGCAGATTTAATGTTCTTTCTTTGTCCTCTGTATTTAATAGTTTGGTTATTATGTGCTATGGGAATTTCTTTTGTGGTTCAGTATGCTTGTTGTTCTGTGTGCAAGTTATACCTTGATAGACAACTCCCTTTTTAGTTTGGGGAAATTTTTTCTATGATTTTTATGAAACTATTTTCTGTGATTTTTACCTGGGTTCGTTTCTTCCCTTATTCCTATTATTATTAGTTTTGTTTTTTGTTCTAGTATCCCAGATTTCCTTGGATGTTTTGTGCCAGGATTAAATTTTTTTTTTTTTTTTTTTTTTTTTTTTTTTTTAGGTTTTCTTTGGCCAAGATACCCATTTCTTCTATCTTGTCTTCAATGACTGAGATTCTCTCTTCTGTTGCTTGTATTATCTTGGCTTGATTGCTGTCAAGGTTCCTGTTTGAGGAATTAAATTCTTCCTTTTCTAGTTTTACTGGTTTTCCTCAACTTGAGTTTTCCATATTTGTTTTATTTCCTCTTGAATGTCTTGAAATGTTTTCTTATTTTCTCTCACTGTGTTTTTATTTTTTTGACAGATTTATTCATTTCCTTGTTAAGGACCTCTAACATTCATAAAGGCTATCTTAATGTCCTTGTCTTCTGATTCAGCTATGTTGCATTACTCAAGGCCTTGTGTAATAGGATTCCTTGGCTCTATTGGAGACATACTGCCCTGGCTGTTATTGTGTTTTTGTGCTAGCATCTGTGTTTGAGATAACTCTAATTTAAGGTACTGATATCTGATCTTGTTTTTGTTAGGTGGGTATTTCATTACTTGATTTCTGATGCTCTGCATGGTACTTAGGAAAATGTGAGTTGTCTGGTAGAGCATATTTCTGGTGCCTTGCTATGTGTCTCCACTTGGGATTCCAGATAGTGTTTCTTAGTATTGTGAGCTCACTCTTAAGTATAGAGATGGGCAAGAAAGGGGTAGGGTTCACAGGAGGTACACAGTGGGATGAAAGGCATGATGTTGTGCCACCATGACCTTCTTAGACCTTTGGGAATGTGAGCATAGAATGGGGAGAGGCCACAGCAGGCAGTCTGCTACAGAGCTTGGGAAGAGACTGGGGGACTAGAATTTGAGGAGAGGAGGCAGAGTGAAGGTCTGAAGCTTGCATACTTGTGTCCTTGGCTGGCCTGCCCAGTGAGTTTTATGGGAATGCCCACAGGAGTTGGCAGCTGAAACTTTAAGTTGAAGTGATGAGTGAGTCCGTAGGAAGAGATTTTTCCCACTACGCATCTAGTCAGCCCCTGTATCTCTTCTAAACTGTGAACAAAAATAAATCCTTTATTTCTCAGTTTTTGTCAGCAATGAGAAAAGTAACTAACTCTTTTAGGATTGAACAAAGATATTCATGCATGCTGCTGCATATATGTGTCTTGTGAATTTTCTAAGTAAAAAAAGTCAACTATAAAAGATGATGTATTTTGTTACTGCTTTATGTGAAATTTCCATAACAGGCAAACCTATATCAGTGGAAACTAGACTAATGGTTTACAAAAGCCAAGTTCACTGGAGAGAAAGGAAGAAAAAGACCATGAAATTAAAGTAATGGCTAAATGCCCTCAGAGAAGTGATAATATTTGGTAAACTAGATAGTGATAGTTGCTTGGCTCTTAAAAATATATTAAAATTATTCAGTTGTATTCTTGATTTGTTTGTTCTAAACAAATAATCTGATATTTCTATCAGGTCTTGGGGGATAGCTCAGAATGTAACACGCAAACAGGCATACCTGAATTTAATACCCATAACCCATACATAAATAGTGCAAAGGAAAGGCATAGAGGAATGTGTTTGTATTCCACCGTGAGGGAAGGTCCTTGCAGTGGAAGAGACTGGGGTAGGGATCAAATAGCAGGAGGAGGAGAGAGAGAATTTTTTCCTTTTGTTTCTGCACTGTTTTTACATGCCTACCTCCTTTCAGTCATCCAGAGTCAGCCTTCAGAGTCCCTCTGTCCTCTGTTTTTACCACACACTGACAGTCCAGCTGGCTCATGGATGCAATGTGATACAAGCCATCTAGATGTCACTTTTGTCAATAGTTCTCAACCTTCCTAATGCTGTGACCTTTCGATACAGTTCCTCATGTGGTGGTGACTCACAGACATAAAATTATTTAGTTGCTGCTTTATAACTATAATTTTGCTACTGTTAAGAGGGAAACTTGGGGGAGATACATTATGGATCTTAAATATAATGCTGACTTGATTACCTACAGAAAAAGAATAACTGATAATCTATGACAGATGTATGAGGTTTTTTTTTTATTTAGATTAAAAACCTGCTGAGGGAAAGACTCTGTTAAGCCACGTGGTTCACACATTCAATTGCTGTATTAGCAATAGCACTTCTAAAGTTTTGTGGAGACAAAATAAAATTAATTCTTTCCCCAACTAGACTGAGTTACTTCTAGATCATTGGCAATCCCAAAACATTGACATATTACTTCAAGGCAGGTATCAGAGCTGTAGGCAGATCCAAAACCCCATTTCAATATTGAAACTGAAAGCTTGAGACTTGCAAGATAAGCTGAGTATACTGACTTACCCATGGCTCCTGTGGGTATGCCCACCTTTTTTTTTTTTTTTTTTTTTTTTTTTTTTTTGTGAAATGTAGCATACTGGAAAACAATGGAACTCTGGCCTTCAACATAGCAATGTTTAGGTAGACAAAAATGGATATGTGGACTTTGAGCATACAAATCATCAAACTTCTAATCCTAACAGAGTCTCCTACATCTAGTTTTTTCCTATTTGAAGAATTTGAAACAACTCATTCAGAAGTGACTTTTCTTTTTAAAATTATTTATTTATTCACTTTATACCCCAATCATAGCCTCCTCCTTCCTTTCCTCCTTGTCCCCCCTTCCCCCATCTTCCCCCATTGATCCTCCTCTATTCCTCAGAAAAGAGGACCCTCAACACCCCAACTCACAAAGTCATATCTGGGTTGAGTGTGTTCTTTTATCCTGTGGCCTGGTGAGGCAGCCCTGCCGGCGGGTGGGGGGGGGGGAGAGTGATAAAAAAGCAGGCAGCAGAGTCCATGTCAGAGACAGTCCAGCTCCCCTTCTTAAGGCATCCACATAAAGCCTGTGTGGGGGGCCTAGGTCCAGTCTTTGCAAAATCATTCATTGGTGCTTCAGTCTCTTTAAGCACCTCTGGGCCCTGGTTAGTTGGCTCTGTTGGTCTTATTGTAACCCTACTGTCACTTTCAGGTCCTTCTATCTATGTCCCCACTTTTCCACAAGACTCTCTATGCTCCACCCATTGTTTGGCTGAGATTCTCCCTCAGTATCTGGATCTGTTGCTAAGTTTAACATTTCAGAGGACAACTATGTTAGGCTCCTGTTTGTGAGCACAGCAGAGTATTGTTAATAATGTCAAGGCTTGGCTTTCTCCCATGGGGTGGGTCTCAGGATAGGCCAAGCATTTGTAGGACATTCCCTCGATCTCTGTTTATCTTTATTCTTCCACATCTTGTAGGCATGGTAAATTTTGGGTTGAAATTTTTGTGGGTGGGTTGGTGTTCCATTTCCTCCAGTAGAAGTGGTCAAAGAGAGAGAACAAGGTAGGAGAAGGAATGCAGAAAGAAATGAGCTTGGAGATACAATCTAGGGAAAGAGAGGATGGGAGGACAAAGACAGTACAGGAAGAGCAGAAACAGTGGGTGGAGGCATCTCTGTGACAAGCTGGAGACCTAGGACAGGGTAGGCTTTTGTGAAGATGTGGGGGTGACTCTAGCTGAGACTACTTGTATCAGGGGTCATGGAGACTAAAAAGAACATCCTCTAAGTAGACAGCACTCCTAGTGGATGGAGCAGAAGTGGTTTTTCAAGCCCATGAGTGTATCTAAGACCCATTCCCACCACCTCTTAATTGCTTTGAAACATACTTTAAAGTTTCAGGGGTATTGGCAGAACAAGTGCAAGACTTTACAAAGAGAGATGAGCTATATGGCAACCACTGTAAAATTCTTGTTTATTATACATGTGTGCAACTTACAGAGATTTTATATTTAATCAAATTGATTTAAAAGGTAAAGAGGCTTGTTGATGGGGCTATCATTGTACTCAAGTGCATCTGATAGTCATTGATGATGGAACAATACAATTCACTGGCATAGAATAGAAGAAAAATTCAAGGTCTTCAGGAGGAATTAATAACAGAATTCTTATATTCACCTTGACCATTGCCTACTTCAACTACTTTTTCCATATGATTCTAGAGAACTTTCACCCATTAAAATTACATATGCATTAGCAAGGAGTAGTAACACAATCCTAAGAACTCTGTGATGAAAGCAGTAGTTATGAGTACAAGATGGAAGGAGATTTCTTATCAACTAATAAATGTTGAAACTGAAGGATAAGACATCACTGAGTAATTAAGGGTTCTTTTGTTTTGCCAGCTAACCTCAATCAAATCACAACAAATGAGTCTTATGTTACCAAATCATTGCTTGGCTTGAGATAGTATTAGAGTAGCGCAACTTTGAAATTGCCTGTGCAGTGAGTGGGAGTGATGGGTCTCTAAGTAGCAGAAGGAAAGCCATAATGCTATATGCTAGAGCAAAGATGTCCGCATTGACATGTTTTTTTGCTATCATCCAGACAGAAATTCTCTAGCTTCTGCATGGATTAATCAACAGGATCATGGGTAAGGTAGCTATCAAAAGAAACTTGAAGGGCTTAATAGTACTGTCTATAATCCAAGTGCTCCAGTTATTTTCCTTGCTGAAATCAAAGAATTTAACAGTGGTGATCCAACTTAGACCCTGAGGAGGCACAATTTCTTGTGACATCCAGCCATATCAATTTGGTTTTTTAAAAACATATTTCAATTTAAAATGGAAGATGCATTTGTGCTCACTTGTCTTTGTACACCTAAAGGGAGATCTTGGCCTGTTTCTAATACCCAAATCATGAACAAAATCAAGGGACTTCAGTGTCATTTATTCACTATCTAGATATTCCATGCCTTGGTGGTTCTGACCAATGAATGATTTGCAAAGCAAATGACATTTGAGGAGAGATAAGGAACATTTTCCACTAGGCAAATGGTTTTTGCATTCTGATTAGATTATTTTGACATTGTTTATTTTTGATTGCTAATTTTTAACTGTAGATAGGGGGCCTGAGGATGCTAAGGAGGCAAAGGGACAGACTTGTTGATAATCTGACCAAGTTATTTCCTTCCTAGGTTTTTCCCCCCTTCACTGTCCTTGTTAGGTTTCTCTGCTGTGCTAACATGATGAAAGGCCAACTTAGTGAGAGAAGAGTTTATTTGACATACATATCCCAATCACAGTTCATCATTAAGGGAAGCCAAGGCAGGAACTCAAGGAGGGACCTAAAGACAGGAAGTGATGCTGAGATCACAGAGGAATACTAATAACTGGCTTGCTCACCATGTTTTCTTTTTTTTTATGATTATCAATTTTTTTATTAATTTATTCTTGTTACATCTCAATGGTTATCCCATCCCTTGTATCCTCCCATTCTTCCCTCTCTCCCATTTTCCCCTTATTCCCCTCTCCTATGACTGTTCCTGAGGGGGATTACCTCCCCCTATATATGCTCATAGGGTATCAAGTCTCTTCTTGGTAACCTGCTGTCCTTCCTCTGAGTGCCACCAGGTCTCCCCCTCCAGGGGACATGGTCAAAGGTGAGGCACCAGAGTACGTGAGAAAGTAATATCCCACTCTCCACTCTACTGTGGAGAGTGTTCTGTCCATTGGCTAGATCTGGGTAGGGGTTTAAGGTTTACTGCCTGTATTGTCCTTAGCTGGTGCCTTAGTTTGAGCGGGACCCCTGGGCCCAAATCTGCCTATCATAATGTTCTACTTGTAGGCTTCTAGGACCCTCTGGATCCTTCTACTTTGCCATTCTCCCATGCTTCTCTCATCTAGAGTCCCAATAGGATGTCCTCCCCTCTGTCTCAGTTTCCTGGTAAGTGAAGGCTTTCATGGGACATGCCCCTTGGGCTAATATGAAGATATAAGTGAGTATATACCATTTGAGTCTTTCTGCTTCTGGGTTAACTCACTCATTATGATCATTTCTAGTTCAATCCATTTGTCCACAAATTTCAGGAATTCCTTGTTTTTAATAGCTGAATAGTATTCCATAGTGTATATGTACCACAGTTTCTTTATCCATTCTTCTATTGATGGACACTTAGGCTGTTTCCATGTTCTGGCTATTATGAATAAGGCTGCTATGAACATGGTTGAGCAAATTTTCTTGTTGGGTGCTGGAGCATCTTCTGGGTATATTCCAAGGAGTGGAATAGCTGGGTCTTGAGGAAGCCCTATTCCCATTTTTCTGAGATAGCACCAGATAGATTTCCAAAGTGGCTGTACTAGTTTGCATTCCCACCAGCAATGAAGGAGTGTTCCTCTCTGCCCACATCCTTGGCAGCATGTGGTGTCGCTTGAATTTTTGATGTTAGCCATTCTGATGGGTGTAAGATGGAATCTCAGACGGTTCAGCCATTAAAGGCTAGGCTCACAACTCACCATGTTTTCTTATACCACCCAGTACCACCAATGTGGGCAGATTCCTCTCACATCAGTCCTTAATCATGGTAATACCTCAAGGACTTCCCTGAAGGCCATGTGATGGAAGCATCTTGTCAATAATTGTTTTTCCTTCCCAGATAACTCTAGTTTGTGTCCTGACTAAAACTGACTCGCACGCTCACTTTTCTATGAGGAGCATATGTTAGCATTTCTAGGAGTCATTTTAAATTAGCCTTTCCTCTTCTGTTCACTGGAGCTACTGTGGGAAGACAAGAGAGCAGGAAGTGAGGAGACACTATTCTTTCATCTCTTTTTTGCCACCCATGAGTGTGGTGGTTGCTCTCCTTTAGCAATGGTACCCTCTTTTCATTTTTCTAGCACTGACTCAAAGAGTTCTTTCTTGTTGATACTCATAGCTGATAATTCTGCAAGACCAGTTCCTTCCTTACAGCCCCCAGTTTAGCAGGATTAATGCTTCCAAGAATTTCTAATCTTTATTTTAATCCCCCTCTTTCACTCCTCCCACCTTCCCAACACCCCTGTGCACTGCATTGAATGCTGTTTGTTTTCTCTGTCTAGAGACAGTAGTTTGATATTTACTGCCTGGATCTGGCATGATACAATCAGAAAACGACTGAGTCACTTCCTTGTTTTACACCCACATGCCATTAAGACCCAAAGGAAACTGGCTAGTTCTTATATTAGCAGTCTTTAAAAGAAAATTGTTTCTCAGAAGCCATCAAAAAGTTATCATTCTCCACCGTGTGTGCAAATTCCATCATATATCAATTCCTATGCCAAATGCTGCAGTCAGATAATGAGGTATGGTCATGAAATGTGTCTCAGTTTCTGAACCAATATGTAGGATAATGTGCATGGCACCCACTCAGTTAAGGCTTTATTGTCAATACATAGCCAGACTGACCTTAGCTTTAAGCATATAAGCTACATGGTAGAGGTTGTGTGACTGTTAGAATGAGCAGAGATATGTACACATACTGAAGAAGCTATCTGCCATGTATGCTATATGTTCTCATTCCACCATATTGCACCTACTTTGTTTACTGTCAATGAGATCACCCATGACACAGCTTGCTTTTACCTTTTAATCAAAATAGCCAACATTGAGATTTTTTTTATTGTCATTCAATAGGCAAGTGTCAATATTTTTTTTGAATGGATGAATAGTCCAGTGTGTCAGAGCTTTTCAGTTTCTGTTCCTTGACAAAATTTGAGGTAAAACTTCAGTAAGTTTGTAAAAATAAAAACAATGTCAGCAGACACCAAAAATCTTGACTTTATAGCATTAGAGATGTGCTTGTTCCGTGGCCTCTATTTTTAAATCAGATAGTAACGTTGTTAAAGAAGCTCTACAGGAAAAGTTTGCATAGATGTCCATTTGTACATAGAGTGAAGATATTTCTGTAGCCAAGAGGACGTTTCCTATGTTGACATTGGTAGCCTAAATCTTTGATGGGCACTTATTATTATCTTTTACAATCATTAAAATTTCTTTTCAAAATGTCAGAATGCACATGTTAAATGTAAATATTTATCCACCATCTCCAAATTTAAGTAAGAACTTAGTGCTTTGGCTCATCAAGAAGACATTTTTCTTCCATTAGCAAGGATGAAGTAGAGTACTGAGAAACATAGTGCAGACTCTGTATCCCAGTTGTATGGGCTAGCAACCCACAACCATCTCTTGTGAGCTCCATCTTCTGATGCAAGAATTATCCTCAACAGCAAAAATACGATGGTCATTTTTTGTGTTACGCTTTGGATCCAACCTTGATTAAAAAGCGCAATGTGTTTTAAATTCTGTATCCTAAAACTGTCATAGACTCTATTTATTTTGTGTCTTAATAGATGAGAAGCACTTCCTTCAATTTTCAACACTAGCAAATAATCTGTAAATGACATTGATTATGACTACGTGTTTTCCAATCATATTTGATAATCAAAACTCATGTAAAGAATACTATAAACTGCCATTCAGCAGAGTTTGTATTCATGAAGGAAGTCAACCATTTACAAAAGATTTCAGGTTGTATGTGTTCTGGGCTTATGACAGTATTTTCACTTTGTAACACTTTTGGATTATGTGACTATTTTGGGCCAAACTCTGAAGGTCAATTGATTGTTGTTTTTTCTTTCTATAATGATGATGAACTAGATTCCAGATGTGTAGAAGTCACTATTGAGTTGCTTAGGTCTTAGGACCACCATACATGTAGTGGAATGATAAAGGAAAGCTCTGAGAATTGGAGGCTATTTGTTACTTTATTACTTCATATAAGCTAATGCTTATAGTACATGTGGCACATGACTTACTCTATGATAGTTATGGGGGGAAGGGATAATGCTTGGTCTCAACTTCTCCATCTGTAAAATAAAGAGGCTCTATAGCGAAGAGTCATCATTAACTGAAATAATTTAATTCTATTATTATTCTTGTGTGTGTGTGTATTTGTGTTTGTGTGTGTGTGTGTGTGTGTGTGTGTGTGTGTGTGTGTGTGTGTGTCTTGAGAAAAGAGATTGACATCAGGTATTTTTTCCTCAGCCACTTTTTACTTTATTTACAAAGGCAAGGCAAGGGCTCTCACTATACCCAGAGCTTGGTTGCTTGACTAGCCTAGACAGCAAGCTTTCTCCAAAGAATCCTCATCTTTGCTTCTTGAAATCTGGGGCAATTGTCAGGCTGCCAGGCTCACTGGGTTTTGTTGTTGTTGTTGTGTGTTTGTTTTTGTTTGTTGTTTGTGTTTTATAGACATATGAACTCTAGTCATTATGCTTTTGTTTCAAGTGCTTTGTCTAAGGAGCCATCTCACTAGTCTATGAAATAGCTCTTTGATAAACATAACAATGGCAATTTAGAATTATACATTTTTTTAATCAAGAAAGAACCAAAACAAACTCATTTGAACAGCATGGAAACTGAAAACAAAGGCTGATTTTCCCCAAAGAATATACCTTAGAACTTTCATCAGGACAGGTGCTTTGAGGGACAGAGTTCCTTGATCAATTACGTATGGGGAGCACTATTGATAAAGTAGTTCCTTTAAATAATCTCTGTGGTTTTTTTATAATTTCTAAATGAAAGTGAAAAATGATACTAAACGCTGTTAAAATGTGCCAACTTAAAAAAAAAGACATCTTATACAAGTAACTCATAAAAGATTCACTTATTCTTATTTATAAGTATAAATTACCTAGTATGTTTATTTATAAACATCATATGTTTGCTTAAAACATATACATATGCGATTATCTAAGAGTATCAATACTAGTTGTGTCTGAAAAAATAATGTTTATAATTGATAGTTTTTATGGTCTGGTCAGAGAAAATAAGAATTGTGGGAAAGTTGTTTTAGAAAATTTAAGACTAAAAAGAGTGCATACGAATGTGAGAGGTACATTGTTTACTTATCTTGTAAACAATAGTGTAAAACTGATGACTGACATAATTAATAGATTATTAAAGCTGAAATTGCAATAGTAGCTTTTTCTATGATTCTCCAAATTTAAAGTAAACTAAGATGTTCCTCAGTACATGAATGTGTAAACTTTGACTCACCAACCCTAATGGATTCTTATTTGGTGTTAAAGAGGAAATGGTCATCAGGAAACAAAACTATTTATGGGCTGTAGGTGAGTAGGCACCTCCCATATGAAAGGAACTAGTCTGAAAAATTACTTACAGTATGATTCCACCAGTGGACCTCTTAGGGAGAAAAAGGGAAACTGTGCATAGAGTAAAAGGACAAAGGGAGGATGGGCATCTAGCTAGATGGTGCAGTGATTAAGGGTGCACACTTTTCTTGCAGAAGAGCTGAGCTCACTTTCCCAGCATCCACATTGTGTAGCTCATAGCCAACTTATCTCAAAATCAGGGTATCTAACATCCTTTTCTAGCTTCTCTAGACATCTGCATTTACTTGCACCCTCACCCATATAAACAGAATTAAAAATGATAAAAATAAATCATAACAAGAGGCAAGTGGTTGTCCGAGGTCGAAGGGAGAAAGGGATAGAAACACAGAGCACTGCGGGTCATCTTTGTGCAATAAAATCATCCCTTGTGATACTCTGGCTTGTGATACATGCAATTACCTTGTTTGTAATAGTCAAAGGATGTAACAAACCAAGAAGAAACTTTACTATAAATTCAGGACTTGGAGGATAGATAATTATGGGTCAATGTAGACACAAGGAGATAGTGTGGAATGCTGTAAATGATTTACAGGCACTCTACTCTCCATTCAGTTTTGTTGTGAATCTAAGGAAGACATTCTATTAAAAAGAGAAATTTCTCAGGAGAATGTCACAGAAACAAATCTCCAAAGCTGACAGACTGAATAAGGGCCTCATTCTACAGAGATCTGACATTTAAATGTATAAGCTCTAGGTGTAATTTTACTTAAGATTGTCAGTGTTGTTTTGGAGCTCTTTATAAAAAGCTAGATGTAACACCATTAAAGATAAAATGATCCTTAATTGATATGATAGTTTCCCATTTGAACACAAGAGTGTAGATTTAACAATACTCTTTGTTATTTATTTTGGCATTCATATTTAGAATGAATGGAGCAAGGGGAAGGCTGATTTTTTTTTCTGAGGGCTGTATATAAGGGCAACCATTTGAATGAAGGAAAATCAAAGATATATAAAAACCAACCATAAACAAAAGAAATAAGGATAAATGGAAAGGACAAAATAATAGCTTTGTAGAGTCCAATGATAGATATTATGTGACATATTATATTTATCCTATTATTTGAGAAAGTATTACTAAATTAGTGTTCTTTTTTGGATTTTTCAATAAGAATAGGCAGGAGATCTTTCCTTCATTCAAAATATAAAGGAGTTATTAAATTTTTTTGACTTAGGAAACAAAAATATCACCTTCCATTTGTCTGATTGTGCCTTACATGTATTGCCTGAATAATATCTTTTGGCAATCTGGTTGGCACACAACAGTTTGAAGCAACATTTTGAACGCATGAGATAGACCAAGATAGGAGAAATTGGAGATGGTTTTGAAGTATGTTTATAATTAACACTAATTTAAGTATTGCCAATTACTTTCAAATTTCTTTCAATAATGTCTTATAGTCTTGATGTTCACTATAGAAAAATCCAAGAGAAATCTCCTTCTCACATGAAAGTTCATAGTGTAGATTAATTTGTTGCCAATTAAAGCAGAATTATAAATGTAGGACTAATTAGTAGAACTAAAAATCTATATATTTTAAATTTAGACATTCCAGAATCACCAAAACAATGCAGTGGGGGAATCACAAGCCTTTAATCCCAGCACTTGGGAGGCAAAGGCAGGTGGATCTCTGAGTTCAAGGCTAGCCTGCTCTACAGAGAGAGTTCCAGGACAGCTGGGGCTCCACAGATAAACTTTGTCTCAAAAAACAAAACAAAGCCAAAATGAAACAAATAAACAAAATTCTCAGTAATAATGTCAGAAAAAAAAAAAGCCATCCCTTTGAGTACTCCACATCATTTAACCGGTATCACTTTAGTCTTCCTTCTGGGAACATTTGAAATGTAAGGTGCCTGTTTTTCCTGGAAGGTGTGGTGCAAACTCTGCTGTGACGTTTCTCTGCTTTTGTCCAATCACTTCACCAGCCAGGCTCTTGCCAGATCCCCACTACAACATCTTGCGAGCTCTTGCTCTAAACTCTTCAAACTCTAGTTGAAGGCCAGCTTCCAGTCTTGTCCAGGGTCGTATATTTTAGCACAACTTCTTTAAGAGATGTGTATATATTTATTTTTGTAGCTAGTTAGTTGATCTATTTTGTTTATTGACCCACCTCCCCCACGCCGACCCCTGCATCTTCTTTAAAGTATTTCTCCAGTTTCTACAGGCTGAGAACAAGAAAAAAGCACAGAGGGAAGAAAGCTGGCGCTGGCTGTGCTACTGTCCGTGGTCCTGAATCATCATTGTTTTAAAAAAACATCTTTAGCTTGTATGCTTAGCTTGCATTTGGTGACATAGGCCACTTTCCCCTAGACGTTTTAAAGGTGATCAAGAAGTTATGAGAAAGGAAAACAAAGTCAAGGAGACTTTGGGAAAGAAAAATAGAGAAGCATATAAAGGTAGCCTAGAGATAGTAGTGGAACAGTTGCGTTCAATGCAGTTGCAAAGGTGTAATTTAGGAGCAACAGTGGATAAAATATTGCGGACACAGACAAGGCTAAAAGAGCATTAGGAATGTGTGTACCAAGTGATACAGGGTCATCTAGGTATGGGATGAAAAAGATTCAATGGCAGTGGACGAGGATTTCAAGTTGCTAATAAACCTTCTTTCACTTTTTCCGCTTTGATGTAGTACAAAGACAAACTTGATTCGTCACTGGGATCGAACAGAGATAATTGTAACTTATGGTTCTTGCTCCATTATAGCTACGTACCGTGTTTGCCTTTAAGTGTGTACCACAGTTAGAGCCCATCACCAAGCTCCCACTACTTTTGGCTGGCAAAGCACACATGTCTCTATGCATGCTCCCAACTCATGTAACCTCCTAAGAGTGACCTTAAACATCTTGGATTCTTCAGTATGCCTAGAGTGTTTAATACAGACAACTGCAATGCCTTCCATGGAAACTGTGCCCACAGAGGCTTGTTAAACGGCCACAGCCCTGTTTTCTCTACAGTTCCAACCTCTTTCAGGTTTTCCTGCGTTCGGGGCTCCAGGTCCACTTCTGCTGCACCGGGGTCCTGGCCTTCTGCCGCCACGTGGTCCAGTCTTTCTGAGTGTATAACCCAATCCAGCCTTCTGTCACCTATTCAGATCATTCAGTAGCCCAGCCTCTCCCGGCGGGGCCCGTGTCAAGCTCCTGGGCCCCGCCCAGAGAGTAACGCCATTGCCATGGAGACCGCACCTGCGCCCTCTGTGGCGCCTTTCTCCGTTCCCTCCCCTTGGGTGCTCCCGGGCGGCGAGCCCGCGTGCTCATCCTTTGCTAGCCCCGGCGAGTCGCGGGCACGCGCGAGAGAGCAAGCAAGAGAGAGCGGCCGCGCGTGCGCACTGGACGCCTCCCCTAGCGGCGATTCGGGCTGCTGCCGCTCGCTTGGGCTGGACGCGGGGCGGGCGGGGGGAGGGGGGAGCGGCTTTGCTGGCAGCCCTGAGTGAGGCGGAGACCCGGGCGGAGCGGGCGGCACCGCACCTCGGCCAGAAGCAGCTGCAGCAGCTGCCCTAGTCCCCACTGCCGCCTCTCCAGCCGCTTCTGTCATTCCAGGCCAGCTGCTGCAGACAGAGGACGAGGAGGAGGAGGCGAGAAACTCCCACCGACCCACAGAGGTGAGTCCCGGGCAGAGCATCCTCCATCCTTGCCTGCCTCCCTCCCTCCCTGTCTCCCTCCCATCCTCTCCGTCCTCCCCTCCCTCTCGCTCCCCAGCCCTCCCGCCCTCATCCTTCCCAACATCCCTCTCTCCTCTCCGCTCCTTTCTCCCTTCCAGGCTTTCTTTCATCCCTTTCTTCTCTCACCCAGCCCTACTTCCTTCCCACCCTTTCTTTCTTCCCTGTCTTCCTTCCAACGACTCACCCGTCAGTTCATCTTTGCATGTCTTTTATCTACCTTCTCTTCATCTCTTTTCCCCCTTCCTTATCCTCTACCGCTTCCCGGTGGGTGGGATGGTGGGAGCATCCTTGCCTGCTACAACTGTCCGGATTCTGGGGCTTCTGGAAAAATTGGTTTCATGTACCAAGAGAGGCACGCTCGGGCGGGCAGAGGATGCCCTGCAGTTCTTTACGTTGTCGGGATTAAGGGTCAAGTTGGATAGAGTACTGGGAACTGGAAGGAATAGAGTCCAGGAACAATCTATGGATGTGTGCTATAAAGGGTGGGGGTGGGGAGGTTGTCACTTAGATGTGTTTCCAACAGTCCCCCCACTCCTCTCTTCAACAGTTTCTTCCTTTCTTTTTTTTTTCCTCCTGGGCATTACACGTTCCTAGTGCGTACCACACTAATTTAAAACCCAGCCTTTTCTGCTTTGATTGTTGTCTCCATAAGAAACCGCAAGGCAGGAGAAGCCTGGAAGGGAACAAGAGAGGAGGGGAGGGGCGGGGAGAGGAGGACTGGCAATAGTGGAAGCCTGAATCCCTTCTCCTAGGCCTTTCTGGATTGACGTTTTCAAACCACCCGCCTAATATTGAGTTTGGACTTGAATCTGTGTGTCCTTGGCTCTGTCACTACTTCCCCAGACAGAAACTCTCAACTTTAACGCCTATGCGTTCCACATTGTGTTTTCCTCGGGTTTTCAAAAGACCCGGGGAAGTTGGTTTGAAGAAATAGGAAGATGCACTTTTTGTTCAGCCATGGTTAACTTCAGGACATTGAGAATGGCTAGCCAGTCATTGAAGAATGAAGCTGTACTCTACCGTCTTGTAAACATATCATTTTGATAGCGTTAGCTGTGTGATAGGATTCGGCACAGGCTCCTTCAGTCCTCCTCAGCCACCTTATAATATCCTGATATTTGAAAAAAATTTTTTCTGAGCCACTGTGTCCATTCCTAGATTTACTCTCATGAAAAAGTTGAATTACCTCTGAGGGGATTATTCTTGAATTTGAAATTTTCAGTCAATTTTGCCTCAGTTACTTGCACTGAATCCTGTATTTGACATTGCTGTCTTTAGCTTCACCACAGCCTAATTCAGTCTATATCAAGGATGATGTGGTAGTTTTCCTGTTTGCAAATTTTGTTTCTAAAAGATTTACTTATACATAGTGGGACAGCAATGGTGGTTCAGTATACCGTATCAGTAGGTCTAATTGTGTTCATAAAAACAAACTAAAAATTAAAGACCTATATTTTGTCCCATTGAAATTCTTCGGAACATTAACAGCTTCTCCAGTATGTATACTTTTTATGTATAAGTAGGTATGTGCAAAGGGTCCAAACCTGGCTCACTGAAGTTGCCAGTCAATAACTATAGTACAGAGCAAGTCATGGATTTATTCCTCTTATTGAGATTTTGATGCCATACCAGTGGTGTAATAGGCACTTTTGCATTTTATGTGACTGTGGAGTAGGAATTGAGATGAAAAGAATTACCTTCTTAAGTGAGAGAGTGCAGACCTTACTACTAGCTGATACTGACGGCCATGTGGATTAGCGATTGTGAAGTGTGTGACATTAGGAAACAAGAGAGGCCTCCCCCTTCACCTTCGCCCGGAGGCGTGCAGCTTCTTTCATGGCTTGGCAGGCTTATCCTGCGTGTAGCAGCAGCCCAGCTGAAGCATCAGTTACTAATGTCTCCAGGTAGAATTGTGGCCAACCGTGTACATGTTTGAATGCTTATACTAGTTGACAGTGAATCTCACACAGGTGTGGCGTTTTTTTTTTTTCTGTTGCTGTTTCTTCCCTTATCCTAAGTTTTAGCCAGTGAAAGGCTTTCATGGCAATCAAATGTGGGGATAATAAGTTTGCTTTGTTCTAACTTACTCTCAAATGCCGTACTGCCTGCCAACCGACTGCACTTGCTTGTGGAGTTCTGAGTGTGGGAGGAGCAGTCCCCCTTCAGCTTTTTCCATGTTGCAGTTTTTCAGCTCAGGACGATGAGGGAGTAGCTCTGATAAGAATACAGTCTTCACTATGGAAAGAAAGGCACATTTTATCTGACTCTTGTTTATAAATATTCATCAATATTGTGAAAGCAGAGTGGAGTTATTAAAGAGATAGAAAATGAAATATTTTGTTTATGACAATATCTTAGGAGAGTAGATGAGTGAAATGAATAAAATATGAACTAGAAAATGGAATTGATGCATAAAAAGGCAATCTAATGTAGCTGGGACATAGCTCAGTGTTAGTTCACTAGCCCAGCATGATCCAGGCCCCTGGCCTGTTCCACAGCACCCTCAAAACAGAACACAAACAACAAAAAAGCAGCTTGCTACCCTAACTAACAAACACATTTGCATACATGTACTGACTTCTCAAAAATTTTATTTCCAGAAGCATCTGTCTATAATTGCATGGGCCTTTAAAATAAAAATAAAGGCCTCATAGAGCATGCTATGGATTCCCAGGAAGTATTCATTCAGCATATATTTTCTACGCCTTCTTCCCTTCAATCTCTTAACACACATGCAAGTTAATTCTGAGTTGTGTGAACCATCGAAAGAAGTGGAAAGAAGAAAAAAACCCACTGTCTTTGGCTTCAGCTTGTAGGTTAGTTGAAGATAAAAGGTATTCGCGTGAGGTTCAGTCTCACAGCTGCAAAAAGCGAGATCTTTGTAGGAAGCTTCCAAAGTGAACTCAGCTTCTCTTGCTTAAGAGCACTGTGTCCTTTACCTGCTATTTAAGAAACTTGCTTCATCAATGATATGAGATTATGATTTGTGGAGTTTGCTTAGAGATTAAGTGTGTTTAGTATAAAACTTGGAGTGGAGTATGTTTTGCACTAGCATTATTTTAATTAGGAGTACAGATTTTAAAGCATTCCAACACAGTATATAAAATTATGCACCTCTACGGTGGAAGAGAGATCTGACTGTAGTTTTGAAGAGGGCAGGTGTCTCTGTGAGTAGGAAAAGTGTTTTATTTCATAGGAGCACCCAGGCTTATATGGAAATCCCAGAGAAAATGTCAAATAGTATGGGTATCACAGCTGGAGTCGAAGCAGAGATGGAGGAGGAAGATGGTATGATGGGAGACACAACAACAAAACTATTTATTTTCTGAATTATTAATTAGTTAAACTTGAGGGCACTTTCAAAGGTGTTAACAATATCATCACAGTAAACGTTCTACCACCTGAGACAAGTCAACGGATTGCACTTTGGGATCCACTTTCTCACTGAAGATCCAGTTACCAAGTATCTGGTTTTAATTTTATTCCCATGTCTTATCACGTCTAATATTCCATCCTATCATAAGACACAGAATCCAAAGTCTGTGCCCCAAGTAGACTCAGAATATTCTTTTTATGGTTTTTCTTTAAACTGTGAGACAGAGGGAACACTTGACTTCTGCTAGACAATAATGGCTTCATTCTGCCATTCTCACACCTCCTCTTGCTTTTCCTTACCCATGGGTGTTCCAGCACAATATCTCTGCCAAGATGTTTTATTTAACATATACAAAACCAGAACTCCCTGAAGTAATTATATTTCTTGGAGCTTTATGTTTTACTCATGACATTACCTAATTACTAATTTTCCCTTTCATGGGGATGCAAAGATATTACTTTTTTAGATGTCTTATTGGTATATTAATATGTGATGACAACAAGAGGATCTGTCTGGAACTTGGCCTCATCAGGTTAGATGTCTGTACAAGATGAAGGGCCAGATGTTCATAGACAACATCTGTTCGTCAACCCTCAAGTTTAGTTGAGGCTCAAAAACTATCTTGTGGAATTTTTCCATCTGACAGTGGAAGTGATAGGAACTGAATTCCTTGTTCTGAAAAATAGATTTCCAGGAAGTTCTCTCTCTCTCTCTCTCTCTGCAAGAACGTTCAGAGTAGCAGTACTTGTAGTGTTTATATTTACTCTGTTTTTAATGGATGCACAACACAACTTCATTGCTTTCCTCCTAGTAGTAAAAAGCTCTTCTTATATTTGTCTTCATAGTTATTATAATACAGAGTTAATCATATCTTAAGTTATATTAGTAATAAGCAAGTGTATATTTCAAAAATTGAATAGAATATATAAACTGGAATGTTTAATAATGTTTATCCTCATCATTATTTTACATGTTCACACATGTCAGTCACACTGTCACCCAGAGCTCCTTACCACACCTGTCCTCCCTTTGTGCGCATGTGGCAGTGGGCCTGGAAGGATCCATAGGACCTATTTGGCTCAGCAGGTAAAGGGTAAGTGGGCCCTCTGCCTTCCTTGGTTGATTGTTGATGAGGCAGGTCCTGTTTTAAGCTCAGTGCAGGTAACTATAGATGTGACTTAATGGTGATAATGGCTGTATAGATTCTAAAGAGTGGCATTTCACAGTCTGCCCTGTCTTCTAGCTCTATACACTTCTCTACACTGCTGACTCTCCCCTCCATGGTGTTCTGAGTGGTTTTTTTTTTTTTTGACATCATACTTGATTTTTAATGGCAGATGAAGCAAATTTAAAGAGTGCACAGGATTGGATGAAAAATGATTTATGTGCTTACATTTTCCATCTTTAAAAAAAATGATTCACTTTATATCCTGATCATAGCCCTCATCTCTATGTCCCACTCTCCCTCCTCCTTCCCTCCTGGCCCCATTCCCTAGTCTTCAGAGAGGGGGAGCCTTCCTCCCCTACCAACTGGCCACAGCCTATCAAGTTTCATCAGGACTGCCTGCAAAGGCAGCCCTGCCAGGGAGAAGTGATCAAAGAGCATTCAACAGAGTTCATGACTCTTAGTCAGCCCCTCTTCCCCCTTATTAAGGGACCCACAAGGAGACTGAGCTACTTATAGGCTACATCTGAGCTGGCACCCTAGGAAGGATGCTTACTTCTCATTCAGAAGGGCAAGTAGAATAGACACTGGAAGCTGGAAGCAGTTGAAGAGAGGGAACAGGACAGGAGCCTACCGTAGATGCCTCCTGAAAGACTCCATCCAGGAGGGGGATTGAAGCAGATGCTGAGACTTACAGCCAAACTTTGGGCAGAGGGCTGGGAGTCTTACAGAAGAGTAGGGCATAGAATGACCCAGAGAGGTCAGGAGCTCCACAAGAAGATCAGCAGAGTCAACAATTCTGGGCCCAGGGTGGCTTTCAGAGACTGATGCACCAAACAAGGGCCATGCATGGAGAGGACCCATGTCCCAGTGTTCTGAATCTTAGAGGAGGTGACATGAGTGACTTGTTTAGGTATATGGTGTTCTTATTTTCTACTTGAAATTCATTCTTTGTATTCACATTCTTGAAAGATTCCACCGTCTAAATAAAATATATCAATAGTGTCATTCCTACTTGCTTTTTCCTTAAAAAAAAAAAAGCAACAGACGATTTTGAAAAACAAATATGTTGGGTATTTTCAATTTTCTGGTGTGATTTTTGCCTTTAACATAATTTTGAACACAGCCACAAATATGCATTTTACACCTCCTTAAAATTATTGCTTAGGGCATGTTATAACAACAGAAAGTGATAGTCTCATTTTGTAACACTTAATATTGCAGGTCTTTACTATGAAAAGGGATATTAATTGCTCCTTTTGATTTGAAGGCTTGATCCATAAACACAGTTCTTACATCATTATTTTCATCTGTATTGACAAAAGGAATTGTCATGTGTGAAGCATAAGTGTTTTCCCTATCAGCTAAAGCTAGTTAACAAATGGGAAGATTGCGTAATGATGACATAAAATGGACTAATTTTGTCTATTGCTCTATAAATTTATAACTGCTGTTCAGTTAGGGGGTTCTTATATTTTTGCAGCCATGATAGTAGGACCCATGTTTTAAATGTTTTTAATCAAAATATATAATAAAAATTACCTTTCTATATCTGCATATATATGCCAGGTGTGTGTGTGTGTGTGTGTGTGTGTGTGTGTGTGTGTGTGTGTGTGTGTGTTTGTAATTTTTGATCTAGGCAAAGAATTTTTTTTTATGCCTAAGGAGCACTAATTGTGAAATTTGAAGCTATCTTAATATTATCAAAATTTAAAAGCAACATTTTTCTCCTGCAAGACACACAGGCTACTTTAGATCTACATATTTCTTTCTCTTTTGTACATGAGAGGGGGCTGTATGAAGACGACAGATAGAGTGCTGACTCCTTAATAAGAAGACAAAGATCTGATGGGAAAAGTTAATTAACTATCTAAAGACGTGCTTTACATAAGAAGACTTACAAGGGGCTGGAGAGGTGGCTTAGAGGTTAAGAGCACTGGCTGCTTTCCCAAAGGTCCTGAGTTCAATTCCCAGCAACCACGTGGTGGCTCACAACCATCTGTGTAGGGATCTGAGGCCTTCTTCTGGCCTGCAGGTGTACATGTAGGCACAGCATTCATATACATTAAATAAATACATCTTTAAAAATAAAAGTTAACAAAGGGCCCAGAATGGTATTTAATTTTTTCATGTGTTTGTATCTGTGGGCATACCTGTTTGCACACATGTGCATACACTACACCTATGTGTAGAGATCAGAAGTTGATATTATATGTGTTCTTAGATCCCGTTCAACTTTAAGTATTGAAACAGAGTCACTTGTTGATCCCCAAACTCACCAACTTGTGATAATCCAGCTTGCACAAGGAAACCTCCTGTTGCTTACTCCGGAGTGCTGAGCCAAGCACTTATATGAGTGTTGGGGGCAAGGACTCAGCTTCTCGGGGCTGTACAAAACATGCCTTAGCCACTGAGCCATGTTTACAGGGCAGGTGTTTACTTCCTTTACTCACACAAATAATGAAATTAAAACAAAACAAAACAAAAAGCACAAGCTACTCTTGCAGAGGACCCAACTGCCTGTTAACTCCAGCTCCAGGGCCTCTGAGGCTTCTGCCTTCTACAGGGTCCCTGCACTCATGTCCACATACCCACATATAAACACATGCATTTGTATGTAATTGAAAACAAAATTAAACCTTAAAAAACCAATATAATGTCATGACATTAGTCACATTAATCATGACACTTCTAAATTATGAATATTAACAATACCATGTTTAAGAGAGAATATGGAGCAACTTTATATAACACTTGCACATGATTGGTGACAATGTGATGCTTTGGAAAACAGTTTGACAGTTCCCTTACATAAAAAAAATGCTTTTATTACATGACTGAGAAGAATAAAAAGCATGTAGAAACTTTCATTTACAAACTTGTGACAGCTTTACTCACAGAATCTTTCAATTAAAACAACTCCAAACTCTGTCCAATCCCTGTCTGAAGTTATTTCTTTGAAAAAGTTAACAAAGATGATGGTGGTGGTGGTGGTGGTGGTGGTGGTCGTGGTTGTGGTTATGATGTGGGTATGAGTTCACTAATACACTTTGAAAAGCAGTAATGTATAACCTGTTCCCAGAGGGAAAGAAAGGCACTTGAAAAGGCTCATGAAAATGGCCAGATATCAGTGAGGTGGCTCTTAGGTATAGAGCCGTGTTCAACTCTTACTTTCTGGCTGAGCTCTGGCCTCACTATCCAGTTGACGTCATGCACACCCATTACTATGACATCTGCTCCAGTTTCTAGAAGACCGTAAGCAGTATCCTCTCAATGAGGGAACTTCTCCCAGAAGCCATCCTGCAGCATGCTCTGACGGCTCAGCACTGGGCAGAGCCAATGGAAGGACTGATAAGAGGGGGAGAATGGATTAGTGAGCCTCGCTGTTTGGTGAAAGTGAGCCAGGCTGCTGTGACAGGAGCCTGAAACAAAAGGTCTCGTGTGTGTTCCGGGGCAGCTTGTTATTTTGGGCATGTGGGAAAAAATGGGTATCAGAGGGTACTCTGGAACAAGAATAAGGGACTCAAAACCCAGCCCAACACCTGAGCTGGGAAGGAAGGGACTTCAGACTCAAAGAGACAGTTGGAAGTGGGCAATCACACAAACAGTGTCAAGTAGTGTGAAGCAAGCAAGATGCACAGGGCTGGGACAGGAGGTGAAAGTGAGTGTTGGCAATAGTCTGGGATCCAGGCAAGCAAGCTTGATTGCAGTTTGCCCATCTGTGAAATCAGGACCTCAGGCAAGAAGGTTTACACGTTTTGCTTGTTCAAGGTGAAGCCAAAACAGTAATTATTCTTGAACTCTTTTCTAAGATATTTTTCATGGTTAGAAACTATAGCTTCTGGGTTTTTTTTTTTTTGGTTGTTTTTTGTTTTTTGTTTTTGGTTTTTCTTTTAATGTTTTTCTATTTTAGTCCCTTACTTAAGTCTCTGAACCTTCCCCAACTTTGGACAAATTCTACAGGCTTTGGTTCAAATAAATCAGTCATTCATCAAAGAATTTAATATAAGGTGTGTGTCTGTGTGTGTGTGTCTGTGTGTGTGTGTGTGTGTGTGTGTATGTGTGTGTGTGTGTGAAGAAGATCATCTCAGGATCCATACAAGAGTAAGGCATGGTTTTTGATTGCACAAATTGACAGTCCACATACAGATACAAAATACCCACCCGAGCAGCCTAATGCTACACTCTAGAGTATGTGGTATTCTTTTTTTAACACTGTAGTGGCATGGCTCAGAAATTCAAGCTTTACCTGAAGAAAAACTCAGCTCCTGCAATAAGAGTGCAGAAAGAAGGTGACCTGACATTCCTTCAGCCCAGCCTTGGTCTGGGGACTGGGGCAGAGCTGTTCCAGCAGAGTGAAGGCTCAGTGAGTAACAGTGGGAGAGATAGGAAAACAGCATCCAGGAGACAAAGGCTAAGGCACTGATTGACATCTGCTGAGAAAACAGATGAACAGGGAGACCTAGGATGGAGGCAGGCTGGGAAGGGAGCAATGTTGACACATTGTATACATGGAGGTATCTCAAGAATGAAACAAGAGATACATTCTTTCAACAACAAGTTTTATCTTTGATACTGTCACAGAAATACTACCTACTGTCCAGAAAAAAAAGGAAAACTCCATGAAAAATACAAAACAAAACAAATTTGTAGTACAAGTAGCCACCCACTGAATATTTGGTAAATTTTTAGTCACCCCGGACCATAAGTATATTCCAATTCATCTTAAAGTGAGATCTCTTTAAAACACCACTTAGATTGTTTCATTTTGTATCTCCTTTTGAACCTAAATGTACTTAAGAATTATCTGGCATATTAAAAATTCCACATATTTTGGGATAATTTTGAATATATATGGATATAAAATGCCTGATATGCTTTGCCTTCTAGTATGCTCTATGTCATGGGCAACAAATTGACTTTAGGGACCCATGCCAGAAACACCTGTCTACTAGGTAGCCAACGTCTATGTTGAATGTTTATTACAAGATTTGCAAACCCTCAAGGACACACACACACACACACACACACACACACACACAAAAGTGCGCACACACATGTGCATGCACAAACATACACAAAGTCTTGCTTTGTGTCCTTTACTTTGTGCCACACTGTGCATCCAGAAGTTCATAACTCAAGTCCCAGCACCATCATCAAGTGGCTTATAAAGACCTGTAACCCCAGTTCCAGAAGTCTGACACCCTCTTCTGGCCTCCAAGTACATTGTATCCATGTTGTGCTATGCAAACATTCAGTACACACACACACACACACACACACACACACACACACACACACGAGAAAGAAAATTTTAAGTGGAAAGTATCACTATCTTCATGTCTGTTGTCTCTGTCATTACTTTTCAACATTACCATTTGCTGTACAGTGTGGGTCTTCCGTGGGTTCAAGTCTTTGTGTTTCTGTAGACAGTTTGCTCTGCTGTTTTGCTATTTCAGGCAAGGCTGTAAGAAACATCTTTATACACTTTTACTTTCCACATGGACCAGCGCCTTTTGTTTTAATGTTGCCAAGTACAACTGCTAGTTCAGGAAGTGTGTGCACTTTTTACTTTGGTAGTTAGTGCCAGGTTTCTCTTAAAACAGTATATAAATTCTGTTCCACCTGTGCTGATGAAAATGCCAGATTCCACACCTCCCAGCAAATACAAGATAATCGTGCACATAGAAAAGTTTACTAGTAAAGACACGGGAGGGATAGATATCTTCTATTTGATTTTCTTTTCTCCTGTGATTTTCAGAGAGTCTGATCATTTGCTGTGTAGTAGCCTGATGGCTGTTTCTGCAGCAAATGGTACCTGTGGTTTTCGGTTGAGCCATTTACATAAATTCAGTTTGTGCGACTTCTTTATATTCTCTAGCTAAAGGGCTTTGTGATCATTCCGAAGTCATGACCGAGTCTCTGGAGTGTAGAGTGTGTTGTGAGATCCAGTAGTTTTCTTTCTCTAAATCTTCATATTTACTTTTATACCCCTTTTAAAAAGCAGACTACTGTGGTCCAACTGTTACTAATTTTCAGAACCAGCATTCTTGGTGTTTTAACACTCATTGGGTCATGAACGTAATTTTGGGGGAGCAGTGATCACGAATTGTTGTTAGAGTCTCATTAGTTCTCAGTTTTTGTTCCTGTTCCTTTTAAGATCACGAAGAGCTTTCTTCACAGACAGAGATCCTCCTCATTGTGTGCTGTTCATTGCCACCTTGTGTCTTACTGCTCTGATTTTACTGTGAGAATACGGAAGTTTTACTCTATAGTTCCTACTGACTCCTTGCTGATGAAAAGATCATGCCTCTTGGTTTTCATACATGGTTCAGTACTGACTCACCTTGTTGAAATACTTTTGTGTTTCAAGAAATTTGTCCATCTCACATTTTTTCTTACCAATTTGTCCAATTTAAGAAATTAAGTGTGGATATAATATGCAGTGATAGAGAATACTTGCCCATTGTTCAAGAGGCTGTAGCCTCAACTCTAGTAAAAATTGATAATACTTATAATAATAGTAAAAATGAGATAATAGGCCAAAGATTAAATACACATTAACAGATGAAAAATAAACATGCATTTCATATAGTTTCTGCTAATTTTAACTTTAAAATATTCTTATCATGGATTTGGTGTAAATTAGGTACTCCTTATATCTTAAATGTAAGATCCAAACATTAACTTAAAACATGATTTTAGATATGTGTTGGGAACACAGTACCTCACAACAACATTAATATACATATCTTTGTGCTTATTAACTCCTTTTTGGATGAGACATATTGTACATATGAAATCTGTATACTCTTTTGTAAATGCTGAATTGGCAATTTTCTAGACTTCTTTGAATATTTTATGGAGGATGGTTGATATGTAGCTCCCAGGAGTCTGAAGGTATCTTTCTGAATTGCTATCCAGTTGACTGAACAATGATCTGCATCATTTTGAAATGTTTTATATATTACGCTATAAAAACCATAAAATAACTGTATTCTTTGGCTATCTGGTGTCTTATTTAGTCATTTGCGTACTAACACTGTTTGGAAGGACAGCGCTTTCATTGCATCTAGCACTAGTTTTCAAAAATGTGCAAGTATTAACACATTAGCCAGCTGATTCATAGGAAGCGTTTGTTGCTCAATTTCTTGGCCAGGATTTACATTTTTTTTTGTCTAAAGACTATATTTTTCAAGCTTGGGAAGAAAAGTTGACTTTACTATAATTCTTATACTTTTCTAGCACAAAACTTTTAGAAGATTCATTTTAATTATGTGTATATGCAAGTATTATGTATGGGTATATGCATGTGAGTCAAGGCTAGAGGAGGATGTTGAATCCCTTGGAGCTGGAGTCACAGACAGTTGTGAAGCATCTGACATGATTTCTGGGAGCCAAGTGTCGGTCCTGTGCAAGAGCAACAGGTGCTCTTTACCGAGCCGTCTCTCCAGCCCCCAGATGCTTACATTGAATAAAAAACTTTTACTGATTATGCTAATTGAGAAAATGGACTCATTGCTTTAAAATGTAATTATTCATCTGGTTTAGATTTTATGTATAAATATTGCTAATGTTTTATCATTTCCTCTCTCCTCTTTCCTTCCTCCTCTTTAGTGGTATAAGTCAAACTTGGGGCCCCAACACTGACCTACATTTCCAGTCCATATTTATCCTGGCTTGTTTTACTAAAGTCATCTGAGAGGAGGGATTGAGGAAATGCCTTTATATGTTTGGGCTTTAGGACAAGATGTAGGGGATTTTCTTAGTTAGTGATTGATGTGGGAGGGCCCAGCTCATAGTAGGTAGTGTCATCCCTGGGATGGCTTCTGTGAGAAAGAAGGTTGACAGAGAGCATGTATAGGGAGGACCTAGGAGAAGTGGAGGAGGGGTAGATTGGATGGAAGGGGAGGAGGGGAGGAAGGAATTGAGAGGAAAGGAGAGAAGGGAAGCTGCAGTTGGGGTATGAAGTAAATAAATCAATTAGAGAGAGAGAGAGAGAGAGAGAGAGAGAGAGAGAGAGAGAGAGAGAGAGAGAGAGAGAGAGAGAGAGAGAGAGAGAGAGAGAGAGAGAAGAAGAAGAAGAAGAAGAAGAAGAAGAAGAAGAAGAAGAAGAAGAAGAAGAAGAAGAAGAAGAAGAAGAAGAAGAAGAAGAAGAAGAAGAAGAAGAAGAAGAAGAAGAAGAAGAAGAAGAAGAAGAAGAAGAAGAAGAAGAAGGTTGAGCAAGCCATGAGGAGCAAGCCAGTAAAGCAGCACTCCTCCATGTCTTCCACACCAGTTCCTGCCTCCAGGTTCATGCCCTGTTTTAGTTCTTGCCCTAAGTAATTGTAGTCATGAACTGGCATATGGAAGTGTGAACGAAATAAACCCTTTCTTTACCATGTTGCTGTTGGGCACAATGTTTCAGCACAATAATAGAACCATAACTAAGGCAGTATTTATTCTTAGTGAAGCCATCCCTGTTCAGACCCTATCAGTCCCATGGTTTAGTTAGATCTCATTTTTTTGGATTAAAAAGCAAATATTTTTCTTTGTAGAATGCTGAATGTGAAAGTGAAATCAGGAGCAAATGTCAAGGCACAATTCATGAAGCCACAAAATATCTTTAGGGATGCTGGATCACTAGTTTTATAAATGTTAACTTTAGAAGTTTTATTTTTGAAAAAGAATTATAGCAAGAAGGATGAATTCAAGTAATACTAACATTATAATTAAGAACAAATCTTTCAGCCTATAGATGATTTCTGTTTTATATTGTTTGAATAACTTGAGAGAGAGCTATTTATTTCAGGGAGCTTTCATGGTTGTCTGCATGGCATTAGACATCAGGCATCAGACTTTGTATAGATAGTTTCTTGTGCTGTTGCTTTTATGAATAGCTAACCCTTGAAATCGAGGCTTGTTGGAATGTAATATAGCTCTTCATAGGTTGTGAATTATTCTCAGTAAGGATAAGTTAGTGAAATAAATATTCATTTTTTGAATGTGAGTTTAAAATGTTACATATAAAAAGTGTAATCATACCTCATAATTAAGCATTTTATTGGCTACCAGAGTAGTACAAGGCTACTCTTTATAACATATTGTTTTCTTGATAAAGTAAACATTTAATAGCATAAAGTTATAGACATCTTTTCTTCTTGAAAACCACAAAACATTATTGAAGGAAGTGAACAAAAACCTAAGTAAAGGGAAATACATCAGTATTCACACGTGGAAAAAAACATCATAAGGAGACAAATTGATCCACAGAGCCAATGCTATTGCTTCTAATTACTAGCTTTTTAAAAAAGAAACTGTTATGTTCTCCTTAAAATTCATTTGTTACACAAACATACGGAAATTAAATCTTAAAAAAGAACAAAATTGTAAGATGTACACATAGCAGTTCTCAAACTTACTGCAGAACCATAGTGTTAGAGACTATATGTTTGTGGAATAAGACTGACATAGAGATCCTCAGAATAAAAGTGCACATCCAGACATGAACCCATATATTTGAAGTCAATTGATTGTTCAGGATGGGTAACAAGCTAATTCAGTGGGCAAAAGAATAGTCTTTGAGGGGTTGGCCAACATGACTCGGCAAATAAAGGCCCTTGCAATTTTGATGACTGGAGTTCAACACTCAAAACCATGTCATGAGAGAAGAGAACCAACTTCAATGAATTATTCACTGAGTTCCACATGTGTGCTGTGGCACATGTTCATATGTCCACAATATGTAAGTACATGTAATGAAAATAGGGAAAGTGTTTGGAATAAATGAGGCAGTGAATGTCCATTTGAAAAGAAGTTAATTTAAACTATTCACTTCACCTCACTTAGAAAATTAATTGAAAATGTATCTTAAATGTACCTAAATGTAATAGCTAAATCTAAAACACTTAGAGAAAGCATAGGTGTCATTCTTATGAGTCTTAAGCCAGGAAGTACATTCTTAGCAGTAATAAGTTAATATACTACATAAATTGGACTCTATAGTAGGTTAAAACCTTTGGTGCATCAAAGCCACCATCAGGAAAGCTGAAAGACAGCCTATAAACTGAAAAAATATGTGCAAACTGTACAAATAGAAGCAATTCCTTCAATATATAAAGTGTTGTTATAATAATAAAATACCCAAATGAAAAATAAGATGATTGTAGTATATATTGTAATGTCTTATACAGAGAACATCTACCAGAAGTAAAATAGAAATTTGAGGACCAGGAAAATGAAGTAATTGCAAGAGCTTTTTGAGGGGCCCTGGTAAGGAGACAGGAGGGACAGAGAAAAATAGCTGTGACTGAGAAAATGAGCGAGGGCTCTTCGGGACCATGAAGATGTAAGAGGTTGAGAGCAAAGCCAGGACGAGGGCAGCTGAAGTCCATCCAATGCCTCCTGTTTGAAGCAGATTGGGGAAGGAAGCTGGTGTACGGATTTGATGTTGCTGAATTTGCAGGGCCCACAGCATTTCCTGAGCTATTCTTCATTAGAAACTTGTGAATGGGGCCTGGATTTCTCTGTCGCTGGTATTCAAAGTTGAAATCTTGGATCAGAGACAGAGGTGATAATTAGAATTATGGAAAAAGATGAAGGGCCCTGAGGGTGGCGGGAAGCTTGGTGCGGAGCTCGGCTCTGCCCCTCAGGAATGCCCACTGTAACGGAATGTGAGGCAAAGAAAAGCTGAAACAAACGATGGGAAGGCAGGAATGGAAGCCTGTATGGAAATTTGTTATTGAAGTCCAGGGAGTCAACAATGAAAACAAAAACCCTGCCAAAAGAGAAATGCTATTATTATTTTCACTCAGACAAGCTAAGAAAAGGAAACCCAGAGAGTAAGAGCAAGCCTCAAATCAGTTCTTTGCTTCTGTCTGTGAGGTCTCTTACTTCTCCCATCCAACTGGACAACGTAGGGGTAGAAATGCCAGAGTAGATATTGAAGGCAGAAGCTGGGAGTCTGCAGAATTAGGGTTACAGAAGTCATGGGGTGTGGACCTGGGAGCAACTGGAGAGATTAGGCAGAGCAGCACTCAAAAATTGCCCCACAATCCATTTCCAGCCTCTTTAGAAGGCTTTTTCTCTGGTAGGAAATCACACTTGCTGTCTCTTCCTCTTGTTTTCTGGTTTTTGGATGAGCAACGTTTTCCTCCTAGCTATCTGCATCTTACTACATCCATTGATTAGTGGTATGGGGGAATGTTTTAAAGGTGGAGCCTGCTAAGCTAAACTGTAGCTGTTATGGGTTTGATAGTCCGTGAAAAATATATTGTCAGAAAAAGAGAAAACCAAAAGCCTTATCTCCTGTGAACAGCTTGTCTCTTATCTCCCAAGAAAACAGTGGAACTTTACTAATACTGTCTACAGGACTATTAGGGAGAGTTTATCAAGAGAAAGGGAATGTACGAGAGATATGATTAAGAGAGTGCTTGCTGTTCTTGCAGAGAACTTGGTTTTTGGTTTTCAGGGCCCACATAAGGGCAATTTAGGCATTTAACTTAACAAAGTGTTGTCCTGTGTCTTCAGCTCCAAAGGACCTAGTGCCCTCTCCTGGCCTCTGAAGACACTATAAATCACAAAGTGCTCATGCTCACACACACACACACACACACACACACACACACACACACACACACACACACACTCATCAAATAAAAACAAGTCTTTTAAAAAGAGGAGATACCTGTCCCCATTAAACTCTTCCTGGAGTCCACTGACCATGTGAATTGTGCCAAGGGAAAATGAGTGTTATTAGCAAACAGGCCATCTCACTGGCCTGCTCTCAGTGACCTAGCAGTAGCTTACATTATCACTGTTGCCACACCAGGCGTGTAAAATGGCCTACCAGCTACCCCAGAACTTTCTCTGTTCTTTGCCCTCTCTCCTCATTCCACTCTGTCTTTTTCTGTCTCTCTGTGTCTGTGTCTGTCTGTGTCTGTCTCTGTTTCTCTCTCTTTCTCTCTCTCTCTCTCTCTCTGTGTGTGTGTGTGTGTGTGTGTGTGTGTGTGTGTGTGTGTGTGTGCGCGCGCGCGTGCGTGTTTCTTCTCTGTCTTCTGTTCCCTCTCTGTCTCCCTGTCTGCCTCTGTCTCTCCCTAATGTCCCCATTCTGATGGACCTGTTGGTCTCCCCTCCTCTGGTAAGCCTCTTGCACTAGATTTGTTGGGTGGTGTAATTTCTCAGGGGTACACCTTAGCACAGGCCACCAATGGTATCTCACCTTTGCTCCGAATTTATCCTACCAAGTGTCCTGTGGAGTGATCGCTCTCAACTTCTAAGTCATGAAGAACTGACTTCCCCTCCTCTGGGTTACTGGAAGGGACATGACTCTGCTGAGAGGGATTTTAGAGACTACGAAAGACTGCTGGATTGGTGAAGATGTTTTCCACAATGGCTTCAGCCTGGTGCTCAGCTCAAAGCCTTATAGTCCTGAACTGCAGAGGGATCAGGAAGGGAGCAGCTCAAAATTGTGCATTTCTCAAGATGCATGAACTCACAAGACATAGGGTGCATAGAGTTTGCTTTGCTTTAAGTAGAGGAACAGTTTAGCAAGGTCAGTACTCAAAACAGGGAGTCCATAATGAGTTACTTGTACCCACTAGGCCCTTTTACCTCGTGGTGGCCTGAAAGTAAAACGTGAAGATTAGAAGAAGTTCTGAAAACGTGGTTCACTTCGTAGAATGCTTTCCTATGGTAAACACGAAGTGGATGTCATGTTCATGCCTGTAATCCCAACACTTGTGAGACAGAGGCAGCAAGAAAAGTTCAAGGTTATCCTTAGCTACATAGTGAGCTTCAGGCCAGCCTGGGTCACATGAGACCCTGTTTCAAGTTAGGGCCTAGGGGAGAAGAAGAGGAAGAGGAAGGGGAGGAAAGGAAGAGGTGCATCCAGGTCCCACTATCAACTCCAAAGGCAACCCACAATGACATAACCTCCTTCCACTAAGCCCCACTACCAGAGTTTTCCCAAATTCCCAACAGTCTCCTAGATTTCTGTCTATCCTTCCACACAGAGGCACAGATTTGCACTAGACAAAAATGAGAGTTATTTCTTATTTAGATAAAGCTGGAGTGCTGAAATCTTTTCATATACTAATTAAAACTTTTTATTAGTGATCACCACGAGGGAAGTTATGATTAAAGAAAACCTACCACTCATTGTTGCATCAAAGGATTGTAGATGGATTTTATATGTCTTTCTTGAGAATAATAAATGGTGTGCATGTTCCTTGTTTTTTTCCACATTTCTCCCTTGTAAAGCAAATGAAGTTACAGGCACTTAAATGCAAGGCAGGTTAAGCTCTTAATTATTACTTTGGATAAAAGCATTAAAAACACTGGGGGAAGGGCTTGTCATCAGACACAAACAACAGAGTTGGTCACCAAACTTCAGAAATAATCTAAAGCTATGGCTTTGCATTTATATACTTACTAATTAGGAAATTAAATGATATTTCCATAGCAACAGAGACAATCTCCTTGTACACTAGTTTTATGCCTGCAGTAACACACAGCGGGGTCTATAGGAAAACGGGAGCCTCAGGTCTGAGTTAGGTGAGGCAGATAAGTATTGACACCTAAGCATGAACAGCGGGGTGTTATTGGGCTTGCAATGAAGTAAATAGTTAAAATAACATTAGCAGATATTTTTAAAAATAAGCCCTCTAAACGAAGGATGCTATTTTAAAGTGGAGCCTGTTGAACACTGCCACCCCAGCCCATCTTGATATGCTTGAAGATGTGGAAGCTGCTGGATTTCACTTCCACTTGTTTTGATAGGGTTCATGGATAAATTAACAGTATGCTACCATCCTGCTAGGTCAGAAGAAATGAAATATAGGGCACTGATTTATTGTACCTCGAGATGCTGAAGGAATATCATGAAATGCAGATGAACTTTATTGGAGTTTTTCAACCTGACTGACATCAGGAGAGCAGGAGGGAGCATTAACTTGTCTATAGTACACTCCAAATGTGCATTAAGCATGTGTTACATGCTTACATAAAAGTATATGAAATGTGTGTCAATCTTTTAAAATTGTTTCCATTTGTCTGCTCAACTAGTTGATTTTGTTGTTGTTGCCCTTGGATTTTCTTTATGTATGAACTTTTTAAATTCCTTTAGCTTGTTGCCTTTTGATGGCATATTTGTAAATGCTCCAAAACTTCTAAGAAACATATTAATTTTGAAATTATTATGTGATGTATCTTCCTGCTTCTCCTCCTTTGTCTTTCTCTCCTGTTTCCTCCCTTCTGCTTCTCTTTCTCCCTCTCTTCTTCTTTCTCTTCTCTCTCCTTTTCCCTTTCTTTTCTTCCCATCTCTCTATTCATAAGTAACATTTTTATCTTCATGTACCTGTATACAATTATTTTGATTTTTAATAATTTTTATATTTTCCACTTTTTTGAAGGAAATATTTAATAACTTTTTGTGTTTACCAAAGTAGATCTGAGTTCTTTAGGGTTCAGGAAACTCTCGAGTTTCAGGTACAAGGTCATATTGCAGAGAAGATAGCCACACAGTCCCTAAGAAGGAACGTTTTTTTTTTTCTGCCAAGTTTGAATCATTATTCCAAAGACTTCCCTCTTCTTCATCTTCATTGGCATCTTGTCTGCTGTCAGTGTGGGATGTTGTGCATGACATTTCGGTCCAAGGATGGATGCCTGATGGAGCTTCACTACCTGACCTCTTACAAGTATTCCTGCTCACTCTCTTCACATGCTCTCTCTTTCTTTTTGCTGCTCCTCATCTCTACCATACTTCACCTTAGAGTTACTTCTATGTTTGTTGTACTAACAGCATTTCCCCTTCTACATCCTACATTCATGGCTGTGAATGTTGTTAAAGCATGGAAGAGCTTTCTTATAATAAAGCTTATAAAATTATATACATCTAAATTACGCGATATCTATATCTACAATGTGTGTTACATAAACAGACATCACAGAATGTAAAACAGGGGCCAATAAATATATAGCAATTCAGTCAATGAATTCAATATAAATTCAGTAACATCCCTGAAATATGAATGGCTGGCATGTCGGTGTGTTTGAAAATAGTAATTTTACAGCACCTGAAAGGGCACCACGCCAATTAGTCACTGAGCTGAGGGAGTGGAGATGGGGTAAAAGGGCTAAAGAATCAGCTCAGATCCGGGAGGCAAGCATTCTGCGAACAAGCTGCATGTCCAGTACAGCTGTTCTTTGAGATTGAAAGGAAACATACCATGCTGTCATGAGTTATTACACTGTGTTATAATGTTCCTAGGGTTACAAGGCTACATTTTATTAACCTGAGTGCGTGAAAGACTAAAACCTTGAGCAGTTATGCTCTTATGTTCTGAGATAAACTGCTACTACTAAACTAATTAAGGCTGTACTAATTCTGAGTGTTTCTGGTGGATTCCGTAGCAGCAGGGAGCCCTTTGGCGTACTTTGTCGGGTGTCAGTTCTGAGCTGTGTACCATCCTAGAAAGTTCTGTACATCAGTAAGCTTGGAATATGTGTTGATTTCCCTTCCTTAAATGGTGCCTGAGAGTTCCTACCATTAAACAGGAAAACACAGAGATATTTCCCTAAATGAACAGGCGACTATAACATTCAAACTTTATATAACCAGATGTATCCCTTTGGACAAAAAGACTTTATCAGTCTGCTCTCCTATGTGGGAAATTGCAGGGATAACAGGCATAAGGTAGGATGCACCTGAGTAAACACTCTCTCTCTCTCTCTCTCTCTCTCTCTCTCTCTCTCTGTGTGTGTGTGTGTGTGTGTGTGTGTGTGTGTGTGTGTGTGTGTGCATGTACTTTAGCCAATGTTATGCATATTGAAGTTAAATGACAACTCGAAGGAGCCAGTTCTCTACAACCACATGTGTACCAGGGATCAAGCTCTGACATGGGTCCCAGACATAGAGCTCAGATGTAGGTACCAGGGATGGAAGTCAGGTCTTCAAGATGCCTGTTGAGTCATCTTTCCAGCCCATAGATGGTATTGTTAAGTGTATACTTGTTCATTGGATATGCCATTAAATAAATTTATAAATGTATAGTTTTTAAAAATCATTATCTAAGGCTGAAGAGATGGTCCAGCGGTTGCAGAGGACAAGAGTCACAACTGCCTGCAACTTCTTCATGAGAATCCGATACATCTACCCTCTGCAGGTACCTGCACACAGGCATGTGTGCACTGAAACACAATTAAAAATAAAATATTGTAAGAGCAACAATTACCCAAAATAAGTTTTAAGAGTCTGAGTTTTCAGGGTTAAATGAAGTATAAAAAGGAAGGAAGAAATGAAGAGTTAAGGCCATATTTATATAAAGAATTTTAGAAATGGACCCACTTATTTTTGGTGTCTTTCAGACTTTCTTTCTAGAAGAGGTGAGAAAAGGCCAACCCAATTACTGTGATTAAAGTTGGCTAGCCCATACACTGTTAGTAATGTTGGAAGGGAAGGAACAGCTCTCAAGGACTCTGCTGGCTTAGGACTGTGTGGGGCTATGCTGGTAGTAACTTCCTGTGGACGGATACTTCTCAGTGGACTCACTCACCCATGGTCCAAGGTTTTGAGCAATATCTGCTGTGAGCAGGTTCACAAAGCCTGAGAGCTCCAAAGAAAACAAGATGTGCATTCCAATTACCAGGCTTGCTTTCCCCCAGAAGCTTGGCTTTGGGTAGTTTGTCAAGAGCTGAGTGATGAAACTAGTCAGGAAAGCCACAGATGCCACTATGCAGAGGGCTTGAAAATGTGGCCATATCTGGTCTCATTGTTCAGAGGGCCATGCTGCTTCATGTACAGAGCCCATGCAAATAACAACTAAGGTGAAAGAAGAGCCAGATATTTTTTCATCCTATAAGCTCACTTTTAGAAATATTTATTTTCATTTGTATGTGTGTGTGTGTGTGTGTCCAGTTCCTTGATTATGAAAAACATATTTTGACTAATAATGTTCTATATGAATAGCTATGAGAGCAAATTTTCTGACCTATTAAATTTACACATGTATCTCGGTGCCTCTGAGGAGAAGACCATGTGTGAGCGTGGGGTGTGCTCACTCATAATCGCCTCCATTCCTCTTCATGTCACAGCGTAGAGTTTAGCACCATGTGGGGCTTCTGTGTGTCCCTGGACTTTTCAGTTTTCCCCATGTCCTTTGAAGTGGAGTGCTCATTTCATCTTGTTGTTGTTGGCCCAGTTGGCCGTTCTCACTTTCAGTCTCTCTTCCTTTTATGAACAGGTGGTGGGCTTAGCAAGCCCTATTGAAAGTGACTCTGTTGATGGATGGCTTCTTTACTGGGCAGTTTCCACTCCTCCACCCACCAGCCCCTCTTACTGTGAAATGATCTTAATTTATAGATAGCAATGAGCCTTTGAACCAGCTATGAATAATAAGCCTCTTTAGCCCACTTGATGTTTCTATGAGATTTTTTTCCATCACTTCTCTCAGAAGGCTCGTCCCATATGTGCTGCCCTGTAATTGTTTGATGCTGTGCATGATACACTTGCATCCTATATAACCTTCGTGTTTTCTAATATTACATTGTGTGCATGTGTGTATGTGTATGTGTTTGTGTGTGTGTGTATGTGTGTGTGTGTGAGAGAGAGAGAGACAGAGACAGAGAGACAGAGACAGAGAGACGGAGACAGAGAGAGACAGAGAGAGAAGGGAGAATGATAGACAGACAGATACACACAGAGATTTTGTCTTTGCAGACTAGGGGACAACCTCGGGCTTCATTCCTCAGGTACAGCCTGTCAATCCCGCCCCCCCCCCCCCCACCAAGTTAGCATCTCTCAGTGGCCTGGATTTCTCCATCTAACCTGACTGGCCTATGAGCCAGAGTTCCATCTGTCTCTGTTACTGAGGTTGCAAATTGGCAACAACATTCACGCATCATTTAAAAATGTGGGATTTAGGACTTAAACTCAGGTCCCCATGCTTGTAGGGTAGGCATTTTACTTCAGCCTTACCCCTAAACCTGGGGTGCATTTTAGTTGATTATTTCTCATGTTTTTTTTTTCTTAATGAGAGCAACACTGCCTCTGAGTTTAGGAAAGCCCGCCTCTCTGGCTTCCCGGTAGGAAGGTGAGTCTACGTTCCCGGCAGCGTCAGGAGTCCACTCTCATTCTCCGTCAGGTTGAGGTTCTGCCAGCAGCGAAAGCCATTTGCTACCTACTCCACAGCAAAGCAGACCTTGGCAATCATCAGAACCAGTTTCACCTCTAGCCCATAAATACTGTGTCAGTTACATTGAAGGCTGACAAAAACCATAATCATCTTGCTTAACGTACATTTATTGACTTGCCCACTGTGTCTGTTGGCTCTGCTGACGGGAAGGTATGTATATCGCTTGAATACCAGAGGTCTCTCATGGACTGTGCTTCTGGGTCGTAGAGTTTTCTACTTTTATTCTCCAGATTAAGAAATGAAAATCTAGAGTTAATTAACATATTCACAGCTTCATTCAAAACATAAAAAAAATGACTATTATCTCTACCTTTTATAGGAAAATAATGTAACCATGATCACGACAAGGCAAAAATAAATAAATAGATAAATAAATAAATAAACTTTGTGTATTTAATAGGGTCACACAATTTAATGGATCACACATTAAGGTAATTCGTAAACAGTAAGTAAGGGAATGTAAATTCAAGCAATCTTCCTGTCAGGAATTCTTACTTAAATAGTACAGGCTCAACAGTTTTCGTAGATCAGATACAATAGCAACAGTGTATGTACTGCTGGTCAAGAACACTGGAAGCTGTTTGTCAGAAAGTACCTGTAACCAAATCCTGCCAGCATGGACTTGAGATAGCTCGGTTGACCATTTCTTTTTTTATTATTATTATTAATTTATTCATATTACATCTCAGTTGTTAGCCCATCCCATGTATCCTCCCATTCCTCCCTTCCTCCCACTTCCCCCCTACTCCCCTTCCCTCCCCTATGTCTGTGTCTGAGGGGGACCTCCTCCCCCTGTATATGCTCATAGGGTATCAAGTCTCTCCTTGGTGACCTATTATCTTTCCTCTGAGTGCCACCAGGCGTCTCCATCCAAGGGACATGGTCAAATATGGGGCACCAGAGTTTGTGTGAAAGTTAGATCTCCTTCTCCACTCACCAGTGGAGAATGTCCTATCCATCAGCTAGTCTGGGTAGGGGTTCGAGGTTTACTGCCTATTTTTTCCTTGGCTGTTGCCATAGTTTGCGGAGGACCCCAGGGCCCAGACTCGCCTGTAGTTTTCCAGGACCCGCTGGATCCTTCTATTTCCTCTTTCTCCCAGGCTTCTCACACCTAAAGTCTCAATAGGATGACCTCCCCTCTTACCCACTATCCTGGTAGGTACAGGGATATATGCTTAACCATGTTCATAGCTGCCTTATTCATAATAGCCAGAACTTGGAAACAACCTACGTGTCCCTCAATAGAAGAATGGATAAAGAAACTGTGGTACATTTACACTATGGAATACTACTCAGCTATTAAAAACAAGGAATTTCCAAAATTTGTGGACAAATGGATTGAACTAGAAATTGTCATAATGAGTGAGTTCACACAGAAGCAAAAAGAGCTAAATGGTATATACTCACTTATATCGAGACACTAGTCCAAGGTGTACGTCGGCTGACCATTTCAACAGTTATGTGAAACAATGCTTTCAGTAGCAGCCTTAGTTAGGATTTACAATTTAGGATTTTTCCTTCAGTCAGTGAGTTGTGTGCAGCGTACTTTAATTACTGGGCAGGACAAAGAAATAGCAAAAATAAATGCAGATGTACTACAGTGTGGTCCATTATAGAGCTAGGTTTTCAGTATGCTTACCACTGAGCACTTTGCACTTACACTGTTTTCCGTCCATGCTGAGTTTATCTGCACTCTAACCCCCTGATTAATTATTAATTATTATTAGAATAATTTGAGAACTGATGGGTGGCAGTAGTGAAACTAGACATGTGGAAGAATAAGCGATGGGGAGGTGGTGAGTAGAGAGGATTGGAAAAATAAAACCAGGAAAATGAGATCTCATAATCTAGCCGATTCTGGAAACAGAACAGTAGAAGAGCTGTCGTAGCACTGCAGAGGGATGAAGTTACGGGCTGAGTGTATGGTGATCCGAGGACAGGTGGGACCAGAGCCAATGGGAAGAAGGCTCGGGCACATTTCACAGGGATGTTAGCCTGCAGGATCTGCCTTCATATCTGTCCAAGGAGAAGCTGTCTAATTAATGTTCAGTAATGTCTGAAGCATGACACATGGCTCTGCCAAGCCCGGATCATAATTGGAAAAGGTGGTGGCAGAGGAATCAATTAAAAGGCTTTTGTAGCAAGGCAGGTGGGGCCTCCTGAGTGTCGGAACAAGGGCAGTGTACTCCAGAATGGAATAACTCGGAGCAGAGATCTGCTGAAGTCAAAGTCAAGATCAATAAGGCTAATCCAAGTTTCTCTGAGGCATGAAAACATCCAAATCATTGCACGGATACTGCTTAAGAAAAGACTAGCTAGGCAGGCACAAGTACAGCAGACAGAGAGACCCGGGTCCAAGAGGACCATATGGCGATTGTGAGTCAGCAGTGTGATGCTGTTATTAAAAACCAGAACCACACTATGGGGGAATATATTAATAGGAGCGAGGCATGCAGACAGCAGGAAGTAGCCTCTCTGCTCTTTTCAGCGTAGTTCAAACTTCTGATTTTCTTGTGGACTCTGTTGGGCTTCACGTTTCATGACTGTGTTTAGAAAGCACAAAGAGGCCCAGCAAAGCCCACTTCAAATGCCGGAAAGGATAGAAAGGATTGTCTGCCATCCTGGATGCTGGGAATGTACTCAAGGTTAAAGTACTGTAAACTATTCTGACCAGATGAGGCCAATGGAAATAGTTAATGTGAACCGTAACATCTCAGGGAATTAGGGTTGCCCAAGAAAATGCCTCTTCAGGAGACAGCATTATTCATAATTCCTGACGAGGGGAGGAAGAATTAGGGAGGGCAGGAACTGTCTTCTTGCCCTCACACGGGCCTTTGTTTGCCTTCAATGTCCGGTCCTATGACGTCATAAAACACGTTTGTAGGTCACGGCTTCTGGATCATACTTGTTTGTGTTGGTCAGTCTCTGGGACATAGCTCGGAGCTAGTTGCTCCCTAATATCGCATCGATCTACAGGGCTTCCCTGCTTAAATAAGAGGGAGTGGGATGTCCGTGTTCCTCACCCTATTCCCTGATTTCAGAGCTCCCGCTTAGCCTCACTGTGAAGGTAGCCTCCACTGACTGCACAGCTCTGCCCGGATTCCCATCATATGATGGTCAGAAAAATGCATCCTCATACACAGCTGTAGATAAATCAGCATCCAAGTGAACCCCACCAGACTCACCCTTCATGAGAATCAGGGCTGTGATTTTGATTACTGGTGTTTTCCAGAGTTATGTAAATGCTTGCTGTATGAAATAATACAGTTTCCCTGTATCACAGGGCGTGGGGTGGGTAAGCAGTGGCTCAAAAGCACAATGTTAGGGCAGCTCTTTGGGAAAAGGATGGATGGTCAAGAGGTAAATACGAACCTGCTCTGGAAGAGTCAAGAGTGGAATATTGGTTATTCAAGGCTGGGCCTGATGGAGGGGTGGTTACAATGGGGAGAGGACTGACCACTGAGCACCAGGAAAAGAACAGTAACAGTAGCTTCTGTAGTAGTACTGTAGGCTGGCTGTAGTTGACAGTGACTAAGTGTGTGTTTCAAAACAGCTAGTGGAGGTTCGTAATGTCAGTAACCAAGGGATGAAGATAAATGTTTCTAGCAGTAGATACAGCAGTTTCTCTGATTCAATCACTGTACATTTATGCCTCTACTGAAATATCTGATGTATACAGTAAACATTTACAGTTTTTGTATGTTCCTTATAAACTGTATAATATATTTATTAACATAATTTGAATTCCTTAAAACGAAAGCAAACAAAGGAACCAAATAAAAGCAGGGGACAGCATAGATGAACAGCTAGAGGCATGGACTCTGGGTCCACATACTGCCTCCTCCCCTTGCTACTGTGGAGAAGGTGCTAACCTTCCCTATACGCAAGCTTTCTGATCTGTAGGGTGGATGTGACATGGGTACTCCCCTCGGCCGGTTGCTATGTGATTCAGAGGCTTATATGTGAAATGGACTTTAAGCAGTTGCTGGCACACAGTGCATGCCATTTAAGCCCTTAAAATACACAGAAGAGAAGCAAAGTCTGACCATTTGAGCTGACCACCCCCCTCCATATGGATAATCCTCTCTGCAAAGCTGCAGCTGTCACCAAAAGAAGAATGCTCTCTGTGTCCCTGTGCTCATTTATAGTCGGACCGCTGGACTTCAGAGCAGCAGTTCTCAACCTGTGGGTCATGACCCATTAGGGTCTGAACGACCCTTTCACAGGGGTCCTCTAAGACCATCAGAAAACACAGATATTTACATGATGTTTCATCATAGCAGAAAATTACAATATGAAGCAGCAATGAAAACTTATGATTGGGGATCAGCACAACATGAAGGACTGATTCAAAGGGTTGCAGAATTAGGAAGGCTGAAAATCTAAAGGCTGTATAGTCTAACGTGCAGTGTGGGTACCACTGGCTTCACGTAGGGCAAGTTGTAATTACTGTAGACGAGTATCAGGATTTTAAAAACCATGAAAAATTTCCACAAACCTATAAGTAGTACATTGAACAGATTACTTCATTACAATGTTTATATGGTAACATTTTAAAGTTTTGATCATATGTAACTTACTTTACTGGAATATCCATGAAATCACTTAGGAATTTTTAAAACTCTTTGATTGTGTGTTTGCTTTGTGTTGTATTGTTTCCAAATGTTATGTGTCTCTCCATGCTGTTTTGTTTTTCTGAACGCTTTTTAGCACTCACGTTTTTTTTTTCTCCTCCCAGTGCACATTTGATGGAGGTTCTTCAAGTGTCTCATCGGTTTGTTACCTTTGCTTCACCACATCCAGACTGTTCTCGACAAATGTTGAATTTCCATATAGTGTGTGTCAAGAGGTTTTGATTTTTGCCTGTTAGAACTCTGTCACGTGCTGTCAGAAAACTCATCTTCTTCACACTGATATTTCCATTATGCCATGGTTCCTCTGATTCCCATGTGCCCTGTACCATTAGTGAGATTAATAAAGGTTGCCACAGTCTATGTAGTGAGAATCACTCTCCTGAGGGAGAAAATCATCCGTACTCCTATTCTTTTGGGTGGAGACTTTACCCCACACTGACAGCATTTCTACTCTTTCTCATACTTACCAGCAGATAGTGTCCAGGACCAGGACCTAAAGAACCATTCTTTGTTAATTCTTAAGTTGAAATTATAACTATGTGTGTTAGGTCAGTATTTCAACCTTAAGAGTTTATATATAATATATTTCATGTATACTTATGTTTATATTTATATATGTTCTAAATATATGATAAAGGACATATTTAATAAGAACAGAGGTGTTTTCCCCATAACTCCCATCCCTAAGGCTTGTGAGTTCATAAATAATACGAACCTTGGGTCTCAGCCTACTTGCCTGGTACCTTAGAGAACATGTAAAATATGCATTTCCCCAATCCGCCTGATTATAATGTGTATTTTAGTTGGTGCTTGTGGTGATAATTTTCCAGAGTGCTAGAAAACTACGCATATTCAACCAAACGCTTTCTGGCCCCTAAATTTCTCCTTTTTTCTTTAGCTTTTTAAAAAACCTGTGCTTTGTGTGCCAAAAACGGAACAGTGCTCAGCTTTTCATACTGAAAGTGCTTTATATTGTGTGAGAACGTTCTCAACGTTGTTAGCTTTGCCAAAATGACCTGAAAAGTTTTCCTGCATGCTGAAGCTTCCTACTGCCTGTTTCAGTACCCATTTTAAAAAATCCTCAATGTGGACATTGTTATTATCTTTTCAATATTCAGAGAAAGAAATATGCTTTTAAAAATACTCTGTTACATTAACTGACCTTAAGATGAAAAAATTCATCCTAAAATAAGGCTCCTACTAAGAAACTTTAGGAGTTTTGCACACTTAAGCCCCAAAACTGACTTTAGATTTGTTGTGCCTAGTTGCCCTTTTTTTTTTCTTTTGTTCTTGTGAATGAAACATTAAAATTTAGATTGCAGACATGGAGGTAGAATCAATCTCAATTCACCCCCCAGCCTCTGCAATTTCTTGAGCATTGGAGCAAAACTTTTAGATTTGAATCAGCTTCATTGCTGCCTAGCACCAGAGAGAGGATTAATGAGCATTTCTGGGCCCTGATTTGCTTATCATAAAACAGGGCCTGTTTGCAAGGTTGGCATGAGATTAGGATGAGTGCATGTAAGTGTACAGTGTGGTATCTGACACTTGTTTCAGCAAAGCACTAGGACAGAGTCATTCAAGTTCAGTTATCTCCCATTGTCATACACACACACACACACACACACACAAACACACACACACACACACAAATATGCAGTTATTATTCTCAAAAGACAATCTCTTATAAATGGCCATCAGAAATACCTCAACCCTTATTGAGAACCTTCTATTTGCACTAGATGGTGATTAACCCTTAATTCCATAACTGGTTATAGTGCAAAGAATAAGAGCCTACAGAATGCTCAGCCTTAAAGGGGTCATACATAGCTCATCCCGTTCCAAGGCTTAGGGAACAGTGCAGAAGAGATAGTGGGAGACTGTAAGAGTCACAGGTGGTAGATGAGCACAGGGAAATGTTGTCTAGGCACAATATGGCAGCTGCACATATGGACTCATGCACAAAGCTCGTGTAAGCCCAAGGCAGAGCAAGTCTCAGCTTGAAGAGGGACTTGGGCACACAAATTCACCCCGAGCCTAGGAGCGAAAATTGATTGAGAGCTGCTGGGAGAGGGGAGTATCCCTTAAGAAAGCTGACCATGCTCCAGCATAAGATTACTTCAGAAAATATTTGGAGTGCACACATTGGCCTTGAAGGATTTTTCTAAAAGGGCACAGAATTGGGTGGGTAGGGAAGGGTGGGGTGGATCTAGGAAGAGATGGGAGAGAGAGATGAATATGATCATAACACATTGTGCAAAACTCAACTCTCAGAGATCTAATAAAACAGAGATGAATATACTGTCAAAATGCAGTTTCCTTATATTTTATCATCTTCAAAGTTTTACTTGCCATAGAGCATGCTGGTTCTTAGTATAACATTAAGAATTTACTCCCCAGGTGAACATGAACTGTTCTGAAATACTTTCTGACAGCTTCAGGGAAAAAACCTATTAGCCCACTTGACCGCTTACCTGTAAAAACAAGTATCCCACCAGACACCACAGCTGCCCTAAAAACAGAGTGCTTATTAAGGTTTGTGGTGCTTAACATTTATCGGTTGGTTCTCATCAGGCTTTGATTAATGAATTGAGGGATGATGGGGACCACTTTCTCTGGGTGGTCAGCAATTCTTCCTCTTTTCTGTTATTGCTATAGGTATACTTATTGTCTTGAAAGCACATAGAGGAAGGTAAGAGCTAAGCCTTGGCCAAAGACCCTGATTGAGGATTCAGTTCTTCCTACCTATCCTTTGATTATACCATTAGGGTGGGTAAGATGACCAATTGGTTACATCTGCAAGTCTACCATGACCCTATTGGGCATGGAATTCTATTTATTACATCACTCCTATGTGTTTCTGCTGTAATCCGGATGATTCACAAGGTCAGGAAGGCAGCAGCATGATATTTTAACTCTTAAACTTGCTATAATATTGGATTCTCCTTTTCTGTACTGTGTGTAGAGCTTTAAAAAAATGTCTGACTGGGCACATAATAACTCTGGGGGTTCAGGAGCTGAAGTAGTTCCTCAGAGTTAGTCCTTTGAATAAAGAGATCAGATCTTGGGGGCCCCAGATTGGCATATTACCGGATTATTCTTTCTCAGGGGGAGAGAATTTGACATGTGGCGAGTCAGCTACCCTTTAGTCAAAGGCAATTTCCAGAGAGAGAGACACAGCTGTGAGCCACCAGGAGGCACCACTGCTGGCATGTCAGAGTCTGGACGTCGTCATGGACAATGCTGATCATTCTAGCAGTGTTGGACAGTGCATAGCTCCTTTACTCTCATTCAGCAATCATCCAAGACGTGGACCAGAAGACTACCTTAACCGCACCATGCATTTGCGAAGTGGGAAGATGGCACCTGGGCCATAATTCTGCTGCCAAATATTGCTGAATGCTTGTTATCACACCATCCTTTTTCAGTGTCCACCACGGTTTCTTTGCCTAAAGTGTACAAAGAATGTGGAAGCTGTGCTAACTTACATGATTCAGTCAGTAAGGAGCCAATCAGTGAAGAAGGATTATTTGGGAAATATTGAAGGTTAGTAACTGGCTCTTCCAGCTTGAGTTGACCTTGATATTTTTATACTATTGTCAACAATATATTGAGAAATAGAACTTGGTTATTGATGGTTAAACTCATCTCCCGTTCTTCAATGTGATGGCCCCAGTCGTGTGAGCCTTTTACTACATTTAGCAAAGCTGTGTGAAGAATCATATATCGTTAGTGTGCTGGTTGGCTGTTAATAACTACTGTACACCTTTATTTATTTGAATGAATCAGAATATATCTTGCAGATAATAGCAGTACCTTCCTATAACTTGCGAAAATAATGGACTTCTGGCTTCATTTGACAAAAATAAATCAACATTGATTTGCTTTTAATTGATGGAAATGCCTCCACTAAGGTTGTTTAGGGCTGATACTGTAAATATGACCGAAAGCATACAGGTAGAAGAGAGCTCACAGGCCCTGGTTGGGGGAACATAAACTTTACTTTTGCTAAGTGGCAGATAGGTAGACCATGCTCTACATGTTCCTTTTTATACTTATAGACTCAAGATACTGTCAGCCTTGGTCCGAGAAGTTTCCTTTTACAATGGACTGTGATTAAAGCTGATACTTTTAACTAGTCAAAGGCATGTGAATAAATGATTTCTTAGTGCTTAGCCCCAAGCAGAATATTTGTATTAATGCCCTGTAAGGCCCAGTGAATATGGAAGAAGAGGAGACAAAGGGTATAAGAACCAGAGGAGGGGAAGGAGTGGTGTGAAACACTGTCTTCTGGATGTGACGTCACATTACTCTTGTGATCGTGAACTCATAACGTCTGCAGTGGCTACCTGCACATGTCTTCAGTGTCATATCAAGGATGAGAGTGGGTGCCATGGTTGCCTGGGGAGGGAGACTCATTTTCTTTATTGGTAAGTTGTCTTTGGACCAGTAAACAATCTCTTAACCATACCTGTGCAGGCAATCTTAATGAAATGTAGCGGCTCTCACAGCCAAGCACACGAAAGTGGGGGGTGGGGGGATGGGATCTAGTTGGGAAGAAGGAGTGGAAAGATAAGACAGTTTAATGGGTGTCAGTATGATCATACTATATTGTATCTATGTAGAAAGCCGGGATGACTTCAAAGGCAGGAAAGGTTGGGAAAATATGTGTGCAGGTGGTACACATGAGAGAAGATGAGCTTTTAATACGACAGTGTAATTTTGCTCATTGTGCTCTTTCCAACCCAGGAATAATTCTGAAGGTTATCTTCCAGTGGAAATGCCACGCATAATTCTATTTTTTAAAGATAAATTTTAATATAACCAAGACTGGCCTCAAACCTTGAGGGTAACTATGAACTTCTGTCCTTTCTGGCTCCATGCCCTGAGAGCTGAGATTTTAGATTTGTGCCACCTCTTTAAATAGTATGAGGATTCCAACTCAGGGGCTTTGCTAGCCAGCAAGTGAGTTATAGCCACAGCCCAGGCGTTCGAGTTCTTAAAAGGGACACATGTAATTCTCGTAAAATTCTCATTCCTATTCCCAAACCAGAACCTGTGACAAATAACTCAATGAGTGCACATCCAGTGTTTATTATACTGTTGTGCCGCTATGCACGTAACTGGGCTAAAACAAAGGGAGAAAGAGAGTCATCATGAAAAGATTGCCAAGGCTCATCATGCTGAGCACACAACTGTGTTAGGTGCCATGCTGAAAGCAACCCTGTCCTTCAAATGGTTCCACAGAAACAGGGATGGTTGCTGTCAGCTGACAGGGAGGAAAGGGGTCTGCCAACATTTCTTATCTTTCTGTTCTTTCTTTACTTTCTTTGTGATTCTGCTTTATGCCATTCCAAGGAAAAGCACTATCCACAACCCTGTAGGAACCAGGCCCAACTGGGCTGCCTGCCTGTCTTGCTGTTTCATGTCCTGTTTCTAGCAGCTTCCACGTCTGTGTTTATCTTGGTTAGGTAGTCATGTTTACTGCTCTGAGAACGCACCCCTCCCTTCCTCAAAACGTTTCCTCCTGTGTGCAATCACCTCTTGAGGGATTTCACCTGGGAGGAGGACTCCTGTTTTGCTGCCTATAAGAAGGCTCTTTGGAACTCTGGGGGAGAATAATAAACCGCTGCGGCTGCTGCTCTCTTAGCACAAAGGACCCGCTGTGTTAGTGTGTGTGGTGCGGTGGCTCGGGCGCCACAAGTGGAGGTCTCACAGAGACCAGGGAATGAAGGGAGGAAGCTGACAGATCACCCAGGGAAGCTGGCCAGCGCCTCAGGAAGGTAGGAAATGGGCATATTGGAAATAGGTGCCGCAGGTTCATCCACGGTTCTGGTGGACTAGTGATTACGGCACCGGGATTATGTATAAGAGTGTTAAAATGGGTGCCGCAGGTTCATCCATGGTTCTGGTAGATCAAGTAGTGAAATTGTTAGAGGATCAAGGTACCGGGATTAAGCATGAGAGTGTTAAAGATTTTATAAAACAATAGAATTGAGTAGTCCTTGCTTTATGGTATCGGGAGAGCTAATTATCCAAGATTGGGATCAGGTGAAGTCTGATCTCCAGAGGACTTTACGAAATGAAGGGTCTAACAGTGTTCCTATCGCTACCTTTTCCTTATGGTGTCTTGTTAGAGGATGAGAAAATAAGAGAGCAGCTAGGAAATTTGGAACTTGCCCTAAATGAAGTGCAGGAGGAGCAATCTGTAAAATCTTTGGTCCCGTTTGAGATTGCCTCTGATATATCTTCTTCTAATTCTGAGGAGGAAGAGGCAACTTTAACCTCTGAGATACAGGCCCTAAAGAAGAAGTTGAAGGAGTGTAAGATTGAAGGAAAAGAAACTAGAGGAGAGCGGCCCCCAGTGTATAACCCACATTATGAAAGTCAGTTATCTTTGGCAGAGCCTTCTGCTCCCTCTCGGGGAGTAGTCTTTCCAGTAGTCGAAGTGCCTCACCCAACTAACCCAGGGCAAACGCAGAGACAGCATGAAGCCCTCCAGTTTAAAGACATAAAACAGCAAGACAGGCAGGCAGCCCAGTGGGGCCTGGTTCCTACACAACCCAAAGAGAACAACCTGGGTATTTACATATTGATATTTGTATCCAAAGTGTTTATGCTTGCTTGGAAGTGATGCCATTGGGTTTTCTCATCTTAGATGTGGAAGAGTCCTGGGCTCTGTGGGGAAGAGGCAACTGGATGATAACTGGGTTGAGCACTTAGAACTTAGCACCCATTTAGTACAGAATCCTTTGTCACTCATATTTTTCATGTGCAAGTAAGATGTAGACAATGTTGTTCCTTAACCCATGGGAGTGACACAAAGTTAAAAACAAAACAAAACAAAACAAACATACAAACAAAAAACCAAAACAAACAAAACAAAAAAACACAGCCAACTCAATTTTTAAAAAGTCCCCAAACCCAAACTGTTCCTGTCTCTCTTTATCTTTTGCTATATGCTAATTGTCTTTTTCAAATCCAAAATGTGAAAGCTCCTCAGTCATCCCCTGCCTGGGAGAGTACTACAGCCCAGAACATGCCTTGCAGCCCAAATAGTGGACCCTTTCCAGAAATGCGTCTTATCACTGGGGTGGTGATTTTCGATACAGACAAAGGAGGACTAAACTGCTTTCACTAATCAGAGTGTTACTTCAAAGGCCCTGTTCATGTAAGATTCCATAATTATAATGGGTGTATTAACAACTTGGAAGGAATCATCTTAAGAAAGAAATTCTAATATTTCAATTCTTTCACTATGTTGGAGCTGTGTGTGACTGTATCTCACTCTCAACCGCATCTAAAAACATTTCATACAAGAAATAGGCTCATCCCAAACGTTACTGTGTGCCTTAGACTTGCCTGCTACTTGACAACAGTGTTTCACACCAGGCTCAAAACAAGGTCAGATGAAACAGTATTTAATCAGAAGATAGGTGTTTTGGTCAGACTTGGGAACATAGCTCATTGTAAAACACTGACCTTGACTAAGGGAACAGTTCACAGAGGCTCCTTAGTAAAGAAAGAGCTACATAAAGAAAAGATGTAGAAAGTGACCCTGTTTTATTGCCAGAGAATTCAATTTGGGATGGAAATTTGTGGTACTCACTGCTTTGATGCCATTCTGGTTCTGTCAATGGGTCCATTGAAAGAGAGAGTCACGTTGTTGAAACACATTAACCTCGATTTTCTGACATACTTGAGCTATAGTTTTTACTTTCGCTTTACTAGAGCTGCGCTTTATGATTTCTAAGCTGTGCCACTGCTCTTCACACAGAGAAGACCACTTTTCTGACATGGCCTTCACAGAACAGGTTATTTTCCTGGTAAAAATGATGGGCTTACATCGAACTTTGCCTGATCTCACATTAGATCTGTCCCATCACCATTAAAACGTTTTCTATCCATTTACCCCCTACATGGGCAATGTTAGAAAGAGGCAGTGGCCAAGACTCAGAGGATCTCCTCTGTGCAAATTGATCTGGTTTATAGAATTATTACAGTTATGGCATTGACCTCCCTAACAGAATGCACATCTGAACAGGAGTAGATAGCTGTATTTTTGGTCCAGGATATCATCAAATGGATGATGCTGTTGCTGATGGTGACGATAATGTCTTTCCGTTGACTTTTGTTTTTGTTTGAGGTGCATTGTAAACCAACCCTCTAATATTTTCTAGTAATATTGCTATGCACAGAATGAACACATAAGTGATTAATGTGTGGTAAGTTTGTTTAGAAGGTTCTAGTGTGTAAACTGGTTTCTCTGAGATATAGCGACTATTAGGCTAGCTGTTTGCTTGAGTTAACAAAGCCAAGTATTTAATACATCTTTTAATCTGGCATCAAAAGTAAGCAATAAGTGGGCTTGGAATTAAGCAAAACTAATTTTAGATACTATTTCCCTTGAGAAAATTATTTATATGATTACCTACTCAACTACAACATTTAAATCTGAAAGCTGTCTATAGCCTTATAGGCATTGGTCTCATATATTTGACCAACATTAATTCATTATGCAATATTTAGCAGGTATTTATTTTTATGGGAGGAAGTTAATAAGAGTTTGCTTTGATTTACCTAGTCTTAACATATATAAAAATATCACAAGGAAATTGGGCATCACTGAATTTATATATTTTTCCATATCTGTTGTGAAGACATTGTAAATGGATGGATGCTTTCTGATTCTTGAATATCCAAAAGAAGGAAATTATACTACCTTTTCTGTAGACTGTTCTAAAACATGACTTCACTCAGTCAAGGGATTATTTATCATCTCAAACCTGCCTCCAGTTTTGGAACTTAGGCCTAGTTCTGTTTGTTCCGCCTCAGTGACAGTGGAGAGCTGTCATCTTTGTTGTTGTTGTTGTTTATTATGTCACAGTAACTTTTCACATTTAAAAACTATCCCAAGGTATTGTTCAGTCTTCTTTTCTTTACAATGAAACTCTTTGCCTGTAATCAGCCTTTAGGTCCTAAGGATCATGTATGTAGTTTCCATGTCTGTATGCGTTTTGCAGCTCTCAGCGCTCTCCTCGACCGGAGATGCTTTGTTTCAAAAGACCGGGAACAGAATGTGAAGGTGAGCTCCAAAGTTGGGAGTCTTGGACTTATAGCCGGGACCATCTTATAATTAGCTCCTGCAGGTCTTTTGCCTCTAAAAATAGCTTCAACTTCCACTTACTTCTCCTTCTCCGTCTCCATTTACATCTCTTTACCAATGGTTTCATTTACATTCTTCTGCCTACAGTGTGAACCATCATTTCTTACAGATTAGAGATTCTCATGGAACATAATACATCTTGGAAAATTAACTTTCTTCCCTCCAGCTATCATTCTTCTCTAAAAGTGATAGTTCTTCTCCTGGAGGCTCAATCCATAGCAGCTGGTGTGACTTTGTAGTCCATCACACAGCTCGTTTCTTTGCCTCTTGTGTTAGCTTCTTTTCTGATATATGGCTATACACCTGACAAGAAGCAACATAAGAAGGAAGGGTTTCTTCTTGCTTAACTGGTCCAAAGGAATCATTTCTTCCTGGTGAAGAAGACATAGAAACAGCTAAGAAAGGCTTGGTGACAGTGGGATGAATCCGCCGGTCATGTTGCATTGGCAGCCAGAAAGCAAACAAGGAACAGGAAGTGAAGCTGGGTTTTGAAACCTCAAAGACTTGCCCCAAGGATTCACCTCCCTGGAGGAAAAGGAGCCTATCACTCCCAAAGCTTACACAATGTTCCCAAAAAGTACTTCCTGTTTGTAAACATGATCCTATGGGGAGTATTTCACATCCAGACTACATTACCATGGTTCGTATGCACAGAATTGCCTAATTTGTCGATTTGTTAACATAGACTGGATATCCCAAAATGGAAATATCACCAACCATTATGTCAGCACATGCTTTTGTTTTGAGCTTAATTAACTGAAAACTTTCAGCTTCGTGGAATTCTATGTTGACCTGGACATAAGTTTTGTTTTGTTTTTTTCCTGAAAAGAACTGGATTTAATTTCATTAGAGTATGATGGGGTCATGGCTGCACAAAGCATTTCCAGAGTTTTTACACATACGTCAATGGGAGTACTCTCATGTCAGAACACAATATAGCTACTAGAACATTCTGAAGCTTTATGAAGAAATGTAGATAATGTTAGTGGTGGGATTGGGCAGTATAGTAGGCTAGGAAGACAGCAATTCATCTCTAGCCATTCACACTGTTTGCTAGCTTCTCGCTGAATGTGGTGCTATTATTCTGGGTGATTTGGATGTTTAGTGATGTGAGAATAATTGCATGTCTCATTATTAATGTTAACTTAATGTGATTTTTTTATATTGGTGATGCCAATTTAGCAAACATCTGATGTGATAAAGCATGCAATACCAGTATTCATGTTTTATGAAAATATTAGTTACCTGTGAGACTTTATAAATATGAACTTGGTAGACAGTAAGTACTGGGAAGAATCAGTAGGTTATGTTGTGAATCCTGTCCTAAGTAGGCTTTCCTATGATGCCATAATAGAAAAATGAAAAAATAATGTGTGATGCAGCACAGAAGATACACATTCCATGCAGAGTTGCTGAGCTCTGTCCAAATTGGCTTTAACTGTTAACTTGACACAGCCTAGAGACATTGGAGGAGACAAAAGTCTAGATTGAGGAATTACCTACCTACCCATGTAGGATGTGGAGGGCTCAGTCTACTATGGGCAGCAGCATCTCTGTGAAAGTGTTCCTGATCTAGATAAGGAAAGAAGCTGAGCACAAGCATGTGGGTGGACAGACCAGCCAAGGTCCTCCATAGTTCCTCGGCTGACTGCCTTCAATGATATGTTCTGACCCGAAAGCATAAGATAAATACTCTTTCCACTTTAAGCTGCATTTGGTGAGAGAGTTTCATCCCAGCAACAGATAGGAAGTGGGAAGAAGCTCCAAGTGGCAGGGGAACTCTGTTCCCTTAGAGTATTAAAGATGGCAAGGATTTTAATACAAGGAAGTGGGGATGACATAGTGGATGGAGGTCCATTTAGAGTGCAAATGTTAAGCCAAATCTTATATGCAAAAAGACTCAGAGGTTTGTGGAAATTGTTGAGAACTTTTGATTTTATTGGTGTTTGGGTGAAGGCGGTAACTAGACAAGAAGCTAGACTTCAGAAGCTTTGAATGTAAACCTAAAGAGAAAATTAATTCCAATTATTCAAATTTTGTTTAATGTCATAGAGGTGTTTAAATTATCCCTCTATTTATCTCCCTGGCTAAACACATCGTTGATTTTTAAATTGTTAGCTACTTAGAGGTTTATTCTTTGTATTTCATTAAATTCGGCATCTATTCTTACAAATGATTAAAGACAATTCAATGAGTGCATATTGAAGAATGAAGATAAATTTTACTTTGTAGAGTTTGACATGTTTTAGAGTAAGATTTTGGTAACCCAAACTTGGGAAAAATATAGCTGGGTAAAAAGGAACTTTGGAAAGACCTGGGATTAAAATTAGATGGACAGACTGTTTTTAGAATGTTTACCACTGTGTTTTGAATTTGGCAATTTATGAAAAATCACCTAAGCATTCTTCAATAGGGCTGATTGCAGTCCAGGAAGTGCATAACTCTCTGGATGTTATGGCTGTGTAGGTGTGTGTAGGTTAGGTTCCTGTGACCTGGATTTTAACAGTGACATTTAAAATGTGTAAGTGGGATATAGAAAGGGTATGACTCACTTCCTTATGGAAATAGAGAATAGCGGTTATACATGGGGCAAGTCTAAGAGATAGAGTGAGCCAATTGGGAACAAATTGTCTCTTCACAGGGGGCATTTTAAAGCTAGTGCTTGGCTTTGAGAACTGACACCTGGGAGGATGGTGATGTTGGTAGGCTGTAAAGTGGCAGGACTTTGTGGCTGCTGGCAGACCCGTAAATTGCAGTTCTGTGAGCCGGTGAGTAAGCAAATAGGGTGACATTAAGTGGCTCTGGTGCCAGTGGGATTCAATCAAGCTTGGAAAACACAGCAGAATCCAGGACAGAGTTTGAGTATTACACAGGAAATGGAATACCAGTGACTATAATAGAAAAATGAAAATTACTAGTTAAAAACAAAACTAACACCAATGGGACAGGGCACTAAGATGATGTATGTATGTGCGTATGTATGTATGCATATAGGTATGCATGTTTTTATGTACATATACAAACACCCACGTGTATACATATATAATATCACTTTTATAGAACTGCCATGAAAAGTTTATGGTGGAAAATAAACACTTAAGATACTGAAAAGTTAGCTCAGCTGGTGTGCGGATGTCATTCTTCCTAAGGTTCCAGGGCCTGACTCACTCACTACTCTATGAAAACTGTTGTGCCCTGGAGCAAAAAACAGTGGAGGGAGGAAGATTGACTGCAGAAGGCTTTGACTCTCATAAAAAAGAAAGAACGGAAGCAAGGAAGGAGAGACATGATAATAAAATGCTAGCTTGGAGAAAGTTGACTAAAACTATCCAATGCTCCTGAGAAGTAAATTAGCATCAATGCCAGGGAAACTCCTCCAGCTAAGGGAACTAAGGGATATTTGGCACTCGTTCCATTTAGAATTCAGTGAAGTGACAGTGGGGGGAGATAGAAGGCAGTGTACCCCAAGTTTGTGTCATGTGATGAGCTCGTATGGAAAGAAGGCGACAAAGAGGAGACTGTCACCCACGAAGAACTAAGTGGCAATGGCCACACAGTCGAAATACAAGATGATGCTTGGGAAAATCTGGCTGTTAGATTCTGGACGTTTCATATTTTATAAATGAACTTCCACAGGGTGGTAAGGAGCTAGGGAAATGACAAAGTAAAAAAAAAAAACAAAAAACTGTATTTGCTAGGGAACTGTGATGACCCGAGTTTGAATCTTCACCACCACTATTTGAAAGAAAACCAAACCAAACGAGTAGGTGAGGTATGTGCTTGTAATTTCAGTTCTGACATTGGCACGGGCGTTGGCAGGGGGGGGGTGCGAGGATAGGTGGATCCCCTGGGTTCACTGGTATTCAAGTGTGTTTAAACCATTAAACTTCATGTTTACTGAGAGGCCCTACCTTAGAATAAATGAATAAACAAATATCTGCTGGTTTTCCGTATATACCTTCACCCCCTACATACATGGCATCTCCACACAGAAGTGTATGTGTCCCGTGCTCCCCATGCTAAACACACACAGTTCTCGAGGGTGGATCATATGGCTGTGTCAGACACTTAACATAGCATGAAAGAAGATTTAATACCCAACATGAGCATGGGATAATGATATCAAAATTGGATTTTCTTCAGGCTAATTTGTAAGGATACAAGAAGTCATAGAGAAATGGATACCTTGTGAGTACTGGAGCAACAGAGGTGACTTTGTCCAGTGTATGCTTTCCACTGGACAGAACAGGATGGGCATCAAAGGCAAATTGTGAGGACTAAGTGTGAATATAATAGAAAAAAGTGTCTACAAAGCCTTAGACCCTTGGTTTCCTTCCTAATTCTGTGCCTCTTTAATATAGTTTTTCACGTTGTGGTGAGTCCTTACCATAACAATGTTTTTGTTGCTACTTTACAACTGTAATTTTGCTACTGTCATGAATCCTAATGTAAATATCTGTGTTTTCTGATTGTCTTGGGTGACCCCTGTGAAAGGGTAATTTGATTCCCAATGAGGTCCTGACCTACAGCTTGAGAAGATCTACCTTAGACAGAAACTCAGGTGTGGTTTATGCTGATAGTGCAAAGCTAAAAGGAATTGGTGCTAGTGCTCAGCTTTTACTAACTATACAGGGAATGTTTGTACTTGTCACAACAGGAGAAAGATCCATTTCCCTTAGTATCACTGCTTCCAGGTTTGTTCCAAGTTTTATCTTTTTAATGTAAATTTTTCATTTTCACTGACTTTATTTGTATGACTCATATTATATTTATGAACATTTATAAAGTTCATCATTCTAAAGTATACAACATATTCTTTTCTAGAGCATTTGAGAAAGGATGGTGCCATGGTGCCATAATCACCACCTAATTCTATATTTTCTTTAGCCTACAGTTAGTAACTGGAATTCTCCTCCTCCCTTCTCCCCTCCCTGCTCCCACCCCCTTCAGCCCTAGTATGCACAGTCACTTCATACGTTAGCCTATTCTGGAAATGTTATATTCTGCAAGGTAAGTTATGCAGTCTGTTACTTTTATAATCTACCTTCTTGCTTATGGCGTTACAGCCAAAGCTCCTGGGTGGTATTCTCCAGAATTCTATTTCCTTTTGTGTCATAATAATGCACCATAGTAAGCATAGACTGTATTGTTTTTCCACTGATGAGTGAATGGATATTTGGGCATTACTGTATTAGGAATGATACTCCTATGAGAGCAGTATGCCAGCTTCTGTGACTGTATGTTGGGGAGCTGCTTAGTGACATGGCAACTGTTTAATTTCTTGAACATCTGCTACACTGTTTTTATAAAGCTCTGCACAAATTGACTTTCCTGGATCAGTATGAAGGTTACAGTATATTCACATCTTTTCTGGCTTGCTGATATATATACATATATATATGTAATTATAGGCACATTAGTTGGTGTGAAGTAATATCATGTTAGTACATTTTGTAGTTGTTTATTATGCTATATAAGTGCTCTGCCACTCAACGATATCTCAACCCTTTTCATGTTACATTTTGAGACAGAGTCTTCCTAAGTTGCGAAAGCTGGCTTGGAGTCAGGATCCCCCTGCCTAAGCCTCCTGCCTTCTCTTGCTGACTACTGATGCTGAGTATCTTAAATGTGTTGGCAGCCACTGTATGTCTTTAAAATGGGGACTGTTCAAATCTCTTTTGCATATTAACTAGGATATTTGTGGTTTTGTTGTTTGGGGGAACTTTATACCTGTGTCACAAGAAGTTGTGATCAAATCCAGAATGACTTCCTCCCTCCAGCTGGTCCGCAATCCAGTCACTTCTCCCTCTAGTCTGCATATACTCTTTTAACCCACCATGTCCGTTTAATACTGACAGGATCTATTCTGGATAGAAATTCTGTGTGTCCCAGTATAAGTATTCTCTTTATATGTGTCAGCTATGTCACTTACAGGCACTTTCTTCTCTGCCATTTTCTTTTCAGAAAGGACAAAGTTTGAACAAAGCATGGAACATTTTAATTCAGTACAGTCAGATTTACCCCCCCCCCGTTTTTTTTTGTTTCATTCTCATGTATCATTTTAATGAGACATTGGCCCAACTCCAAATCATAGTTATTTATGTGAATATTTCAAGAATTTTGTAGCTTAAGCCTTGATAGCTGTGCTTTTGAAATACTTTATCTAATTTTTGTATGTGGTGTGGGGTAGGTTTGCAATTGCATTCTTTGTTAGTTTTGGGGTTTGTTTTTGTTTTGAGACCGACTCTCACTATGTAGGACAGGCTGGCCTCAAATCTCCCTTTCATTTCCTTCCACTTGCAAAGTTTAGAGATTAAGGGTGTGTGCTATGCTACATGCTATCTCTTTATTTAAGTCGTATTGGTCTTTCAAGGTCAGTAAACCATAAATTGGTAGATTCTCATTTGTGTTCTTTCATTCTTTGTTTTCTTTTCTCTGTGTGTGTAATTGTGCACTCCACGTGCCCAGTGCCCATGCAAGCCAGAGGAGAACCTTATAGGAGTTATGGGTGGTTGTGATCTGTTGTGTGCATGCTTGGAATAGAACCCTGATTCTTTGGAAAACCATCCACTGCTCTTAATTACTGAGCCATCTCTTCAGCCCTGTGCTCTCTCATTCTTTATACTCATATCTTTATGGGAGTGGCACACTGTTTTGATAATAGTAAGTTTATAATACAATTTTTAATAGCTTTTAATATTGTAGTAATACATGTTATTTCAAAGCTGTGATTTAGAAAAATATAATTAAGCACCATTTGTTGGTTTGGGTTATGTTCCTCGTCCTGACTGAAAAGTTACCTGACAGTTACCTTTGGTATCTGTGAGCAGAGACAGAGGGAAAAGTATCTCAGTGGAAGTAATCACTCTGAATAGAAATTGATGAGTATACAAATAGAAATAGTAATGAATGAATGAGCAAGTGAATAATAAATAAAACGCTGTCCAGCATTTTGGCACTATTTGAATGGGATGTGTAGATTTAGAGTGAATCCTAAACATTTAGGAAGTGTGATCACAAATTCTTTCCATACACATTCTGTTGCTTTTCTGTCAGCAGTAAAGCAGGACTATGCTGTGGACATGGGAAACACTCTCTGCGAAGCTGTGTGATATCACCTTCTTTTATATTGATTTGAAAAAACACATAAATGCAAATATTGAGGTAACTGTTTAAAATGTGGAGTCCTGTTTGATGCTGAAATAGTGTGTGTGTGCATGTGTGTGTGTGTGTGTGTGTGTATGTGCGCGCATGTGCATGCGTGTGCATTCATGTGTGTGTCAGAGAGGAGAAAACAAGAATACAGATTAAAATTATTTCCTAAGATATTGTTCTTGTAGAATACATAAATGCCCACAATAGGGCTGTTTAGCTCACTCACTGGGTAAGGATGCTTGTTGCCAAGTCTGATGCCTGGATTCCAATCCACAGAGCACAGAAGGTGGGAGGAGAGAACTGATTTCTACAGATTGTCACACTTGCACATATCACGTTCTCATACATGTTATGCACTTAACTGGCACATACTTAAATGCTACCACTCAGGAGGGAGAGGCAGGTGTATCTCTGTGACCTGTATGTTTGAGGTCAGGCTGATCTACATAGAAGGCAAGCCAAGACTACACAGAGAGACATCATCTCAAAAAGAATAAAATAAATTAGCAAAAACAAAAGCAAATAAAAAATAAATGATTCAAAAAGCCAGTATGAAGCTATTAAAATTACAACACCTGTACTTATATGGTTTGACTGTGTCCACTCCTGGTGCGGTGCAGTGAATGTGATGGTTGAATGTAAAGCAAACAAGACCTTTGGCAACACTGATGACATTCTTTTGTTTTGTTTTGTTTTGTTTTCGTATTTTCAGAAAACTAAGCACCTGATGATCAGGATAGGTGTGCTTTTCCCATCTCTCAACATGGCTTCCTTCTGAGTGTGTCTACTGACACACATGATGATTTAAAAATACATTCATTGTTCAACTACTGCTAGGATTCAGCATTGTCTGGAATAGATAGGAATCTTCCAATTTCTAGAAAATAACATGTTTTTGCTTGGGGTAACAAATAAGAACATTTTGATAAGTGAAAGATCTGTTATCCTTTTAACTTTCATAGAAAAAAAATCTGGCTTTGTTTCAGAGTTACCCTGTGTGCAAAGATTTAATGACACTATTGAGATGACTTCCATTACTACAACATCAATATTAGTGTCCAATAGGTTGAGTCTTATATATTAGCAATGTGGGCACATGAGATTCATATTCTCTCATAGGAACCTTATTTAACTCTCAAGGGAAGTAGGCATGTGGGAGTTGATCCTAATTTATGCAAACAGAATCAATTCTATCTATAATTCAGAAATTAAACAGTTCATTAAAAGTGTATAAATTGCTTTGCATCATCTGTTGTTATTTAAGTAGTCAGCCAGTCATTACACTGTATGAAATGCACCAGTACACTGATACCGCATGGATTTGGGTTTTCTAACTTAGAGAAGGTATGATTTGCTATCATGTGTCCTGGCCATTCAAGGTCAATGTCACATTAAGTGACATTGCTGGCCACACCGCCTGACATGTTTGCACTGGTAGGCTTTGTCATTGCCTGTAGCAGTAGAACATGGCCATTGCTTTTCTCTGCCCACGTAGTGAAGGTGACCTCAAGCAGGCAACCCCAAGCCCATGCTGGCTTGAGTGCATCAGAAAGGGTATGAGCAAGAAGCAAGTGCTGCTGTGTGGATGTTTGTCCACATTTCTCCTCTCCTGTGGTAGAAAGTGATACAGAAGGACATGCTGCACATTTAATGATCTGAGTTTGTCTGTTTTTTCAGTTGAGCAATATTCCATTGTATATCTGTATCAAAATTCCACGATCCATACATCTGTTGATGGGCATCATTGTTGTTTCCATATCCTAGTTCTTGTGAACAGAGCAGAAATGCTGATGGATGAGCACGTTTCTCTGTAGTAGAATACAAAGTCCCATTGAGTATAAGTCCAAGAATCATATATCTGTGTCAAATGGCAACGTTACCTATATAGCCTTTGGAGAAACCTCCAGACTGATTTCCACAATACTGGTCCAAGATCAAGCCACTCAAAATTCCAGCATAGTGGGGTCTCCAGGTCCCACCATTTGCTGTGGACCTATTGTCAGCTGACCTTTGTTAGGGAAGGGAGAATTATTCCTTGAGATTATGGCCAGTACTAGGCTTTCCATGCTCCAGTGAATGGCTCACACTCACGCATATAGGCAGCATTAACTGGAGTTTATATATTACCAAGAAGCTGAAACCATATGAAGCTTTGGGGTGTTGAGGAGATGTGAGGGGAAAATGAGAAGTAATTATGATCATATTCATTTGATACCTTGTATGGAATTCTCAAGAATAAAGAAAAAACATTTTTAAGTGAATGCTGAAGGGGCACTGTAAAAATACTCTGTTAAAGCTTATTTCTTAAATTTTTATCACATACTTTTGAGGATTCAACTAATGTTTAGACAATAAATGTCAACTTCTTACCATACAAGATACAAATTTAGAGCACACCCATTCCCTTCAGTGAAAGACAGTTTCCAAAAATCAAATTAATCATCATGAACAATCTCTCACACATTTAATGGAAGAGACAGACAGAGTATTTCCAGGCCACTGTGGTAGAGGCAACTGAATCTTGTTTTAAATGGCGGCCTCACACCTTCTCAGCTATTTTAGAGCTCCTTCTCTCAGGAACATGCCTGTTTGTATTGATTTTTATGACTCAAAAGTGAACTTAATTCACAACCCACTATATGAGTCTATTTTATAACACCTTTGTCCTATGTGCTAAAGGTGCTGAAAATGGTGTTTTTCTCACTCCAAACATACCTAAATGTGGTGTACTGCCTGGGACTAAGGCTGAAGAGTTTCACCAACTGCATCTTCGTTTTTTTTTCTTGTTGATTTAAAAAAATGTGCATAGAAAGTAATGTGAACTGGGCTTGGTAGCTCATGCATTCTATCCCAGCACTCAGGAAGCAGAAGCTGTTGGACCATCGAGCTCAGGGCCCTTCTATTATACACAGTAAGTTTCAAGCAATCAAGGGTTATTGCACAATGAGGTTGTCTCAAAAATTAAAAGGAAATGGATTTTGTGATGATATTTTACATCTGTGAATATGCTTTCTTACTCATTCTTCTCCCCCTCTGTCTTCCTTGCCTCTTCAGTCTGCTCTTGTGGTACCTCTCTCCTCCCAGATGCTTTAATGGTCCAATGGGTTCCATTAAACTGCTCTTTCCCTTCCTTCTCCCGCTGCCTTAAGATCTATTGCTTCTCTTTCATGATTCCTTTCCTAGTATCATTGTCATCATCATAAAAAGCATCATCTTATCATTTTCAACACACACACACGAGAGAGAGAGAGAGAGAGAGAGAGAGAGAGAGAGAGAGAGAGAGAGAGAGAGTATATGAGAGGACTCAGAGTAATTGTATTTCTCAGTCTGACTTATCACACTTAATATAACATTTTCTAATTCTATCAAATCTGCAACTGTCATGATTTTATTTTACTTTAGGCTGAAGAAAATTCCTTGTATGTAAATAATACATTTTTCTTTATTCATTTGTTGATGGGCATCTTTCTGGTTGTGTTTTATAATGTGCAAAAATCTTTGTGATATGTTGACTCAGAGTCATAAAAACATATTCCAAGTATAGCTAAGTCTATGGTTCATTGATTTTAGGTTTGCATGTGTGAAACTTATGTTGATTATGTTGTTTGACACTTTTACGCCTTTATAAAGTACATTCTGATTTCTGGGTACATTCTGACCTATCTACTTTCTAATATCCACTTTATTATACCCCATTCTTCTTATACATATTTTTTCTACATTTATGTCTTTTAATTTTTATTTTATTTCGTTGAAACCCATTCAGGTTAGTCAGGGTCATCTAAGGGGTTTGGACCTTTAGAGCCTGGTGGGCTCCTCAGTAGGAATAAGCTAACTACAATATCTACTCTTGTCTCCAAATCCATCAGTAGTCAATATGTAAATAGAGTGGGGTAAGGCCATCTGGCCCACTTCCCAGTGCCAATCTCCTTTCAGATTCATGATTGACTGTTGATTGGGGCACCCTTGTGTCAACTCTGTGTAAGAACTGCATCTGCCTCCAGTCTTGAGTTTCATGGAGGCTGTATTAGTCTCCGTCCATACTATTTTTGTTGTTTGTATCATGATAGCCAATCTGAATGGGATGGCAGTTCACTGATCAATTGGTTGATTGATTGAATTTTAATATTTAGTTCTTTAAGTTCTTCATGTATTCTAGATATTGAACCCCAGTCTGATTTATAATTAGAAATGTTTTTGTCTTCCCCTCTGTTGGCTAATAGTTTACTCTGTTGACTGTCTTCTCTGCTGTCTAGACACCTTTAATTTCATGTAATTCTTGTAATTAGTTCTTGGGGTTCTTTCCTGCATTCTTGATGTCCCTTTTGGAAAATCCTTGCTTTTGCCTGTGTAGTAAATATTTTCCTGTTTCTTAAAGCAAATCTGACCTGAAGATCTTGCTTCCATTTTAAACTGATTTTTGTGCAAAATGAGTTGAACCCAGTTTCAGTCTTCTACATCTGAGTATCCATTTTTTTTTCGTACCAACATTTGTTGAAGAATGTTTTTTCCTTTGTTTGTCTCTGTTTGGTTGGTTGGGTTTCTTTTTCTGCCAAAGTGTGATTTTTGCCATCAATGTTGAAAATTAAGTGCCAGTGTGCCTGAAAATTTAAAGATTTCCTTGTTCGTAATGGCTCAGTCGTATTCCACTGTGTAAATGTACCACAGTTTCTTTATCCATTTTTCTATTGAGAGATATCTAGGTTGTTTCCAGACTTTGGCTATTATGAATATGAACATAGTTGAGCAACTGTTCTTATTGGAAGGTGGAGCATCTTTTGGGTATATTCCCAAGAGAATCTTGAAGTGGAGCTATGCCCAATTTTCTGAGATAGGGCCAGATGGATGGAACTAGAAACAATCATTCTGAGTGACGTAACCCAGACCCCAAAACACATGCATGATATATACTCACTCACAAGCTTGTATTAGCCACATAATAGAGGACAACCACACTACAATCCACAGACCTAAAGAAGCTAAATAACAAGGATGAACCTAGGGAGGATGCTTAATGCTCATTCAGAAAGACAACTAGAACAGACACTGGAAGTTCTTGAAGAGAGGAAACAGAGGACCATAGAGGTCCTCTGACAGACTCCACCCAGCAGGGGATTGAAGCAGATGCAGAGACTCACAGCCCAACTTTGGGGAAAAGTGCAGGGTGACTTTGAGATGAGTTAGGGGATAGAAGGATCTGAAGGAGACAGGAGCTCCACAAGGAGAATAACAGAGCCAACAAATCTGGGCCCAGGGGGATCTACAGAGACTGGTACACCAAGGACCATGCAGGGAGAGCACCTAGACCTCCTGCTCAGATGTGATTGGTAGGCAGCACTGTCTCCGTATGAGCCCATAATATGGGGAGTAGGGGCTGCCTCTGACATGGACCCTGTGGTCCACGCATTAATTATTTCCCCCCTTGTGGGGCAGCCATGCCAGCCCACAGAGGAAGAGGAAGCAGGCAGTCCTGATGAGACTTGATGGTCTAGGGTCTGATGGTAAGGTAGGAGGGTTTCTTCATTCTGAGGACTAGGTGAAGGGGGAGGGGAAAGAGGGAGGGAGGGTGAGAGTAGGAGAAGAAAAGGGAGGGACTACAATCAAGAGTAAAGTGAATAAATTAAAAATAAATGAACACTATCTATCTATCTATTATCTATCTGAATTAAGTGTCTATAAATACTTGGGTTTATTTCTGGGTCCTCTAGTTTATTCTATTAGTCTACACATGTCTTCTTTTGTACCAGTTCCATGCTATATTTTTTACTAAGGTTCTCTAGTATAATTTGAGATCAGAAAATGTGATGATCCATGCATTGTTCTTTCTTTTTGGGGTTACTTTGGTTATCCATGACCTTTTGTGTTTCCATATGCATGCTATGACTTTTTGTAGTGTTTTAGCACAATGCTAATAATATTGACAACTAGCCACCAGTAGGTTGTCTCATTTCCAGATATCCATTTAAATTAAAGTATTTGCAGCTTGGTAGAGAGTTCAGAGTAGATAAAGGTGCTTGCTGCCAAACCTGTCTTCCATCTCCAGGATCCATACAACTTCTGCAAGTTCTTTTCTGACCCCTACATGTGTGCTCTTTCAAGCAACCTCTCCTACATACAGTAAATAAAAACAAATTTAGTTAATCAATTTATTCAAGATAATAAATAATGAATTAGACTATTTTAATGAAACCCTTTTTCATTTGCATTTTCTCTGTTTATTTTCTACTCTCCAATGACCTAGCAAGATTCTTACATTTAGAAGTTGCTAATCATGGCAGAGAACACGGTACTGTGTGTTTGTGGGGTGAGGTGGAGAGTGAGAATACATGTGAGGGAAGGACTTTGTCCAGATGGCACTGTAATTGAGTGCAGTTACAGTTTGAAGAAGGATCTTGATGACCTTGTTTTGAGACAAAAAGGAAGGAATTACTTGTCACAGGCACTGAGATGGCAGTGGCATGACAACACACTGGTGGAAAGGTGGAAACTCACGGAAGGATTTGAGGCACATTACAGAGGAAAGGCAAGGTGTATTGCATGCTTCAGATGGCAGAGGCAGAGGTAGAAGTATCTCTAGTTCAAGAACAAACTGGGCTACATAGAAAAACTTTATTAGAAAATGATAGCAGCTTTGACATTTGGTGCTTGATGGATAGATGTGAAGTCACTTGTGGTTAAAATGATATCAGTTAGGATTTGATTCTCCTGAATACAATATCCCCCAGATTGTTGCAGACATGAATTTAGAACTCAGGTAGTGAAGCCACAATAAAGGAAGTTCCCAGCCAAACTACAGAGAGGAGAGAGAATGAAAGATGTGCTTGTGAGGGCTGTGGACAACCAAGGGACAGGCAGATGAAATAGTTTCCAAGATGACTTAATAAAGCAGCATCCCAAAAACATAGACAGAAAAGGAGGGAAGTGGAAAGCTATACAGAGTGCTTTGGGAAAGTCTAAGGGCATTAAAGAGAAGCAGCAACTAGGAAACTGTCTAATAGACATTTATTAGGTGGTCAACAAAACAGCACAGCCAGGGGCTTTCTGTGCAGAAAGGTCCTCAAATAATCTGCTGGTGAATCAACAGTTTAAAAAGTCTTTCATGAAAAAAAAATCATCATCCTGCTATCTTAATCCAGCTCATATCTTCTAACCTTTCCAGCTTTCAGAGTTGAAAGCTGCAAAAAAAGGAGACCTTTTCACACAGGAAGTGTGCATGCATGCGTGTGTGTGTGTGTGTGTGTGTGTGTTTTGGGGGCAAAGGTTCTTTATTACGGTTAACTACACAATTCACAGAAAAATGCTTTTTTTCAGGTGAATAATTTTATTAAAGGAAAATGGGAATTTTAATATTACTAACAAGAATGATTCTTTACTTTTATTTCCAATGAACCCAGAGATGGTAAATGTCTGAAATGGAATTTTTATGTACAGAGACCCGAAGAAGAAAATCTGATACCCTTACACTGTTAATTAAAATAAATATGTTTGTTTTGATTTCAATGTGCCTACTTTTCTGTATGTGTACCACATGCTTACAGGTACCAACAAAGGCCAGAAGGAGGTGTCAGATTCCATGGAGCTGGAATTAGAGGCACTTGAGAGTGCTGGAAACTAAACTCAAGTCTTCTTCAAGAGCAGCGAGAGCTATTCACTGCTGAGCCATCTTTCCATCCCATAGGATGTTTCTTTACTTGTGTTTTCTCAATGTTGATTGTTAATACAGAGAAGCCTGCAGTCAAAATGAGTTATTCCAGTGAAAGAAAACATGAGAAGATGATGAAATATGCTGGGAAAATGTTGGGAAAAATGAAAATTTGTCTTGGAATTATTTATTTCTTGCTTGCTCGATAGTATACAATTTACATATCCCCAATGTGTTGCTATGAACTATCTTCAAAGCCAAGCTGTGTTTCGAAACAGAATTCTATTTGGAATCCTTATCATTATGTCTTCCTGAATCTCAAGTTTTTACAAAAACAATATGTGAAAACTAAATTATTTCCTCATAATTTTCTTAGTTCACTGAAGTACATGACAAAATATGAAATGGTCAACCTTGGTGAGTTTATAAATTTAAAAAGATGTATATGTTAGAAACTATATGCATTTGCATTATCACATAGGAAAGACACAAATTCATTACAGCATATATTTTAAAATATATGAATGAGAAATAAAGCAATTATTTTGTTTTAGATTTATATGTTCTGATTTATTTATTTTTGTTTGTGTGTGCCATCTTGTCTGTTTATGTGCCACATTTGTGCAGGTCACCAGAGAAGCCAGTAGTGGGCATAAGGAGCTGTGAATAGTTGCAAGAGCAGCAAGTTCTCTTACCTGCTGAGCCCTCTCTCCTTCCCAATACATGTATTTTACTTTTAATTATGTGTCTGTGTGCCTATGTGTTGTTATGTACTTATGAGTGCAGTGCCCACAGGGATCAGAATAGGACATCAGATTCCCCTGGAACCTGAGTCACAAGTGGTTGTGAATTGCTCTATGTTGGTGCTGGGAACTGAGCTAGGGGTCTGTGCAAGTTCAGTGTGTGCTCTTAACTGCAGACACCTGGGGGTGGGAGCGGAGATTCATTTTGCTGAAGGACAAACTCTGAGATTTGAAAGGAGATTTGTTCCATGAAGCAACCTTGACGAGTGATTCTTGAGTTTCAAGATGTCAGGGGCGTTGTTTAATGAAGTGCTAATTTTTTAAACCTTATTTTTTAAAGTTGTTGTCATTGATCCTGCTCTCTTTGATTGGTGTATTTTATCTTATTTTTGACAAATAATGGTGTCTTGGTTTTTTTAAGGAAATTTATTCTGGCTGCTCTAGGTATTTTAGAAACCTCAAACCTTTATCCCCATTTGACAGTCAAATGACATAGTAGTACAAGTGCTAGCTGGCACACGTGGCTACAGCTTAGACATTGCTGGGGCTGCACTTTGAGGCCAGGTGGGCGTCAGTTGTGAAGGCCACGGAGGTGGTGCCAGAACATACGTTCAGTAAGTGGGAAGAAGCCAAATACTATGTACAATCTCTCAACTTGGATAATGAGTTTTCAGGCAATGCAAATGGGAAGACACATCCAGGATTAAGTAGATTGATACGAATGCAAGGTGTTGGCACTCTGACACACACACACACACACACACACACACACACACACATACACAAGGACTTCTGTATATCTGTCAAAGGGTAGGAAAGCAGTCTGTCAGGTGAGCTCTGAGGTACAAATGCTGCCAGGACATGTGGTGAGTTGACTTGGTGAATATATTGGGATGTGAGAAAAGTAGGCAAGAATAAATACAGAGAAAGGCTCTGCAGGGCAGGCATGACACATACTAAAGAACCAGAGCTTTCACGCCCTGAGAAGTACCCTGACATATGAAAGGGCTCCAAGGCTTTGTTCTCCACCTAATTCTTGATGCCCAGTCCAGTAATCTGCCTATGCACAATATCAACGTATTGCTATTACAGCTGCTTCATGGTGGTGTCTATGCAGGAAATCCCCTTCCTTAATCAGTGGCCCCCTTTAGAAAAGTTATACTCAGCATAGGAAGGTTAACTACATGCATAGAGATTTCACTTTTAAAATATCTACTAAATTCAGGGGGCTGGAAAGACAAGTCAGGAGTGGTTAAGAGCATGTACTGTTCTTTGAAGGACCTAAGTTTGGTTTCTAACACCCGTGTTAAGAGTCTCACAGACACCTGTAACATTAGCTCCTCCCAGGGATCCAAAGACCTCTTCTGGCTTCTATGGGTACTGCAACCATATGCACATACCCCTGCTCAGACACACAGAAAGCACAACACACACACACACACACACACACACACACACACACACACACACACATACACACACACACACATACACACACACACACACACAATTATAACATCTTTACAAAATGAAGTCTGTTACAATAAGTATAAAACATTATCACCTTTTATATTAAATCTCTTTCAAATTAAATGCTTGATATGTATTATAGATCTAACTATAGTATATGTTTTAAAAATCATTATATTACATTAAGAACCTGTAGGCTAAATTTGCTGATTATAACCAACCAGCAAAGAAGATAGTGGTAGCTACAGGTCACTCTTGGAATTATGAGCCACTGCTCACATAAGATGAAGAAAATTTATCAGTTTCCTTTGGTGCACTTTTAGGGAAGGATATTTAAGAATAGCCCAGTTGTAAATTTAACATCTGAAAATTACATGTTTATTAAATAAGATAAATGCTACCATGGTGGATTAATTGGACATGAACTAATTATCTGTTTTCTTTCAAATGAAACGTAGATCACGCACTAGTCTGAATTATAAAAAAAAAATGAAAAACCAGTAGTCCTGTCCACAGGAGACCAGCAAGAGAGAAAATACAATAAACGCACACTGTAAAGTGTACACACTGTGTTCATAGGCAGATGTTATTTTTCCCAGATTGCATCATATTTGGTCAATGGATCCGGATGGATGAAAGGACTACATAATAAATGGTTCTATAGTATTTTATATTGTCATTGACAACCTAGTTTTCTTCCTCTTAAGTCATTTTCTTTTTCTTATAAATATATTTGTGTTCATCATTTGAGAATTTGGTACATGTGTGCAGTGTAGTTTGATCACATTTATTCCCTGTATTCCCCACCCACTGAATTGTTCCCGAACTTCTCACCACCACATTCTCTTCCTAACTTCATGTCTTCTTTTGTTTTATAATCTGTTGAGTCCAGTTGGTGCTGTGCAAGGCTGTAGGGCCTCCCACTGGGGCATGGGCATTGTACCGGGGGACTCACCCATGGAGAAAAGTAATGCTCCTTCATTTGGCAGCCATCAACTGCCAATAGATCCTTAACTGGAAGTGTGGTCTAATGAGCTCCTAAGCTCAGCCTAAGCCATCTCCTTGATATGTAGCCTAGAAAAATGAGACTCAGTAACTTGGAAGAAACACTGCATGGCAACATGCCACTAGACATAGGAAGATGTTGACTTGATTTTTCCATTTCTCTTTTAGAATGCTCAATAGTAGGTGAATGGTTTATCTATCTTACAGATCATATTATCAGTCCTGTAATCGATTACCTGACAACCCTGAAGCTTGGTAATTTAAAGATTTTATTTTCCTGGTAGGTGCATTCACATCAAACATCACATTAAGAGGGACTCATTAGAAGTCACATAGTTCAATTCTCTTTTAAGACCTTTAAGTCCTTTGCAAAATCTGGAGTAGCTAACCAGAATATCTGCAGTGACGGGTAACTTTCTAAATCTGTTCAGATCCGGCTTACTGGTAATTGATCTGCCCGTATCTTTTTTTATTGTTTTCATGGCTGGAAGTCTGCAAATAGGCAGACATCCTAACTGATTTTTCGTCTGCTGTCTTCCTTTCCTAGTTCATCTTCATATCTCTTTCTAAGTAAAATTCCCGAAAAACTTTGATCATATGACTACCTTGGTCAGAGACTTTCTGTCATTCCCTGCAGCCTACTGGGAAAAAAGCAGATCTCGTTAATGTAAAATGACCGGGCCCTGACAGATGTCCGGATTTAGCTTCAACCACTTACTTGTGCCTCCCCAGGCTGCTCTTTGAGCTTCGGCAGGCTACCCACATTTGCTTCTGTGAGTCCACCTCTCTTGTTTGACAGCATCTCGCTTCTCTTACTCCCTTCCTCCCCACACTCCACTTTCTCCCTCTGATTTCAGTACTGCCCATATTGTTCGACCATCTCCCTTTCTGGTACATCATAAACACCACAGACCCTTGCCCACGCTGGGATGCCTGTCTTTTACAAACACTCAGGTTGCGCGTTTTCAGCCTCATTGATTTTGCAATTAATCATAAGCTAACCGAGAGTTTTCGTATTGTTCTGTTGAATTATAATGACTCTTTTGTATCGATGTTTAATTCTTCACATTTTTAAACTTGGCTTCCTTCCACATTAATTTTATGAGATGACTTGGAGTAAAGCAGATGGTTTCTGACTGAATTCCACCAAACTCTAGGGATTCCTGGAAACCCGGGGGGGGGGGGCAGGGGGGGAAGGGAGGGTGGCTGGGACGGGAGTCTCCAGCTGCAGCCAAACATCTCTGCTCTGATCTCTTTTCCTGAGACAGGATTGCTCTGTTACACAGAGCCCTGGCTGTCCTCGGCTCACTTTGTAGAGCAGGCTGTCCTTGACCTCACAGAGATCCACCTGCCTCTGCCTCCCCAGTGCTGGGATTAAAAGTGTGCGCCACCATGCTCGGAGGCTTTGATCATTTTAGAATTTTCTGTTGAGCTCTGCCTTTGATTATTTTCAAGGAAAGTGTGGAGGCTAAACAAATTTGAAAACAAGGATGTGGAGGAAAGGAACCAAGACTTGGTGTGAAGAGACATGGTTCCCTCCTGGCTTAACGTTAGTGCCTCAAGCTTGAGGTGAAAATTGAGTGTGGAAAGATGCCTCAGTGGTAAGAACTTGTCCTGATCTTGAGGAGTTCTGTTCCTAGAACCATTTCTGGGGACGCACTACCACCTGCAGCTTCATGTGCAGGGAATCCTGTGCCTGTGCCTTTTTCTGGACTCTGGATACCTGCAGATCCAAACACAAACACACACACACAAACAAACACACACACATACACACACACACACACACACACACACACACACACAATTTTAAAGACACAAGGGCAGAGTCTGCTCTCACATGTGCAGTAAAAGCTTCTGACTTACATCACCTTCATTATAATAGAGGCACTTTTATAAATTTAAAAGTGTCCATTAAAAGTGTGTTATAAATTCTGTAGCCATGTTGTTTGATATCTTCCATAGCAGAATGTTTCACATATGGCTCATTATTTGTATGATAATTAAATACGAAGTAGGGAAGTTATATTTCACATTTTCTCTTGATCTAGATACCACAGAACACATTCATTTGCCTTTTGTTTCTTTTTCTACCTCTTAAGAAAGTATTGAATTAGATTTTTTTGCAATCTTTAAAACATATAACAATAATAAGTTCAGAAACTGAAGATTTTATTTAAAAAATTGTTATAATATGTAAGAGGGCTGAGATTGTAAAAGTACTTGCTAACACTGGCAGTTTCATTTTAATCTTGGGGCCCACCTGATGGAAGCAGAGAAAACTCCCACAAATAATCTTCTGAATGCCACATCTGGATGAACACACACACCCACACACTCTTTCTCTCTCTCACTTTTTCAAATCTTAAATATAAATTGTAGTGTTTTATTCATAAGTGAAGAAGTCCAGAGATTTGTTTCCATATTATGTAGCATTTATAAAATAAATATCTACTGAATGTTTCTAGTGAACTTTCCAGTTCAGTATGAACACATTTTGCCCATGTTAATGAAAGTGAGAGTGTGGGAGTCAGCTACCATGTCTTCATGTGGGGTCTGTGTCTTTAAGCTTGTTTGTTAGTTTACTCTTTGATCTCGGTGAAGTTCACGTAACAGTTTTTAATGGGAGAATCATAGTTCATTTGCTTAAGGCATGTGCTAGATAGTGTTCAGTTATTATGTCAATCTAAAAGTTTCTTACAACTGGACTTGAATTATATATTCATTGTTTAATTATTACCTATCACTCAGGACAGGTTTCAGCATGTTTCATGCCTCTTTTATTCATTAAAACAATGACAATTTTATAAAACTTTGAATATATTAGCTACACAAAATGCATTTGTGATCCATAGACAGATATGCATAAAATTATAAAGTTTAATCATTTAAGACTCAGTTATGATTTTCATGTACACATGACATTTGGGGAGATTTTACAATGCTAATAGTGATTTGGAAATGAGTGATACTTAAGGAAACCTAGTATAGATTGTATCAGGCTTGGGAATGAAGGATGGCTGCTCAGTAGTTAAGCGTATTCACTCTTACGCTTACGCAGGGCCCTGAGATCAATTTCTAGCATTTAGATATGGAGGCTAAAATCTAAATAAAACAATAAAAATGATCTGGTTACAAAAGTGATGTACTGGCTAACTTTATGCCAACCCGGCATACGCTAGATTCCTTTGGGAAGAAGTAACTTCCACTGAGTAGATGTCCTCACCAAATTGGCCTATGGGCAAGCCTGTGTTATATTTTCTTATTTAGTGCTTGATATGGCCATGGCCACTATAAGAAAGCAGGCAGAACAAACCTGGGGAATAGGCAGCACTCTTCCATGGGCTCTCTATCAGCTCCTGCCTCCAGACTTCTGCCCTGTTTGAGTTCCTGCCCTGCCTTAGTTCAGTGATGGACTAGGATGTAGAACTGTAAGCAAAAGTAAATGTTTTCCCCAAAGCATGTTCTCCCCAACATGCTTTTAGTCATGATGTTTCCCATAGCAATAAAGGCCCTAACTAAGACAAATCACAAAAAAGAGCACCATGAACCTCATTAATATGTGAAATTCATACGTATTATAAATAACAAGTAATTAGCAATTAGAGAATATTACATAACATTATTTGGGGAAAATTTATCTCTATTAATTCTAAATTGTTATAAAAATTGTGTATTTATTTTTAAATACTAATTACTTTGGAGTTTTAAAATAATAATATTATTTTCTTCCCCCAAAGAATCACAAAATCCACTTAGGCCACATGTGCAGCAGGAAGTGGCATCTCAAGGTGTTGCCAGTTCAGAGGTGCTGGCACTTTGCACCTGTTTATGGAAGTTTTGCTTCGTGCCATCACTCAAAGATGAACATATTTGCTGTTTTAAAGGGCAAAACCTCAGTTTAATTCACTTTCTGTGTTTCAGAAGGTGACCATGTTATTGTACTCTAATATATTTTGTTTTCAAATATTTTTGTTTCTATTTAGTTATATGTATGTATGTGTGACTACGTGCCTGGCTGTAGGCTATGAACTTTTCGAAACGTACTTTATTTGCGGTTCTTTAATGCTTATACCTCCCTTCCAATCCACCTACCCTAGATAGGAGAGAAAAGAGGTTAATGGGAATAGGAGAAGTAGACATTTTTGGACTCAGTTCCTGGGACTGATTCCCCTTGTGTAGTTGGTAGGATTTCAGCAGACCAGCAATTCAACAAAAATTGCAGCTGGAATCTGGAACAGTAGCCGGAACCTGGAGCACCGAAGCACTCTCTGTAGCTGTTCTCTCTAGCAGTGTGTTGAAATGGAGCAATAAATAGCCAAACAATACCAAGACCCAGAAAGCGCCACCTCCTCTTAGAGTCTGTACTAAAGATGTGTTTCAACTGGCAAAAACCAAGCCACTACATGAGGTGGATAAACATCACCTGATCTCTCACAAGTCTGTTCCCTATTCCACGCTTGGGATCAAAACAAAATCAATTTTATATCCACTAAACATGGCAGTGCACTCGTAACCACTGAGCTGTCTCCGGACTCTTAATAATATATTTTAAGTGATACATATTTGTGTTTTGAGACAATATTCCTTTGTGAAGTTCTGGCTGTAATGGAGTTCACTCTGTACACCAGGCTGGCCTAGAAATCACAGAGACCCACCTGCTTCTGCCTCCCAGGTGCTGAGATTAAAGGCGTGCACCACTGTGTCCAGCTTCAGTGATACATTTTTAGACATTCATTTGTTTAGATGGTTCATCTTAGTTGCCAACTCCATTTGTAACTATCTAGAGGATACACTTCTGGACATGTCAGGGTGTTTCAGAAAGTTTTAACTGAGGAAGAAAGACTAACCTGAATGTGGGTAGCATGAACAGTCCCAGGGTGACTTAGAAGAGACAAAGGCGGAAGCCAGCAGACTCCAGCATCCTTTATCTGCTTCCTGACTACAGATGCAGGTGATCACCTGTCATGGCTTGAATAGGAATGGCACCGTAGATTCCTGTGTTTGAATACTTGGCCTGTAGGGCGTGGCACTATTAGGAAATATACCCTTGTTGGAGTAGGCGTGGCCTTGGTGAAGGAAGTGTGTCATCACCATCGTGGGGGAGGGCTTTGATGTCTCATATGCTCAAGCTTTGCCCACTGTGGCTTGCAGTCTCCTTCAGCTGTCTGTAGAGGAAGTGGTAGAATTCTCAGTTTCTTCTCCAGCACCGCGGCTCTCTGCACACTGCCATGCTCTCCACCACGATGAAAATGGAACAAACCTCTGAAAATGTGAGCCAGCCACAATGAAATGTTTTCCTTTATAGAAGTTGCCGGGGTCATGGCGTCTCTTCACAGAAGTAAAACCCCGACTAAGGCAGCGTCTCACATTCCTGGCTGTGTACCAGGTGTCAATATTAAACTTCCTTTAAATTGCTTTTTGTCAGATATTTTGTGACAACAAAGAGGAAAGAAACTAGTGGAGATGTTCAATAATGACCATCTGAAAAGGTGCACAATCATACATTCTAAGATGTTACCACCTTCAGTGAGGAGTCACCTTCCATGTGCACAGAACTGCTGTGTCGAAATCCCTGTGTACAACAGTTAGCGCAGTGCCCAGCCTTTGAATAACTGCTAATACCTGCTAACAATAGACTATCCCAGAACTGAGCAGCAATTTTTACAAGCTACATGATGGGAAGTGAATATCTGGTTAATTATTTTGTGCTTTTTGTCTTTTGAGTAGATTTCTTTTTCCTTTTTTTCACTAATATGTGCAACTTCTTTATCTTTTAAAAAATAACATTGCTTGTTTTAATAAGCCTCAACTATTTTCTTTTCCAGTGCATAGCCAGTTGCATACACTGCAACTAATTATTTTGACTGTCCTACTTGTAAGATATTGTCCTATTATTTTCTTCTTGTATAAGAAGAATATTATTTAGTCTAAAGCTTTAACTTTTCTTTCACATTCAAGTTTACCATTCATCTAATTTTTTTTATCTAAATGAAGCAAGTAGCATTTACAGTCTGTCTTCTCTCACAGGCCATGTGCCCTATAAATTTTGCCTGGCATGGGCTTTACATGCAGTACAGTAGCATTCTCTAGCTCTGCGCTGGATGACTATGGTCCGGGAGGTGATTGCTGAGTCAGCATGTTGCACCTTGATTGCTATGGTTTTACTCCTACCCTCCATACTTTTCATGTTGAGTATCCATTCTGTCTTATCCTCACTAGCTGCCTGTTTCCTTCTTTTCAGTCACTTTGTATCTAAGTGCTTGTCATGTAAAAGATGTGTATCTCAACATCTCCGAAAGCTTTCTGTCAGGCTCTGCCACTTTGCTATCACTGCTGCCACTGACAGTTTATTTGGAGAGTCAGTCAGAGTTGACATTACTGTTCATTCTACACCCTATGTTTTCCTCCTGTCCCTCCTCTGCTTTTTTGAATGTTTTTTCCCTTAGAAAAATATGTTAAGATCTAGCAATAAACTAGGTTCCATTTCATATGTAGAAGTGTAGATGTGTACTGAGGCCTTGGAGCCTGGGGATGCAGCTCACTGTTTGAATGTATGCTTGAAGTGCACAAACCTTGGTTCAGTTTCTCATTTATTTTCCTGGATCTCTGTCATGGCTACCAGAGTCCTCATTGGTTTTTTTTTTTTTTTTTTTTTTTTTTTAACATCTCATTAAAAACTGAATGCTTCTTTTAAAAGAGCCTGTAAGGCGCGCACTGAATGCCTGACCTCCCATCAGTGGGGTAGGTTAAGTCACCCCTCCCTCTCTCCTTTTGTCATTCAAATGAAATATTTGTAGGGCTGCAGTTCTGCAACCAAAGACTTCCATTTGTGTGGGCCACTGTTAGGCCTAGTAATTGGCTGTTCTTCAGAACGGTGAAAGAAAAGCCACTGGTGGTGGAAACGGAAGAGGCTCCTTTGATGTCCTTAGATTATCCAAGAGAGACACCTGAGCTGGCCAGGTGGTCAGGAGAGACCCCTCAGGGCAACCTTCATCAAAGGGGAGACATTTGAGGAAAACAAATCCCCAGGCTCTTGGTACCTTCTAAATTCTCATGAAGTGTCTTTATTTTATGTGTGACTTTGTCAAGTCTCAGTTTCCATAACTATTCCATAGATCTAAAGAACTTTTAAAACTAAACTTTAAAAAATTAAGAAATTAAAGGAAAAACCATAGAGTTCTGCACTGAACATAGTTTGGCTTGTGTCCCTCTCTTCTGCGAGTGGCTTCAGTTAATAAAGTTGTAGAAAAATGGAATTTTAGATTACTGCTGTCCCAGTGAGATTGATGTAGGACCAAACACATATTTTAGTTGTTGGGTGTTGTTTTTTCCTTAGAAGAATACATTTTCAAACATATTTTGTTTTGGTTTGTAGATATGCTGGAGAGATTTGGATGCTGGCTCCAGTGAAACATCTTGTGAACAGCTCAAGACAAATCTTAGAGGGCAATTGATTTTAGATGAGGTTCACTGGTTGAAATTACATCACTGTCTATTGCCTTATTTGTCCTTATTTCCATATTCTTTCTTAAAATATTTATTTATTTGTGTGTGTGTGTGTGTGTGTGTGTGTGTGTGTGTGTGTGTGCGCGCGCGCGCGCGTATGTATGGTTGTTGGCAGGTGTGTGTAGAAGCCAGAAAAGGGATCAGGATCTACTTGAGCTAGAACAGGTAGTTGTGAACTGTCTGGCATGAGTTTGGGAATCTGATCTCTTTTCTTCTTTAGTAGCAGCAAATGCTCTTAAGCACTGAGCCACCACACGTTCCCCCAAATTCTTAATGAATGAAGCCAGTCAAAAAGGTCAGAAAACTCATGTGGAAGGCAGGGGACAGTAGGGTCTAGCATCACTGCAGTTTTTATTGTACCCTTTATAAGAGCAACTAAACTATATATTTTTTCCTAAGCCAATATTACCAAGAGAACAGTAGCCAAAATTTATATATTTCCCATTTTCTTTTTACTTTAACAACAACTGGTTGTTGTACAATTAAATGACATATTAGGCTGAGCTTTATGTTTTTCATAGATGCCCACAGTCTAATACTCAGACCCCATGGATATCTTAACTCCCATGGCAAAAGGAAATCCTCTGGGCAGGGAAACTGTTCTATATTTCCATGTCTATGTTTAACAATCCTGAAAAGCACAAATACTTTCTGGTTATGGGCACAGGGATATGGTAAGACAACAGAGTGATTAACACGATGTGGTAGGAAAAAGATTCCACCATGGCACCTGCCCTGAGTGGTGAAGGAACCACAAGACAGAGAATGCTGGAACCTAAGAATCCGGGAGTGGCCCTCAGCTCAGCAAGAAATAAAGAAGACCCTGAGACCTGGCAGATCTGAATTTAGCCAACACACTGAGCAAGAGAGGAAGAAACCTTTCCATTTTTTGGTGTCCAAAAGGAAATACAACTCCAGCGTCATTTCAATTTGGGCTTAAACAGCAGAATCAAGTCAGACGCATATAACTGGGAGAGAGTCGGTTCTTGTGGGTCAATTCACCATGTTCATAGTAATTTGTTACAGCTGTGATAGAAAAATATGAAGAATGATTATTTTTACTCTGAAATTGCAATAGATGACAAAGAAGAAACATAATGATGAGGTTATAAACAGTGTTCAGTATGAAAAAGAACAAAACCTTATCTAAACTTTGTAATTTGAGCTCAGCAATTTTTTTCTATAATGCTTCTGGTGAATGGACAAATTGCTATTAGTCTCTCTGTGTGTGGGGGTGGGGGAGGTGGGTAGAACACTGAATTAAAATTAAAATTCTCCTATAGCTTTGAGTTTAATGTGGAATGTTGATTTTGCCATTATGTTTACTTGTCACTAAAGAAGGAACGACACTTAATCTATTCTTGGAATATTCCTTGATTTCTATTTCATTTGTTTGTTTATAGAGCCAAATCTTTTCTTGCATTGAGCTCTGGTTGATCTTCCTGGGTCAGTCACTGTATTTCTACCACACCCCCCTTTGGTTAGCTTCTTGATAGTCCTACTGAAAACAATTACCTGTTATAACCCTTCGCATATTTTCCAAGATGAGTATAATCTAACTGACTGGCTATGGAAATCATGTCTTGTAATATCTAGGAATTTATCATTATCATTTATCATTTTTCCCAAATATAAAAATTTAAAAGTCCACAGTTACCATTTTCCTTTTTCTTTACCTAAAATCAACTAGTCAATCCACAATATCTTTAAACAAAAAAATGTGTTTTATTTTATTTTGTGTATGTGCGCATGCACACACGCTCTTGTGTACATTTGTGCTTCATGTGACCTTGGAGACTCAACCTGGAGTGACCGGCCAATGTGATCTGATTGACATGGATACTGGGAACAAAATTGGTCTTCTGGAAGAACAGCTAGTCTCTTAACTGCTGAGCCATATTTTCAGTCTTGTCTTCATGCCAACCAACCAACCAGCCAACCAATCAATCAATGAATAAAAATAAGGAAAAAGAGAAGAAACATCAGACTTAATGTGCCTGAGACTGGTCAGAATAATAGCATACCTCTTTGTTATCGGTAATATAAAGAGAAGGCTGATGGAAGAGCATAATGGTGGGTGTGCATGTTAAGCTACAAAGAAACAGTAATGCCAACAGCTTTTATCAGGGTGATTTGATTGCTTTCCTGGCAACCGTATCAAGAAGCATAGTCCTCTAAATTGATTCATTTCATTATTTTAAATAACATACTAAATTAGCTTATACCTTTTGTTTCTTCAAAGTTTTCCTCTGTAGCTGAGATTGAGAGGGTGTGCAGTTAGTGTGGTGTCTTTCTTTGGTGTGTAAATATTGAGCCAAAAATAAAAGGATGAAGAAACATCTCTGTATCAGTGTGGTAACAAGAACAAGACACAATTGCAGGTAAATGATAAGCAAACCATTCCACCCAGAGAATAACTGGAGTGGGTTTCTTAGTGCCTAAATAGCTTTAGGGCAATAAACTAGTGAGCTGAGTCTACTAAACACTTGACATGAAGGATATATTTTTAAAGCTGAGAGTACCTTGTTTTTTCCTAATGTGTAAAATGAGAATTACAATTGATCTTCCTTCTCATCATCATCCATAGAATGAAGTGTGTCGGTGTTTAAAGCCTTACACGCTCAGGCAAGTGCTCGGTAAGCACTAGCTCTTATTTCATTTGCCTTCAGGTATTTTTAAACATGCTAAGAATTAGAGAGTTGCTTATGTCAGGTGATGCTTCCATTTTTTATTTCCTTATCAAATGTCTATTATATGCATGCTAGAGATACGCAAGTATTGCAACATTTAAAATATTCATCTTTTATTCTGAATTTAGGCAAGCAACTGTACTTGCCTTTATAGGCTAAAAGAAGTGTCTCTTTAAAATGTGTAATACAGAGACTAGAGAGATGGTCCAGCAGTTAAGAGCACTCATGGTTCTTCCAGAAGACCCAGGTTCTATACCCAGCACCCACATGGCAACTCACAACTCTCTAAAATTCCAGTTCTAGGGAATCAATCATTTGTCCTTCATGGACACCAGGCATACACGTGACACATACATGCAGACAATACACCCATACACCTAAAATAAAACAATCTAGGAATGTGGATTTGAACAAATATTTAAGCATATTGCTATTATCCTAAGTTAAAAGCAACTTCTGGTTTGCTTTTAACACTCTGACTCTATTAGCTTTGATTTTTCCTTTTAAAAAGCAATGCTTTTGTTTATTTTTAGAAAATTTCATACAATATATTTATATCATATTCCTTTTCCTCTCCCCATCTTTTTGCATCTTCTCCCTCACCTTCCTCCCTAGGCAGCTTCTTGTACATTATCTTTCTTAAAAAACAAAACAAGAAAACATGGAGTCCATTTTGTGCTGGCTGACTGCTCCTGACTCAGCTCCACAAGCTTTCCCTGTCGGTGTTGGAGAATTCTCCAGAGATATGTCAAGTCTCTGGTAGCAACTGAGGACATACTTTGTCTGTCTCTGAACTTATTCATCAGTACTTCCTGATTTTCCTTGTCAGCAAGACTGGTTCTTTAAATTTTTGTTATTGTAATTTATAAGAACGGAAACCCAAGATTGGTTTAATCTCATAGTGACCAACAAACCTAAAACTACATTTTAAATTAGTAACTTTATCCCTGGGAGGTGGAAAGGTAGGTTAGTGGGTAAAGTGCTGACTGTGCAAGTATGATGTTCAGTGTCTGGATTCCCAGTTCCCATCTGTCTGATGTACACGGAGTTTCAACACTGAGATGTAGCGACAAAAGGATCTCCCAGGCTTCCTGCTCATCAGTGTCGTTGAATCAGTGACTTCCAGTTTCAGTGAGAAACTGTGTCTTAACAAAAGTGAAAAATAGAGAGAACTTAAGCTATGAAACATGAACCTGTAGCCTTCTCATGCGTATGGATACATGCATGTGCACATGCCTGCATGCACAAAATAAAGATATTCCGACATGTTACTTTTAATTCTTTAACTTCTGGTGTTGAGTGTGCTCACACAGTTGTGCGTCCTTGTCAACTATGGCCTGTGCTCTATGTTGGCTATGTCTGCCCTGGCCATGGCCAGAGTCCTTTAAAGTTCTTCCTTCGTGGGTCTAACTTTTCGCGTGCATCTCTTGTCTTCTTTCGCATTTGCTACCATCCTGGCTTTCTTCCCTGAGGGACTATGCTGTACATGATTTTACCTCTATACCCATTGGGTTTTTTGCTGAGCTAGTTACTCAGAGCTAAGACCATGCTTGGGTGAGAGTGGGAAGGGTGAGCGTTCATTCCTGCTGGATGAGCCTGAAAAGGCTCCGAGGAAAAACAAATGTTGCTCAGTTCATTTGTGGCAGAAAGCCAACGAAGAAGGAAAACTCTGGCCTTAGTGGCAAATGACCCCATAGGAGAAGTGGGACTCCATAAGTGGTTGTTAGCCCAGCCTGGGGCATCCAGGTATCAGCTTGTTCAGTTTCCATCAGCACCAGATAGTGGTGACATTGAGAACAATACACACTGTTGTCTCCTTGGCATCTCTGAGGTGTTTTATTAATATTAACAAACAAGCAAGCATGTCACAAATCATTTGATTATGTCCTTTCACCAATACCATCTCCAGAAGCCTGGCCTCCCTTTTTGTCAATCTCGTGGTCAGGTGTGAAATCTGGACTCGGCTGATTGCTGCATGTTTCTTCATGCACCCCACTCTAGCTGCTTAACTCTTCTATCTTGTTTCTGTGGTTTATTGTTTTGGATTTTCTTTTCTGTGAAGGATTTTCAGTTTGTTGGGATCCTACGGTTGTGTGTAATTTAAGTTTAATTTTCAATTTTAGAGCATTCTATTCTTTTTACATGGTCCCTGGGCTCAGCTATCTCTCTGGGGTGTTCAGTTCAGTGAAATAGGAAAACTTGAAAGAGGTGCAAACTGCATAAGAGATTGATACCCTATGAGCATATACAGGGGGAGGAGGTCCCCCTCAGTCACAGTCATAGGGGAGGGGAGTAAGGGGAAAATGGGATGGAGGGAAGAATGGGAGTATACAAGGGATGGGATAACAATTGAGATGTAATATGAATAAATTAATAAAATAAAATTTTAAAAAAGCTCATTTTGCAGGTGTGTGTGGGGGGGGGGGGGAAGATGGGTTTCTAGGAGGTAAGGAGCCTGCACTGGACAGAGTCAGGTTTATGCAAAACCACCTGGCTCCTGAGCAAGTTGAAAGCCCTTCAAAAAGGTAGTCACGGGTCGCAGCCGCCATCTTGCAGTAACTCGCCAAAATGACGAACGCAAAGGGAAAGAGGAGGGACACCCGTTGTATGTTCTCCAGGCTTTTTAGGAAGCATAGAGTTGTTCCTTTGGCCACATACACAAGAATCTACAAGAAGGGTGATACTGTAGACATAAGGGAATGGGTACTGTTCAGAAAGGAATGGCCCATAAGTGTTACCACGGCAAAACCGGAAAAGTCTACAACATCACCCCACACGCTCTGGGCATCATTGTGAACAAGCAGGTTAAGGGCAAGATTCTAGCCAAGAGAATCAGCGTGCGCCTTGAGCACATCAAGCGCTCTAAGAGCAGGCACAGCTTCTTGAAGCGCGTGAAGGAGAACAACCAGAAGAAGAAGGAGGCCAAGGAGAAGGGCACCTGGGTCCAGCTGAAACGTCAGCCTGTACCACCCAGAGAAGCACACTTTGTAAGGACTAACAGGAAGAAGCCTGAGCTGCTGGAACCCATTCCCTATGAATTCATGGCCTAATGTGCAAAAGGAAATAAAGGGGCTGGACTGTAAAAAAAAAAACAAAAAAGGTACTCATTCTCTGGGGATATGGCTATGGTAGGTTGCCTGTACAACAATGTATAGCCCCACACCCATGAGCATATATAAAACCCTAATTGGACTCCGAAATCTCAATAACAAAAAGAAGAACATGAAGTTGGGATGGAAATAGCATAGGGAGCTCTAGGGGGAGTTGGAAAGAGGTCCTGCTTGATAACCTAAATGTATGAAAAATTCAAATGTTTTTTAATTAATGAAAACAACAACAACAACAACAACAAACCTAGCCCCTCAAGGCTGTGATGCTGGGAAAGCCCAACTGTTGATCCCAAAGTAGGTCTGGGTCATTTATTTCCAAAGGCTAGCATATTAGCATAGCCTGGGTTTCCTGTGTCACTCTGGTCTTAGGTCTCTTGTCTCTCTGGCTGTCTTTTTCCCCTTAGCTCTTTGGTGGTGCTTTACCAAAGAGGCCCTTTACTCAGGGAATCAATTCAGCAAGTGGCAAACAACAGGCTCAATGTTCAGCCTTCTCAGGTCTCAAGTCTCCTTTCTTAATCTCGATATGAGATTGTTGTGACTTTGTTTCCCAGAGTCATGAATGGCATGTGCCTTTTAAAGGAAAAAAAAAGCCTCTAAAAGCCTCCAGATTTCCCTAAAGGCCTTCTCCTAGATGCTGGGGTGGTAAAAATGTGTGGTGCTAATATGCCAGTGTGGCAGCCACATAGATTTTTTTTCTATAATTGATGAATGGGGAGTTGGAAGCTCTTTCATTACTGTAGTAACTTCAAAACAAATATATTTATTCATTTAAACTATGCTCATGTGTACATGTTTGTATGTGTATATGGTTACAAATGCTCATGGTGGCCAGATGAGGGCACTGGGTCCCCTAGACCTGGTAGCTGTGAACCATCTGATGTCACTGATAGGAACTAAAAACTTAGGTCTTGTGCTAGATTGACATGTGCTGTTAACTGTGGAGCCATCTTGTAGCTCAATGGTAGTAACTTTTGAGCTTCATTACCTCTCAGTGAGGGCCACTTGCAGATTGAAATGAAAGTGCATCATTAGGACAAGGTTGCATTACTTTGCTTGTTATCATCAATAATTTAACTTTGGTGCTAAGTTATCATCAGAGTGGATTGTTAATTTTAGGTCAAGCTTTCTGACTAGTAGAGTATTTGTACTTATTAAAACATTTTTGTAAGTATTAGTGTCCTTAAAATACCTTTAGGTCCTATTATTCTTAAGTGTCTTGAAACTGAAAAAAAAAAAAGTCTGGGGTTAATAATCCACTACAGAAACTACAGCAAGGCCTTTTAAAGAATACAAACTATTTTTCAATAATATGTGTAAACTTTATGAAATAATAACTTTACAGAATGTATGCTAAGAAAATGTAATGCAACAAAGTAAGAGGAACAAATATGGATAACACCATGAAGTTAGTAAATATTAGAGTCTCTTGTTCTCTGAGAAAATTGAGAGTCAAAGACTTGACATGAGGGTCTTTGAGATAACAACAGAGTTAAGATTGACACTCAAGAGCCCAGAGAGAGATGGCTCAATGGTTAACAGAACACTATTCTTCCAGAGCACTTAAATTTAGTTTCCAACACAAACATCTTATGGCTCATAATCTGTAACCTCAACCTCAGAGAATGTAACTCCTCTTTCTGCATTTTTTTCAATACCATCACATATGTGACATCATTCACAGAGGCATACATATGGATGGAAATTTTTCAAGGGTAATTACTAAAAGATTGTCACCCAGATATTAGAAAACAAGTGGTCCAAGATGAAAACTATGTAGAGGATACACGGAGTAGCAACCAGGAGGATGTGAAAGCCTTTAGCCTCTGCTGACTTCTGTAAATTAATGACTGAGTGATAAGCTGAGAAGCATAGCGGTAATATCACGAAACATTTGGGAGATAGCTGGACAGTAGGTAAAAGACTCAGTGTGGTGCTTACCACATAGGTGCTCAGCCCGGGCTGTTGATTGGTTGACTAGGGATGATGGCTTGACATCACTGTAGTTGTCTTCCCACAGGCACAGTTGGAATTGTTACCTGAGAAGAAAGTCTTCCTTTTCCTAAAATTGAGGGCTCTGAACATTATGTTCCTGAATAGGAGACCATACATATTTCATGCAAAATGTGCCAACACTGTGCCTTCAGCCAGTTCTCTGGAAGTCATTTATTAGTCTTTTCAATTGCTTGGGAAAGTGACTGTAGTGCCAGTGCTCTTGTAACAAAGCATACACATAGAATTTTTGCCCAGAGAAAAACCCAACTATCTCATTTCTTTTGAGGGCCTATAAACATTCATTGTTACACTATCCATTAGCTATAAATCAGAAGTGTCTTTTTCTAAATTTTAAAAAAAGGTGTATTTATTTTTATTTCATGTGTATGGATGTTTTGCCTGTATGTGTGTATGTTTGCCATAAGAGGGAGTTAGGTTAGTATTTGATTTACAGTAAGTAAGCCACCATATGGGTGCTGGAAACTGAAGAACCCAGCCCTCTGGAAGAGTATCCAGTACTCTTGGCCATTGAAAGATCTTTTCAGGGCCATTTCCCCCTAAATTCAACTTTATATTCTTAATAAAATTACAAGAATAGTCAATATTAAAGGCTTTTTCCTCATATTTTCTTACTGAACTTTCTTAGCTCCTATCACCACCTAGAAAATGGGAGACATATAACTGGGAAGAACTCTGTTTCTTTAAGTGTTTTTATTAGCGAAAACTTAACCAGGAACATGAAAAATTGGAAGTGAATGTCATATCACAAAGGAGGATACGGGCTTTGTGGTAATAGCATTCTTGCTAATTAAGATGAGAATAGTGTTTACCCTGGATCAGATTTGTTTCCATACAGCATTTTGAAGATTACTTCTCTTGGGGCACCTGTTCATCCCTGCAAGGATATGAAAATCAGGGAAATCAATGGCTACTACAAGCTTTAGTCACACCGACAGTTCACTATCATTAAGTTCAGGGTTCTTCTAATTTCTCCCTACCACGAGTCCGATGCCTGAAATTAGCAAGCACAGAAGTGTATTTTAACTTAGTAAGAGGAGAACATTTAGTATTCCTGAAACAGGACATGGCTCAATGGGCAAAGTGCTTGCTGTTAAAACAGGAGAGTGTGAGAGAGAGTCACTGGCTCCCATATAAAACTCCACCTCCCCTTGGAGGGGAGGCCTGGTGGCACTGAAAGAAAGAATAGGCAGGCTACCAAGATGAGACGTGAAAGCTTGTTACCATAAAGTGGGGGAGGAGGTCCCCCTCAGTCATGGACCTAGGTGAGAGGAATAGGGTGGGTGGGAGGGAGAGAGGAATGGGAAGATACAAGTGATGGGATAACAAATGAGTTGTAATCTGAATAAATTAATTAAAACAGTAATAATGGGAATATTGGATTGGATAACTGATTTTTTTCCACCCAAGAATGTTCTAAAATTTTTTTTAAAACCTTAAATCCATGGCTAGGAAAAATAATAAATTTATGTTACTTACAGTTTCTTAAAAAAAAAAACCTCTATTATGAAATCATAACTCTGGGAGACCAAGACAGGATTTAGCTTGCTGGGCACTCCAGCTGAGGTAATGAGGCATGTGTCAACCAATTAAAGACTCAGTCTCAAAAATGATTTGGGAAAAGAGAGACATTCCAGAATCTAACCTTGTTTTCATTAAAAATAAGACCAATAATAACTTGTAACCTACTCCCATTTATAATAACACTCCACAGTCCAAGAAAGCAGCCAAAAACCTACCCAACTCCCCTTAAAGGAAATGGGGCATGGTTCTCTTAAGGTTTCTTCTGGCTGATTTGGGATGAATAATACATAGTAGGGGTCCAAATAAAATTGGGGAAATGGTTAAACAAACTAGAAATTGCATTTGTGGCCCAGTTTCTGAAAGTTGAGAAATTGCAGGCTTAATAGAGTCCTATGTGGGACAGTTTGAGATGTTGGACCAATTGGGATTGGAAGCTATCTTCTTTTTTATATTCTTATTTATTATTGTACATATACATTTATATTATTACACACATATACAATAGGTTACTTATAGCAAGAAAAACCACGACACAATCAGGAATTATGAGAGGAATATAGAAGTAAATTGGGAAGATAGAACAAAAGTAGATAGTGAATCTACTCCTCAATTTAATGCCTCAATTGTCACTCACAAGGTTATTTTTAATTCACTGGTATAGAATTTTGTATATAGATGCAAAATAAGTTTAATTCTACATAGAGTGGTATAGAATTCAAATGTAAGTTTATTTGTATATTTTCTTTGATGACATGAAAAAATGATTTATGGCCACCGTTTTAAAAAAATGATTTGAAAACAAATCTAGGATAACACCTGGAATGTATGTGTGCCTACACCTGCACACTTACTTCACCACACACACACACACACACACACACACACCATATTATTTGAAGAAGAGTAAAATTGCTTTTAGGTATCTGCCACTAGAATAAATAATTCAACTGTAGATGGCTTTGGAGTCTTTTCAAATGGTTATTTTCTCCTTGTTAGCAGGGCATGCACTTGAGTGTTTCTTTAAAGTCTGACCCCACAGGGATAAGCAGACTTCTTTATATGCTGATGAAAACAGTCTCATGTGGCACTCCTGGTGATTGCTCTTTTGAAGATGCTGCTGAGTTTCTCCTCCTGGAGACTTTGCTGAGGCACACACAAGCAAACTGTGATGTTTTGTGTTTTGCAACACCTATATATGAAGGGACTTTCAGCAAAATAAATACATAAGCAAACAAATTCCCTGTAGTATAAGAGCTATTATTTTTCACAAAATGCAAAGAGTGTTATATTTTAAAATCTTCCAGCTGCTCTCTTTGTAACTTAAACCTAATGGCAGTTTGGCTTTTGGATGTTTCAGTATGGTATTTCCTGACTGATAGGGAAGGTTCAAATATGGATAGGGAAATTTTTGCTCACCAAAAATGTGACTATATGGTAAAATGTTCCTCTTTCATTCTTTCTTGTTTGTAATTTTACATAAATACATTTTAGCCATTTTTTAAATATTCTTTTTACACATAAAAATTATTCTTTGTGTTTTGACAATAGTCTATTCTTTTTTTAAAAAAATTTTATTGTTAATTTATTCTTGTTACATCTCAATGGTTATCCCATCCCTTGTATCCTCCCATTCTTCCCTCCCTCCCATTTTCCCCTTAATCCCCTCCCCTATGAGACAATAGTCTATTCTAAGTTTACCACAAATATGTGACTTTCAGTTTTTATTTGAAGTAACTGGGGTTAAATCTAACACTGTTGTGACATTTGTTGTATTTTGCTTCTTAAACTTATCAGGGGGCTGGTAAGATGAAAAATTAATAACCAAGGCTTATTTGATTTAAAAAGTTCTACCATTGATAATGGTTAATGTTTCAAGAGTTCCTGTGAAATAATAATTTTAATTGTTTCATAATCAGTCATTTATACTGGATCAGAAGAGATCTTTGTAAAAGTAGACTTTGAAAACGCATTCACACCTACTGTGACAGTTTGTACTACCATTCAAATGACCTCTGATGATGGGATCTTTCTAACATTAGAGGACTACAGCCCATATGGACTTTACTGGTATCTGTGTTAGGGTTTCATTGTTGTGAAGAGCCATCATGACCATAACAACTCTTATAAGGGAAAACATTCAACTAGGGGTGGCTTATGGTTCAGAGGTTTAGTCCATTATCATCATGGTGGGAAGCATGGTCACACACAGACAGAAGTAGTGCTGGAGAAAGAGCTGAGAGTTCTACATCTGGATCTGCAGGCATCAGGAAGAGACTAAACTACTGGCCCAGCTTGAGCAGTGGACACACTTCCTTCAACAAAGCCACGCATCTCAACAGTGTCACTCCCTGTGAGCTTAGCATTTTCTTTCAAACCACCACATTCAACTCTCTGGCTTCCATAAGCTTCCGTAGCCATATTATAATTCAGAAATGTGTTGTCTTAATTCAAAAGCCCCTATAGTCTATAAAAGCCCAAAGTCTCTTCTGAGACTCATGGCAATTTCTTTACTCTAACCCCCACAAATTCAAAATCAGAAAGGAGATAATATACTTCCTGTTAGTGGCTGTTTTAAAATTGTATGGCACTTTTCCTCTTTGCCTGGCTAGCATCCAAATAATTGAGACTGGACTATAATATTTATTTAACAAGCTTTATGGAACAATAACTGGGCAGTATTAATCTATATTAACCCTCTAAGCTAATCTGGCTTCCTCTCAGTGTAAATTCCCAAAATGCTTGCAATGTATGACTCTTTTTGCTCCAGTTGTTCTCTCATGATGTCTCCCTCACCTCCCCACGTGGCTAAATTCCCACTTCCTCTCTTCCTCCTCCTCCCCTCCCCTGGTTAGCAGAAAGTTCAGCCCTATTCTCTCTCCTTCTTAGTCATTGGCTGTTAAGCTTCTTTATTAACAAATCTGGGAACAGTTGAGCAGCAATGTTTACATAACAGGAAACAGGAAAGTCTCAGAATAAGGATTGCAACCAGATAAGAGGGGGGGCACAGAAATCAGCATTTGGATCTTTACATAGTGCACAATAACATTATACCTACAACTTCCAACATATAATACCACAAGATAAACATCATCATTCCAAAAGAGAGGAAATGGAGCAAAGTGAGGAAATACTGGACCAAAGCAAGACCCAAAAACAAGCTGGGAAAACACCCAACTCTGCATCTCCATATCTGATGTGAAAATAATTTCAGATCTCCAACTCCTTTTTTTTTATTGACTGCTACACACTTTTTTTCTCTCTGGCTGGTTCCACTCCCTGTCAGCAGTTTTCTTTGGCAGGTAGCCCAGTGCTGTGGCATCACCTACATTTTGGGTTCTCCAAGGCAACCCAGGATGCACTTTCACAGCTTCATTCATACAATGGCCTCCGTGGCCTTCCTGAAGGGACACTCCTGACCTCCGCAGCTTTCCTTATGTCACAGAGGGAGATTTTAAAACCACTTTCTTCTATCATTGAGTCTAAAGCTGCCAAGTTCTACTGCTTGCTGGGGTTGGAACATGCCCCCTCCTTCAATTACATCTTAATCAGCTTCCTGGCTTGTTTATTTGTTTTGTTTTGTTTGCTTTTCACTGCCTATGCTTGGCTGTTCTGAAACTTGATCTGTAGACAATGCTGGCTTCACACTCAGAGATCCAAATGACTCTGTCTCTAGCATGCTTCATCTAAAGGTGTGCACCACAGCACCCAGCTCTAACTTTTCCTTAATTCTTTTTCACAGTTTGGAACCTTAGCTGGGTAGGATCTTGCCCTGAGTTTACCACTCCCTTTATTCCATTTAACGTCGGAATTTTCATTAATCTGTTTATCTCATTGAACTTTGTTCAATTCCACTTCCTGGGGACCCTTTTCTATACATTTTGTACTTTTCCTTGCTCAGCTTGCTCCTTCTCATTATAGACCTGCATAAGAGGGAACATTAATAACCACACAGCATATTCATGCTAGGTTGTTTTGAAATGCCCTCTGCTTAGGCTGTTAATCCACAATTTTTCAATTTAGCCTCAGGAAGACTTTTTGGACTCAGGGAAAAAACAGCTAAGTTCTTTGCCAAAATATTACAAGAATGGTCTCTAGGCCACATACTAATTTTTTTTTTGTGTGTAATGTTTTGAGCAGGGCCTGCGTAGTTCAGATCCCCCTCAGTACTATTGTCTTCCATGCTTTTACTATTAATACCCATTAAATTCTGCTTAAATAATTTAGCTGCTTTTCTAATCAATGACTCAAAGTCCATATTCCTCAAAACAAAAATATAGTCAGACCTGTCACAGCAATATTCTAGTCCCTGGTACCAACTTCTGTCTTTGTTCAATTTCTGTTGCTGTGAAGAGACTCCATAGCCAAGGCAATTCTTATAAAGAAAAACATTTAATTGGGGATGGCTTACAGTTCAGAGGTTTAGTCCATTTTCATGAAGAAAAGCATGGTGACACTCGGGCAGAAATGGTGCTGGAGAGGTGGCTGAGAGCTCTGCATCTGGATCTGCAGGCAGCAGAAAGAGAATCTGAGCCACTGGCCTGACCTGAGCTTCTGAGACCTCAAAGCCTACACACAATGACATAGTTCCTTCAAAAAAGCTACACCTACTCCAGAAAGGACACACCTCCTAACAGTGCCTCTCCCTGTGAATCTAGGGAGGCACCCTTTTCTTTCAAACTACCACCACTGTCTTTAGAATTAGGGAGATTTATAAATAAAGACTCCACTTGCTTGAGATGGACACACAGAGAATAGAACAAGATATTTCTTTAATAACTTGAACTCCTTTTATAATACATAATGGTGTCAGTCTTTGTTTTGTTTTTTGCTTTTTTGTTTTGTGCGTGTCTATATCTATGTGCATCGGTATGGGCATGCAGATGCCACGGTGTGCCTACGGAGGTCAGAGGACAGTTTGCAGGAGTAGTATTGCTCCCATTGTAAGTTCTGCTGATGAAAGTGAGGTCTTTAGTCTTGGTGACAAGCAACTTTACCTCTGAGCCATCTCACCTGCTCATACTCATAAAGTCTCATTCTTCTTTCCTACCTCTCTCGAAACAGATGAATTGCTCTCTGTACTGTTGCCACATACACAGCTGACGATGTGGGAAATTTCCTCTTTTCCTTTGTTTATTGAGCATATTCTGAGATTAGAGCCATTTTATTATAAACGTGTTCTAATTTTTCTAAGTTTAACATAATAACACACTTTTTTACAAAAATATACACATTCACATATATACATATATATATATACATGCATACACACATACGCACATATACAAACATAAAAATATACACTCATACATACACACACATGTACACAGATACACACTTATACACACATATACACATTCATATACATATACACACATATGTACACACACATTCATACACACATACACACATTCACAGAGATTCACAGACACATACACAAACACACAAATACATATACATACATATACATGTATACATTCAGGCTCAAACACCTATGATACACACATTCTTGTCTCTGGTAGTCATAAATTTAGCTTGTGTTATGTAATGGTGTATTAATTCTTTAGTCCAATAAAAAAGAGAATAACTCATACAGGTAATACATATTTTCTGCATTGACCAACCAATGCTTTGCTAGACTTTGGAAGATAACTTGTGGCTTTTATCTGACATGCAGACCATTTATTTCTTGTGTATGAGTGGTTGTATGTGTGTGTGTGTGTGTGTGTCTGTGTGTGTCTATGTGTCTACATATGTGTATGTTTTTGAGAGATTATGTTTATGTGCATCACCTCAGGTTTTATCTGACAAGACTTATGTATAGGCTATCAATTCCTCACCCTTTCACCCTCCCTAGCTCCTACTGCACTCTTTCCTAAAGTATGTGGGCAAAGTGCTGACTCAGCACCTTTCTTCTATCTTTGAACCATCAGAGTTCAGCCTCAGTGCCTGTAGTTACTTCTGAAGAATGACTGTTATGTGACTTAGTTGGCATCACTGTACATCCATGACCATCAGCAGCATGTGTGCCCCAGTACTAATCCTTTTTCTTCTATTTCTTCTTTTGACTTAGCTTTGTTTTGTTTTCCAAGACAGGGTTTCTTTCTGTAGTCTTGGCTGTTCTGGAGCAGCCTGGCTTCAAATTCAGAAATGCCTCTGCCTCCTCAGTGCTAGGATTAGAGACATGTGCCACCACTTCCTGGCTTCTATTTTTTTTTCTTTATCTGTCCATTTGCAGTTGTTTCTTGTGACACTTTCACAGCCCCGACTATGTTCAAATAATTAAATTATGTGTCTAATACTAACTACAATATTTTTCACAATGATTCATGTAGGTATTGTTATCTGTCTTTTATTGATGGAGATTAAGCACAAAGTGGGTAAAGTGCTTATGGAGTGTAAAGCATAGCTTGCCGACCCCTTGCAGGGTGTGAGGACAGTACAGATGGTGATGCCAGCCCTTACCCTTGCTTTATTCCCACTTAAATCACAAAGCTGACAAGTGGGAGCAGTGAGGATCAGGAGGGAGCTTAGGAGTTCTGATCTGGAGGATACACCATCCTGTGCCTAATTCTCCCAGCCCCCTAATTCTACTGCAGCCATGTCTGTTTCGGCCTCCCCCTTTTCACATACTTTATCCAAACTCTAAACACACACTTCCACCCAGTTCTATTTTTCATGCTGAATCTTGATCTGCTTGTGTTCTCTGGGTAAATTAGCCTGCTCTTCTTAATTATCTGCTGTGTTTACTGGGTGTGGCAATCATGCACAGATCTCTATTTTGAGTCCGAAGCCGTCTCCTGAGCATTCAGATCCCTTTGCAGTGATTCCCTAGATGTGAACACCCATGGGCTTCCCAAATTGAGTTCAGCTAAAATTATTATCATTTTGTCCCTGATTGTCAGTTCATCTTGTGTTTCAATTTTAGAAGATGCCTGTAATGTTAGCCTTAGGAGCCCAGGCCTGATGAGTCAGGTCATCTAACTCTTTCTTCCCTGTGGTTATGTTATGTTATGTTATATTATGTTATGTTATGTTATGTTATGTTATGTTATGTTATGTTATGTTATGTTATGTTATGTATGTTATGTTATCTTATCTTATCTTATCTTATCTTATATTGTAATTTTATATTTATTATATTGTATTGTATAATTTTGCTTAAATGTGTTCCTCAATCTCTTCCTTAGTCTTTTAAAATTATTTATTCATTTATCTCTATGTACACAAAGTCACGTAAGAGCTTGCATGAGTCGGTGTGCACCACATGTGTGCACAAGCCTTCAGAGGCCAGAAGAGGGCATCAGCTTCCCTGGAACTGGAATTACAGGCAGTTGTGTGCAACCATGTGGGTGCTGACATCAGATGCCTGATTGTCTGCAGGAGCAGCACAGTGTCTTAACTTAAGGTATTTCCCCATTCCCCTTCCCCTTGTCTTTAACATCACCCACAGTCTTAACTTGGATTTTGTTTACTTCCTGACTATTAAGAGTTCTTTGTGTGTTTTAGGTGACAGTCCTTTAGCAGACACGTCTTCTCTGGATATTTTTTCCCAGTACATATCTTCTTCCTCAAAATGCCTTTCACAGAGCAGAAGTCTGTTGCCTAGTCCAGCTTCCTCATCAGTTTTTGTAATTTGTACCTTGTTTTATCTAAAAAACCAATTGTTGGTTTCAAGGTTATCACCCTTCCTTCTAACGTCACCCGCGTGGAGGTTTATAACTATATAGTTAGATCTACAGTGTAAGACCAATTGAGCTGTGATTTTAGACAATTTTTGAAGATGTAAATAATGTATTTTGATTTTTTTAACATATGGCTATCATTAGTCTGTGCTATTTGTAGAGAAGACAGTCTTTACTCATTTATCTTTTGTGCCATGGTCAGTGATTTTTTTACTCATTCGTGGATTGCTTTTTTTTTTTAATATATTTTTATTAATTTATTCATATTACAACTCAGTTGTTAGCCCATCCCATGTATCCTCCCATTCCTCCCTTCCTCCCACTTCCCCCCTACTCCCCTCCCTTCCCCTAAGTCTGTGTCTGAGGGGATACCCCTGAATATGCTCATACGGTATCAAGTCTCTTCTTGGTGACCTATTATCTTTCCTCTGAGTGCCACCAGGCATCTCCATCCAAGGGACATGTTCAAATATGGGGCACCAGAGTTTGTGTGAAAGTCAGATCTCCTTCTCCACTCAACAGTGGAGAATGTCCATCGGCTAGTCCGGGTAGGGGTTCAAGGTTTTTACTGCCTATTTTTTCCTTGGCTGTTGCCACAGTTTGCGGAGGGCCCCAGGGCCCAGACTCGCCTGTAGTTTTCCAGGACCCACTGGATCCTTCCATTTCCTCTTTCTTCCAGGCTTCTCACACCTAAAGTTTCAATAGGATGTCCTCCTCTCTTACCCACTATTCTGGTAGGTACAGTTTTTCATGGGGACGTACACCTTGGACTAGTGTCTCGATATAAGTGAGTATATACCATTTAGCTCTTTTTGCTTCTGTGTGAACTCACTCATTATGACAATTTCTAGTTCAATCCATTTGTCCACAAATTTTGGAAATTCCTTGTTTTTAATAGCTGAGTAGTATTCCATAGTGTAAATGTACCACAGTTTCTTTATCCATTCTTCTATAGAGGGACACGTAGATTGTTTCCAAGTTCTGGCTATTATGAATAAGGCAGCTATGAACATGGTTGAGCAAATGTCCCTGTTGTGTAGTAGTACATCCTCTGGGTATATTCCAAGGAGTGGAATAGCTGGGTCTTGAGGAAGCCCTATTCCCATTTTTCTGAGAAAGCACCAGATAGCTTTCCAAAGTGGTTGTACTAGTTTACATTCCCACCAGCAATGCAGGAGTGTTCCTCTTTCTCCACACCCTCGCCAGCATGAGGTGTCAGTTGAGTTATTGATCTTAGCCATTCTGATGGGTGTAAGATGGAATCTCAGTGTCGTTTTGATTTGCATTTCTCTGATGACTAAGGAGGTCGAGCATTTCTTTAAGTGTTTCTCAGCCATTTGATATTCCTCTGTTGAGAATTCTCTGTTTAGCTCTGCTCCCCATTTCTCTATTGGGTTATTTGGTTTGGTGGTGTTTAATTTCTTAAGTTCTTTATATATTTTGGATATTAGACCTTTGTCAGATGAAGAGTCGGTGAAGATCTTTTCCCAGTCTGTAGGCTGTCGCTTTGTTCTCTTGACAGTGTCACCTGCCTTACAGAAGCTTCTCAGCCTCATGAGGTCCCATTTATTAATTGTTGATGTTAAGGCCTGGGCTGTTGGTGTTCTGTTCAGGAAGTTGTCTCCTGTGCCTATGAGTTCCAGACTCTTCCCCACTTTTTCCTCTAATTGGGTTAATGTCTGTGGTTTTAGGTTGAGGTCTTTAATCCACTTGGACTTGAGTTTTGTGCATGGTGACAAATATGGGTCTAATTTCATTTTTCTACATGTAGACATCCACTTAGACCAGCACCATTTGTTGAAGATGCTGTCGTTTTTCCATTGAATGGATTTGGCTTCTTTGTCGAAAAGGGGTGAGCAAATGTGTGTGGATTCATCTCTGGGTCTTCAGTTCGATTCCATTGATCCACTAGCCTATTGCTGTGCCAGTACCATGCTGTTTTAATTACTGTTGCTCTATAGTACAACTTGAGATCAGGTATGGAGATTCCTCCAGCGGATCTTTTATTGTATAGGATTGATTTTGCTATTCTGGGCTTTTTGTTTCTCCATATGAAGTTGGGAATTGTTCTTTCAATATCTTCAAAATATTTAGTAGGTATTCTGATAGGGATTTCATTGAATCTGTAAATTGCTTTTGGTAAGATGGCCATTTTTACTATGTTGATTCTTCCAATCCATGAACAAGGTAGATCCCGCCATCTTCTGATGTCATTTTCAATCTCTTTCTTCAGAGGTTTAAAGTTTTTTTCAAATAAATCCTTCACTTGCTTGGTTAGGGTTATTCCTAGATATTTTATATTGCTTGTGGCTATCGTGAAGGGAGTAATTTTTCTAATTTCTTCCTCTGCCTGTTTGTCATTTGTATATAGGAAAGCTACTGACTTTTTTGAGTTTATTTTGTATCCTGCCAATTTGCTGAAGGTGTTTATCAGCTGTAGGAGTTCTCTGGTGGAATTTTGGGGGTCACTTATATACACTATCATATCATCTGCAAATAGGGATAATTTTACTTCTTCCTTTGCCATTTGGATCCCCTTGATCTCCTTTTGATGTCTTATTGCTCTGGCTAGAACTTCAAGAACTATATTAAAGAGATATGGGGAAAGTGGGCAGCCTTGTCTGGTGCCTGATTTTAGAGGGATTTCCTTGAGTATCTCTCCATTTAATTTAATGTTGGCTATTGGTTTGCTGTATATAGCCTTTATTGTGTTTAGAAAAGTGCCTTGTATTCCCGATCTCTCCAGAACTTTAAACATAAATGGGTGTTGGATTTTGTCAAATGCTTTTTCTGCATCTAAAGAGATGATCATATGGTTTTTCTCTTTCACTTTGTTTATATGGTGGATTACATTGATGGATTTCCGTATGTTAAACCATCCCTGCATTCCTGGAATGAAGCCTACCTGGTCATGGTGAATGATGTCTTTGATATGCTGTTGTATTCGCTTTGCGAGTATTTTGTTGAGTATTTTTGCATCAATGTTCATAAGAGAAATTGGTCTGAAATTCTCTTTTTTTGTTGGGTCTTTGTGGGGTTTAGGTATCAATGTGACTGTGGCCTCATAGAAGGAGTTTGGTAATATTCCGTCCATTTCTATCTTTCGGAATAGCTTGAATAGTATCGGTATTAGCTCCTCTTTGAAGGACTGGTAGAATTCTGCGCTGAAACCATCTGGCCCTGGGCTTTTTTTGGTTGGAAGACTATCAATGGTTGCTTCTATTTCTATAGGCGAAATAGGGCTATTTAATTTTTTTATCTGGTCTTGGTTCAATTTTGGTAAATGGAATCGGTCGAGAAATTTGTCCATTTCCCTTAAATTTTCAAATTTTGTGGCATAAATGTCTTTGAAATAGGTCCTTACGATTCTTTGTATTTCTTTGGTGTCTGTTGTTATGTCTCCCTTTTCATTTCTGATTTTGTTAATTTGGATAGCGTTTCTTTGTCTTTTAGTTAGATTGGCTAACGGTTTGTCTATCTTGTTAATTTTCTCAAAGAACCAGCTCTTGGTTTTGTTGATTCTTTGGATTGTTCTCTTTGTTTCTAATTTATTGATTTCAGCCCTGAGTTTGATTATTTCCAGGTGTCTACTCCTTTTGGGTGTTTCTGCTTCTTTTTTTTTCTAGGGCTTCCAGATGTGTTGTTAGGTTGTTTATGTGGGATGATTCCATTTTCTTTTTAAAGGCACTTAGTGCTATGAATTTTCCTCTTAGCACTGCTTTCAATGTGTCCCACAAATTTGGGTATGTTGTTCCATCATTTTCATTGAATTTCAGGAAGTCTTTTATTTCTTCCCTTATTTCTTCCGTGACCCATGTGTCATTAAGTAGAAAGTTGTTTAGTTTCCACGTGTTGGTATGCTTTTTGTTATTTCTATTGTTGTTGAAGTCCAGCCTTAGACCATGGTGATCTGATAAGATACAAGGTATTATTTCAATCTTCTTGTATCTGTTAAGGTTTGCTTCGTGACCAACTATGTGATCAATTTTAGAGAACGTTCATGGGGTGCTGAGAAAAAGGTATACTCCTTTGCGTTTGGGTGGAAAGTTCTGTAGATATCTGTTAGATCCATTTGATTCATGACATTGGTTAATGAGGTTATTTCCTGGCTTAGTTTTGAAATCAAAGTCCTATCCTTGAGTGAAAGTGGGGTGTTGAAGTCTCCCACTATTAATGTGTGGGTATCGATGAATGGGGCAAGCTTTGTTAATAACTCTTTTACAAATGTCGGAGCCCTTGTATTCGGAGCATAGATGTTCAAAATCGTGATGTCTTCCTGGTTGACTTTACCTTTGACAAGTATGAAGTGACCATCCTTGTCTCTTTTGACTAATTTTGGTTGAAAGTCTATTTTATTAGATATTAGAATAGCTACCCCAGCTTGTTTCTTGTGACCATTTGCTTGGAATATTTTTCCCCAACCTTTTACTCTGAGGCAATGTCTGTCCTTGTGGTTGAGATGTGTTTCTTGAATGCAGAAGAATGTTGGGTCATGTTTATGCATTCACTCTGTTAGTCTGTGTCTTTTTATTGGAGAGTTGAGACCATTAATGTTGAGAGATATTAATGACCAGTGATTGGTAAGTCCCTTCATTTTTGGTATTTGTAACAATCGAGTTTTTGTGAAGTTGTGATTTTGCAATGGTGTAGTTATTTATTTCTTATGTATTTTTGGTTGTAGTTTGACCAGTTGGGGTGGAGTTTTCCTTCTAGTAACTTCTGTAAAGCCGGATTTGTTGCTAGGTACTGTGTGAATTTGTTTTTGTCATGGAATATCTTGTCTTCACCTCCAATGGTTATTGATAATTTTGCTGGATATAGTAGTCTTGCCTGGTATCTGTGTTCTCTTAGGGTTTGCAGAACCTCTGTCCAGGCCCTTCTGGCTTTCATGGTCTCTGCTGAGAAGTCAGGAGTGATTCTGATAGGTTTGCCTTCATATGTTACTCGTCCTTTTTCTCTTGCCGCTTTTAATATTTTTTCCTTGTTCTGTATATTTTGTGTTGTTATTATTATGTGGCGGGAAGATTTTCTTTTTGGGTCTATTCTATTTGGTGTTCTGTAGGCCTCTTGTATGTTCGTATGCATCTCCTTCTTCAAATTGGGGAAATTTTCTTCTATTATTCGGTTAAAGATATTTTCTGGGCTGTGGAGTCGGTTGCCTTCTCTTTCCTCTATCCCTATTATTCTCAAGTTTCGTCTTTTCATGTTGTCTTTTATTTCATGAACGCTTTGTGTCAGGAACTTTTCAGATTTAGCATTATCCTGGATGATTGTTTCCAATTGTGCGATTGTATCTTCAAGTCCTGATATTCGTTCTTCCATTTCTTGCAATCTGTTAGATAAGGCCACCTCTGAGATGTTTGCTTTCTTTTCTGATGCTTCTCGATCACGTTTTTCTTCCGTGCGTTCTTTTATGATATCTTCCATTTTTATCTTCAGGTCTTGAACTGTTTTAATAATTTCCTTCATCTGGTTATTTGTGTTTTTCTGAAATTCTTCAAATGCCTCTTTATATGACTCTTTTAAGTCATCAGCCCTCTTGTTTGCGCTTCAGAAAATCAATACAGACCTGGTATGAGAGTCCCACCGGACCTTTCCTACTTGAATATCTGGAGATTCCAAGTCAGCATACAGAAAATATTCCACAGTGTTCACTGCAACCTTATTTACAATAGTCAAGATATGGTATCAGCCTACATGCCAATTAGTGTGTTGTGGGAGAAAGAAAATATGATAATATGAACACTAGAGAGTATATTTATAAAAATAATCACAATTGTGTCATTTGTGGGAAAATTAATGGAATTTGTCATCGTATTAAAAGAAGTATGTCAGACATGGAAAGGTAACATCACTTGTTTCCTCTCACGAATGGATCTAAAACATTGTTAACAAAATGACAATAGAAAAGGACTATGCTAGGAGTTGCTTATGAGGGAAAAGGGCAAAAGAGAATGAACTTGGTTAAAATATACCATACACATGCATGAAAATGTCTTTGTTAAACCTATTAAAAGGGTCCTCCTTGTTATTTAGCTTCTTTTCTTATATTTGAATCAAACTTATATTTTATTTTTTTACATATACATTTATATTATTACACATGTATACAATAAACTGCCTACAGCAAGAAGAACCACAAATCAATCAGGAATTATATAAATGTTGCATTCATAGTGTTTTGACTATTTGTATTTGGCAGCCTTGAAGAAAACATCTTTCCTATCTTAATACATCTAAAATTCTGAATGTAAATCAATTATCTATTACATCTCATTTTTATCAACTTAAAACATCTATCTAGACCTAAAAACATCTTAACCCCTAAACAACTAAGCTTAAGTGTAAAACTAAACTACCTGGTCTTCAATCCCATCAGTGACTTGAGAAGAAATAAAATTAATTACCCGATTAAACTGGAAGTGCAGGTTAGCAGCTTCCAAAATGAGAAAATGACAGACAGTTAGCTGCCTGATCAGTCACCCAAAATCTCTTTAAAATGTTGAAGTATCATCTTCAAGCTTCTGACCCAATATATTTTACAGACATATTTGTGAGGCAGGAACTATTGAGGACTTGCTTAGGTCTTTGTATTGTAGTGCGGTTGTCCTGAATTATGTATCTAATATCCACTTATAAGTGAGTATATACCATGGGTGTCTTTCTGAGTCTGTGTTACCTATCTCAGGATAATCTTTTTTAGTTCCATCCATTTGCCTGCAAATTTCAAGATTTCCTTGTTTTTAATAGCTGAGTGTTATTCCATTGTGTAAACATACCACAGCTTATTTATCCATTCCTTGGTTGAGGGACATTTAGGTTGTTTCCAGATTCTGGCTATTATGAATAAAGCTGCTATCAACATAGTTGAGCAAATGTCTTTGTTGTGTGGTGGAGCATGGGTCTTGAGGTAACTAAATAACAAGGAGGACCCTAGGGAAAATGTTTAATTCTCATTTAGAAGGGCAAACAGAATAGGCACCAAAGCAGTTAAAGAAAAGGAACAGGAAGGGAGCCTACCATAGAGATCCTCTGAAAGACTCCACCCAGCAGGGGATCAAAGCAAATGCTAAAACTTACAGCCAAACTTCTGGTTGGAGTACAAGGAATCTTATGAAAGACTTGGGGATAGAAAAACCTGAAGGGGACAGGAGCTCTATAAGGAGACCAATGGAGTCAGCAAATCTGGGCGGAGGAGAAAAGTGCTGCAGAGACTTACGCACCAACCAAGCACCATGCATGGTGAGGACCTAGACCCTCTCTGCTCAGATGTAGTAGATAGGTAGCACAGTTTCCTTGTGGGTTCCATAATACAGGGAGTAGGGACTACTTCTGACATGGACGCTGGTGTGTACACTTTGATCAATTTCCCCTGGTGGGGTGGCCTTGCCAGGCCACAGAGGAAGAAGATGCAGGCAATCTAGATGAGACTTGATAGGCTGAGGTTAGGGGAGGTTAGGTTAGGTTAGGTTAGGAGGGCTCCTCTTTTCTGAGGACCAGGGGAGGGGAGAGGGAACATGAAAGAGGGAGGGTAGGACCAGGAAGGGATGAGGGAGGGGCCTACAATAAAGACGCAAATTGAACAAATTAAAAAGAAATGCTATGCTAAGGGAAAAAAAAACCTATTACAAGGTATCCTCCTTATACCAAAGTGAGGCAACTATGAATAGAAAGCTCATTATATTTATTTTAATATTCTTATATGAAAGTTACCATCACAGTGTAACACCCATTGTCTAAATTGTTAATCTTAAAAGACTGTTATAATCCCAAGTTTCTGTGAGTTCACCAAAGAATTAGAACCTAACAAAGTGCTTGAGAAGTAAAATGGTAAAACAAGAAACAAATAAACAAATTTTGAGAACAGTTGGCTAATTTTTTTTAATACTTTGTAAGAAATCTTTAACATATGTCCATACAAAGACTTTACTATGAATATTTATAGCAACTTTGTTTATCACAGTCAAACAGTAGACTGATTCCAAAGCTAATCAACAGATGCATTAAATGAATAAATGCATATGTGACACCACAGGATTCTCTGAATTGAAAAGAGAACACTGCTGATACACACAGCATGGATGACTCTCCTGACAGTTATTCGTAATAAAAGAAGGTAGATAAAAATATCTACCATTTTCTTCTATTTATATATAGATATATATTTCTATATATATTTCAGTGGAAGCAATTCATAATAGACAATGCATGAGATATTGCCTGAGAATCAAGGACGAGAATGTGAATGAACAATACTGCAGTGGAGAAACTTTTATGACTTTTTTCATTCTCTCTCTCTCTCTCTCTCTCTCTCTCTCTCTCTCTCTCTCTCTCTCTCTCTCCCCTACATGGGTAGGATCCTGACTGCTGAGGCATAAGCTGACTCTTTGAGGCTACATCCCTAAGGAAAAGTAACTCTTTTCACTCTAGCAAATGTCAATCTCATTTCTACTTAGCTAAAACTGCAGCCCTGGCAATCTCTTTTGCAACCCCATTCACGTTAGAATTTTAGTGGCTTGATCTTGTCCCGGTCTTGTTCATTTAACCACAGACACTTTGAGTTCCTGTGGGCAACAGCCATGCCATGTTCAGAAGACAGCATTCCATAGCGCTCTTTCCCACACTCCAGCTCTTGAATTCTTCCTTCCTCCTCTTGCATCATGTTCTGTGAGCCTTGAGGTGGAGGAGACTATTGATGCAGATGTCCCATCAACATTGGAGCACTCACAGTCCCTATCAGCACTAAGGACAAATCACGAGTCCTCATATAATATTTTCATTTAAATAAGACACTGGCACCTATACCTAATGAATACACAAATGTCATCGAACAATCGGACATAATCTACTATAACACTCGGGATGATACCAAACAGGATGTGACTCCTCAGAAAGGAAAGAAGACGTTGGACGCTGCGTGTATTCCAAATAGTTGTGAAGTGCAGTCAGGTTTAATGCCAGAAAGGCATCCTGGTTTTTGTTGTTGCTGTTGTTGTTTTGTTTTTATAGCCACACTGTTTCTGTTACACTACTTCTAAACTTTGAGAATGGGAACAAAATTTTTGTTATTTCTTGCGACGTCACAATTCCTCTGTGGCTTTGAACACATTTCAGAGGGGCTCCTGCTGTTCCATCAAGAGCATCTGGTGGGAAATGTTTGAACATAATGATGCAGCAATAATGCTTGAGTCAGATCAACTGTGCCCAAAGCAAACATCTCATATTTGCCCCTGGTTTTTAGGAAATATACATTGTGTTTGGCTTTTTATGTCAAATATTTCAGATAGCTAAAGCCAAGATGATAGATAGAAATTATGACTAATAATAATTGGACTTATGGAGGCTTCACATATACCACACTGCATGTGTGTGTGTGTATGTGTGTAATATATGGTTGTGTGAATGCACACACCCACCCAAACCCATATATATATACATACACACACATATATACCTGTGTTATATATACAAACACATGCATATATACATATACACATATGTATGTATGTATGCATGCATGCATGTATGTATGTAAAGTGCAGAAAAGATGTAACACCCAGAAGATAAGGAGAGTGTTGTGAAATGACATCCTTTGGGCAAGGCACAGCCAGGCTTCGTGAACTCCCCATAACTGTGGATGCCTGTTCTGTATCTGCACAAGCATGGCTTAGGCCTGGCTGAAGGATAAGCTCATAAGGCCACCAGTCTGCACTGTTTGCTACTCACGGAGAAGCAGAATACATTGTCTTTGGTTCCCTATCCACTGATAAACACACTAGGCTGCAAAGGGCATATGTAATCCAGTGGTCACACCGAGGTCTTGTTTAAATAAAATGAGTCACAAAAGAAAACAGTAGTTGTGAATCTGGGAAACAGATTGATGGGGAGGAGAGGATATTAATTAACATGAGAAGGAGATAAAGCATTGGGGAAAAGAGTTATCAGAATTAATTATATGCATGTAATAAGTTGTCAAAGAATGAACACTATAAAATAGCATGTACCATCATGCCCGGCATTTTAAAAACACGTTTTCTGGGATTCACACTCAGACTTTGCTGACTGAACTATCTCACCTGCCCTGACACATGCTTTTTAAGCAGAATCCAGATTCCCTAATTTGATGTGCACCACAGACTCATGATGCCAGTTCTATTGTTGTGCTTGCTTTAGAGATGGGCAGAGGGACACAGTCTGGTCAGTTAGCTTCCCTAAGTCAGCATGCTGACCTATGCACAGTCTGGTGCAAACGAGAACGGACAATGGGATTCCACAGCCTGACTCTGAAATCTAGGACCTGTTGTTGTTGATCAGCAATTTGATTTTCACACAGCTGCAGTATTTATCAAGCAGAGATGTTGAATTTTATTATAAACTGAAACTTATGAAATGTTATATTTTAATGTAAAAGGGCTGGTATATGCATGCCAAATACCACTTTCATCCTATTTCAGTTTTGTTTTTTTAAACTTAGGACTCTACTTACTGTAAACTTAATGAAATTATCATGAATACCACAGAGAAAAAGCTAAATTCAGTTTAAGCAGGCAATATTCTTTTGAACATAATATTACCAAATCTGGGATTTTTTTCAATAGATTTGGCCAAAGATAAAATGAACTGAGGTTGTGTATAAAACACACATTATGTAATTGTTATACTGATGTTGATACACACTATTAATAAACAAGCTCCACATTAAAGCCCATGTGTCCTCTATTTTATGTGTTGTATCACTTTTGCTTATAGTGAAAGGACATGACATATTATCAGAAAATATTAAAAGAGCTGTGACTTTTTTTAATTTTATTTTTCATATTCTATTAATTTACTCATAGCTGTGACTCTTAAAAGAAACTTTGCTTGTTTTATTAATTGCCCCAAATATTAATAAAACACTTTGCACTATCCTATATATCTTATTGTATAAGACATCATTAAAATCTTAGATATGAAGATATAACAATTTTGCTTCAACATTTGAAGGCTTTTTTTTTCCCTAGGAAGTAAATAATTATAACCAGGTAAGTTCTGAATGATATTCAATTTGGGCATCCGTAAGAAAATGAGTAGGTGGACCAGGGCATGTTGGTACCCACTGGGGACCTCCCCCTTCTCTGAGAAGGAGAGGGGAGAATGGGAAGATGGGTGTGTGATGGGGGACTGGGAAGATAGGGGTTGAAATCAGGATATAAAATGAATAAATAAATAAATAAATAAATAATTTTTAAAATGTTATAATTTTTAATTAAAAAATAAAATGAGTAACAGAAGAAATGAAAAGTAATTCAAAATGTCAATATATGGTTTTTTCTTTTGTTTGTTCTTTTGTTTTGTTTTCCAAGACATGGTTTCACTGTATAGCCTTGGCTGTCATGGACTTACTTTGTAGACCAGTCTGGCCTTGAACTCATAGAGATCTCCCCTTGAGCTTGGATTACAGGCGTGTACCACCATGCTTGGCTTCAATATAGGTTTAGACGAAGGTATGCACTTGAAAAATTTTGATGTTGGTAAAAACTACAGTGTCTGAAATTCAGAAAAGTGAATAGTATGCATAACTTATCTTCCTCATAGTAGCCCTTTCTACTCAATGTGTGTGCATATGTGTGTGAGAGATAAGAGAAGGGGAGAGAGGGGCAGAGAAGGCATGCATGAGCCACAAGTGCACATGGAAGTCAGAGGAGACCCTTGGGTCTTGTCCTTTATTTCCACCTTGTTTGGAATAGTGTCTTGCAGTTACTGCTGGGTACTCCAGGCTAGTTGGCCCATGGCCTTTGATGGAGTCTACTCTCTCTGCTTCCCATCTCCTTGTAGGAGTGCACACACACATGCTGCAGTGTCTGCGTATATGTGTGTTCTGGGGTCCAAGCTTAGATCCTCATTCTTCCACCCTAAACTTCACCCCTTAACCATCTTCTACCTTTCTATTTCTTTTATACAAACCCTTGAATCAACTGGATGTCTACTTGTAGAAAAATGCAAATAGATCCATGTTTATCACTCTGCACAAAACTAAAGTCCAAGTGGATTAAAGACTTCAGCATAAAACCAGATACACTAAATCTGTGAGAAGAAATTGGCACATGACACAACTTCGTGAACAGAACACCAACAGCTCAGGTACTAAGATTATCAATTAATAAATGGGACCTCATAAATCTAAAAAGTTTCTGTAAGGTGAAGGACACTGTCAACAGAACAAAATGACAGCCTACCGACTGGGAAAAGACCTTCACCAACCCTACATCTGACAAAGAACTGATATCCAAAATATATAAAGAGCTCAAGAAATTAATCACACCGAACCAAATAACTCAATTTTAAAAATGGGGTACAGAGTAAACAGAGGATTCTCAATAGAGGGATATTGAATGGCTGAGAAACACTAAAGAAATGCTCATGGTCCTTAGTCATCAGGGAAATGCAACTCAAAATGACTCTGAGATTCCACTGTATACCTATCAGAATGACTAACATCAAAAACTAAAGTGACAGTGCATGCTGGCGAGGATGTAGAGAAAGGGGAACTCTTTCATTGCTGGTGGGAGTACAAACTTGTATAACCATTTTGAAAATCAAACTGGTACTTTCTCAGAAAATTGGGAATAATGCTACCTCAAGACCTAGCAATACCACTACTGGGCAGAAACCTGAAACATGCTCCACCATACAAGAGCATCTGCTCAACTATTTTCATAGCAACTTTATACACAATACCCAGAATCTGGAAACAACCTAGATGAAGAAACAATGGAACATTTACAAAGTGCAATACTACCCAGGTATTAACAACAAGGAAATTTTTAAATTTGCAGGCAAATGGATGAAACTAGAAAAGCTCATCTTGAGTGAGGTAACCCAGACCCAGAAAGACAGACATGGCATATACACACTTATAAGTGAATATTAGCCCAACATAGGTGACTTTGCGAGACTCCACCCAGCGGGGGTTTTAGACATATACTGGGACTTGCAGCTGGACTCTGGGCAAAGCACTAAGAGTTGTATGAAAGAATTGGCGGGTGAAAGGATCTAGAGGGGTTAGGCGCTCCACAAGGAGATTAAGAGGCCTGGTGTATCTGGACCAAGGTGGCCCGCACAAACTGATGTACCAACCAAGGACATTGCAAACAGAGAGCCTAGAGGCCCTGTTCAGATGTAGCTGGTGGACAGTTCATTTTCCACAGGAGGTGGCGGGGTGGGGGGCTTGCGGGATTTGGGGAAAGAGCAAGGACTGCCTCTGACAAGAACTCTGGTGCCTGTGATTTGCTCACTTCTTCTTGCTTGTGAGATCCTGCAAGCACACAGAGGAAGGGGATGCAGGCTATCCAGATGAGACCTGATAAGCTGTGGTCAGAAGGTAGGGGAGGAGGGCTCTGTGTGCCAGAGGTCTTAGGAGGGGAATATGGCAGAAGTGGGAGGGAGGGTGGGAAAGGGAAAGTAAGAGTGAGGGGATAACAGTAGGGATGCAATGGAAATAAATTATAATAAATAAAAAATATAAAAAGAAAGTTATTATATTTTGTCTAGGAGGACAATAGTATGATGAATGGCCAGTCTCTCATCTGGTGTGGTTGACTAAGAACTATGTATACCATAATCATTACTTGTTTAGAAAAAGAATATCTTTCTGAATGGTATTATTAACAACGTGTATACATTTTATGAAGTTATTTTCAAATTTGAGCAAGACTCTTAGGTTACCATCATATGTGAACTGTTAAATTGCGGAGAATTTCAAGTCATTCCTGGACAGCTCAAAGTCTCCTTGAACCTATGTCACACATCAACCCATTGTATCAATCAGAAAGCAAATGTTGTGTTTTCCATGACATTTGTTGGTGCCAACATTCTATACAAAATCATAATGAAAATTAATATTTTTTCATGCTATTCATACAACTCAGCTCTCTTCTTTATTAGATTACTGAGTAATCAAAAACAGTTATAAACACAGCTTTTGTGTGATTGTAAACAAATTTGGTATAATTCATTTCTAAATGCCAGAGTGATTTTTCTTCTTTTGAATTCATTATTCATGTTTATCATGAATAACAGCTGCATAACTATTAATTTTTCTCCCAGAATTTCTTTGAGTTTCAGGTATTATTAGCAAAGTTTGACCTTTCTTCATGAACCAATTGAGAGTCCATAATAGCTTTCAGTTTGTATTAGAGCATCCCACAATTTAATTTACAACGGAATGCTTGAGATTTATTATTTCAGTTCTATCAAAAACATAGTATAGGCTAGCATGCATGTGTAGTTACATGTGCTGGCTGCTCACAGAGATTCCTCACAAGGGAGAGGCAGTGAAAACTGTCCCAACACACGCACAAACTTTTGCATCTGATACTTGAGAACATTTCTTCAGATCATTCTCTGGCTTCAGGTCCTTCAAACTTTGTTTCTATTGTCTATGTGCATGCTTCTTTAAGGCATACTCACAACACTATGAGGTCTGTGTCTGTCACTTTCTAATCAAAGCACTAAATGAGTTCATCAAAGGAACACACACACACACACCCTTGTCCCTTTGTCCCTGCGTCAATACTGTACAACAGAATTGAGTTTAAGGGTTTTGTGTCTTATATCTTGAAAGCATTTTCTTTCCTCCTCTTCACAGAGTAGATTACATTAGGTGATTTCTCCAGTGCTTGAATTAAGAATCTTAAGACATGCATAGGAAGGTAGCCCAGCCTCACAAGCACTAATATCAAAAGCTGAACGTGGTTGCATACTTACCTGCAGTCCCAGCATACAGGAGGATCACTGGGGATTGCTGGGTATAAGTCTAGCTCCAGAATCTGTAAAAGATGCCCTCTCAAGGGAATAATAACGAAGGATACAAGAGAGTGCAACATCTGATGTCCTTTCATTGTCTTGCATGTTGGCATGGTATATGCACACTCACATAAACAAGTGGCTTATACCACACACAAACAAATGGATACACACATAAATTAAATGAAACAGAACTGTATTGCCCGACTTCTAAATGTGTCTTTAGTATGTTGTTATAATAATAGGACAAAAATACACCCCACAGGCAACAACAAAGGTTTCTGGCCTGTGTAGTATAACCCCTCCATCCCCAAATGCTTGTGCCTAGGTGATTGAATGAGCAGTCACAATGGAGGAGACTATTAGAACAGAATATCAGCAGGAAGTGATCACAGATGTGACATTGAATGGGGCCACTTTTGCTTATTTCCTTTCCAGTGTTTGAGGTCCTCATAGTGGGCAATACCACTGTTAACACTTATAGCCAAATTACAACAGTAAGTGAAAACTAGTGGCCCAAACGAGCTAGAACTTTCTGCTGCAAAACCATCATGCTATTTCTTCCCTACCATCTAAGCACATCTCTCCTCTTCTTCCTCCTCCTCCTCTTCCTCCTCCTCCTCCACCCCCTCCTCCACCTCTTCCTCCTCCGCCTCTTCCCTTTCCTCCTCCTCCTCTTCCTCCTCCTCCTCCTCCCCCTCCTCCTCCACCCCCTCCTCCACCTCTTCCTCCTCCATCTCTTCCCTTTCCTCCTCCTCCTCCACCACCTCTTCCTCCTAGGACTTGTTCTTCTCTCTTTCTTTATTTCATTGTGGTTTTCATGTCAGCTCTTCCCCTTAATTTGCTTCCCTTCTTACAGAGCATATTTTAGTCTTGGTGTTGTTATTTCTGAAAGGGCTTTATGTTCAGCCCTGCTCTTGAATGAGATTTATTCCACTAATAGAATTCTCAGTGGATGGTTGCTCCTGCCTGTAATCGCTAGCTGGGGCTCCTTGTCTTTGCAGTTATTATTTCCACTCTGTCTCCCAGTAACACTGATCGTTTCCCTTTTATTTCCTATACTTTGCATTCCCAGCATCCTCTGTCTCAGAGAGAAAATATTTTCAGTTCATCCATACATTGGATAACCTTTTCAGACACGTTTGCCCTCAGGAAGTGTTTCACTGGGGATTTGGGCCTGGGAACATCCCACTGGGCCTCTCTTAGAGCCACTCGCTTGCCTCTGTCTTTCTTGGCTTTTAACATTCGAGCCTTTGCTCTTGTTCTAGGATCAGTTTGGCTCCATGTGTCAGTTCATTTTATTACCTTTCCAGTTCATCTCCTTTGTTAATAAAGACACCTTTTTGATTTTTAGATTTTTTTTGGTTCTGTTTAATATACAGTTGTATTTGACTCATACTCTTTTTTAGTTTTTTAAATTAAAAAAAATCTTTATTTATTTTATGTATGAGTGCTCTGTCTGCATTTACACCTGCATGCCAGAAGAGCACCTCAGATACCTGAATACATGGTTGTGAGCCACCATTGGTTGCTGGGAATTGAACTCAGGACCTGTGGAAGAGCAGACAGTGCTCTTAATCACTGAGCCATCTCTCCAGCCCCATATTCTTTTTGTTTAATGAACATCATTGTTACCTTTGAATTCCCAAGGATTTTAAAACATATTTTATACAAATTTGAATCTGTGTGCACATAGTAAGACTTCAGAAAAAAATTCTAGTGCATTATTTCTAGGAAGAAGTCTGGAGAACAGACTGGACTTGGATCTCATTAGTATGTCAGGCTTCTGTGCCTCTCCTCTTCATTCCAGAAAATTCCATTTTATATTAATAAATAAAAATGTGTGTATCCGTTCTCTTCTGACATTATATGAAAGCTGTGTTGAAAAGTATTAACTAAGGATTAAATAATTTTTCAAAATAGAGAATGTTTTTAAGCAGGCTCCAGGAAAGAAAACCCACTTCATCTTCATTTGATCAAAGCTGGGTCCTAGAACAGACATCCATGCCTGGATCAGTAAACAGCAGGATCTTAGCTGGGCCTTAGCACTGGGCCAAGGCCAGGCGTCTATGCTCACTGAGACATGGCCAATAGGGTTATGTCCACTGGGAAGAAATAAAGAAGACCTGTAGTATGCTCATTTAAGATTCCTTTTCAGAAGTTCCTATTTTGTTTGAGTTTCTTTCAAGATGAGATTTTCCCTCCACTATGAGGATTTTTTAAAATGTAGATTTGTTGTACTTCTTGACCGTATCCCACCTCTTTCTCTTTTGTCACTCCAGTTTTTGTAACACTCATGGAGTTATTTCTGTTTTACCTTGTGCTCATAACCAATACCCTGGACTAACTTTGAGGCATCAGAATTTATTTCTTGGGGCTGGTGAGCTACTTTAGAAGTTAGGAGCACTCATTTGCCCTTGCAGAGACCCTGGATTCAGTTCCCAGCACCCACAACCATCTGTAACTCCAGATCCAGGGGATCCTACACACTCTCCTGGTCTCAGAGGGCACTGGATGCACATATATACACATAGACAAAACACTTAAAAAGTAAAAACTTAAGGAAAGAAAACAAAGAGTGCAATGTCTTTGTCACTGCAGTTAATTTCCTACTGAGCTAACTTCTAAGCACCGGAAGCCAGCCTCTTACACTCTTGAAGTATTGCACATTCTTAGCGGTCCCCTCACTTCTGTAGTTTGTAGCTTGTGACAGGCACATCATCTGTCATTATCGCTTTTCATCCCCAAGTCTTACAGCCTTCCATCCAGATTTTCATCTCATTCAGGGAACCTTTAAACAGTAACCTGAAAGTTAAGGATGTGGGATCAAAGTGGGCAAGAGTATACAGAAGGCCCCCTCACTCTGTAGGACCCCGCAGAAGCTTTGAGGTACCTGGATGGTAGAGCAGACTTTCAGGGTCTTGCTTTGCAGTTGGATGGGAGGTCTATGCCTGACAAGATGTGTAATGGTGCCTGTTAGAGTGCTGGTTACCATACATGGTCTGCTTTGAGGAGAGAGGTCTGGTAGGATTTTGGTGATGGGAGAGATATGAAAAAAAAAAGGCTCTGTGATGTCTGGGTTCTACACAGAAGGTGGTAAATGAATGATAACTTCTGCATCTCCTGCTCTCATCACCACATCACAATAGCATTGTCAGAGGGACCTGCATCTCTCTGTTTGACACATGCCCAAGAAACAGACTGTTTGTCCTTGCCTGCACTGGGCCCTGCTGACACTGTTTATTACAGATTTCTCATCTTATTCCTTTCCTGATTTTCAAATTGTGCGTTTCACTTCATACCTCAAGTTGTTTTGACAGAAGATTTGAATCTTAAGAGTTTAAAATACCTGACTTGAAGCTCCTTAATAGGGCCAGCAAATGGCTGTCATTAAGAAAGTGTTGGAATATAGTATTATATTCAGTAGGTGTGGCATACAAAGTACTTCTCCTGCCATAGATGCTCTGTTCACACTAAACGGTTCAGACAGGCTCTGCCTCTTGTTATCTCACTCACTTAAACCTGGATGTAACTCGGGCAAGAGCCTGGAAATTTACTCAGTGATTTTATGAAAATGAGATACAAGTATTTTCCCCAATGCAGATAAGAGGTCTACAAAGAAAAGTACTAAAGATTTTCTTTATTGTTAATGACTCACTCTCTATTCAGACTTTAAAGCTTTTCTGGTATTTAAATGACAGCTATCTGCATCCCATAATGTGAATGAGATTCTGCACTTTGTGATTCGTTATTTACTCATTAAAAGAAAAGTACTCTGGATGCGTTGTTCTCTGAGCTGACTCTCTTAATGGCCTTGATCCTGTAGCTAAAGGAGAGAGATGCTTGTAGCCAAGAGTTTCAGAAAATGTACTCCTGTTACCATGTGGTTTACTCTTCTTTAATAACTTGCTCCATCTCACCTCCCTCCTCTATGCATAATTCTGTCACATTCCTCATTCTTATTCCTCCAAGTGCTCAGGATACGAAGATATTTGTCTGTTGCCCTTTGAGTATTCTTTTGTCCCCTGGAACATTGCTGTTCTGCTACCTTTTTATATGGAAATTTCATATTGCAAGAAAGTAGTGGTATCACTTTATGTATGAGACCTCCCACGTTCCACTCAAGTACGCCACTCCCAGTAGAATATCTCTTGCAAGGTCTTTATTCGTGTCTGCGTCTAGCATCCTTTTAACAGGACTCTAGGCTAGGAAGATATACCCACTGAGTAGCAAAGAATGAGAAAGAGGCTGATTTATAAGAACTCTGAATCATAACTCTTCCTTTGGGTGGTTCACCCCCAAGGATAGACCCCATAGAAAAATCAACTCAAAGTCTTGTTCAGGTCTTCAGTTGGAATGTCTGTGTTAGCCACATACTGTTGGGCAGCCCACCCTCACATGGAAACAGGGCCTGGGCATCAGGTCACAATCCAGGCTGCCTTCTGCTCTTCACACAAAAATTTTCAAGACTGACTAGAAAATGCACTGATCTTCTTTAGCAAGAAGCTATTTGTGAATAGTGACCAATTCTGCAGAATCACAACTAGAAGCCACTTTTCCTGGATCTTCTATGCGTTGAGCTTTTGAGCTTGGAACCCATCTCTGCAGTGACCTTGTTACCTGGGCGGGGGATAGGGTGGGGTGGGGGGGTGGGGGGGGGGTCGGACCATGGCATCCTCTGCAGGATGATGACTATGTTTCAGAAAAGTATAGATTCATCTGGTTTTTTAAATATATATAAACAGTGTTATCATTAAATATCTAATCCTGTTTGAAGAATGTAATGTCAAAAAATTAAGAAAAAAGAGATGCAAGATCAAGTAAGGGCAGGAGTGAAGAGTGAGGCAAAGTGAGACGGCTTGATCACAGATAGCATTGCCTCCCCTGAACTCAGTTTGCCTTTGTCTCAACCCTGACCCACTTCTAAAACCAGGGCCACAAAAGCCACATGAGACCATAATGACAATTCTTCTCACTGTGTGTACCAAAAATCAATCACCTGTGTGTTGGATGTCCTGGAGCTAGAGTTACAGATGACTGAGCTGCCCAACATGGCTCTTGAGAAGGAAACTGTCTCTCTGCAAGAGCAGAGTTTTCTAAATCGCTGAGCAACTTTTTCTAGTTCCAGCTCTCCCAGTTTATCTATCTATCTGTCATCTATCTCTCTGTCTATCTGTCTATCTATCTATCTATCTTTCTGCCATCTAACATGTACACGTGTTTTGCCTCCATGTGCATCTGTGTGACACATGTATGTCTGGTGCTCTTGGAGGACAGAAGAGTTCATTGGATCCCATGGAATGGAGTTGCAGACTATTTTGAGGCACTATGTGTGTATGGGGGACTGAACCAAGGTCCTCTGGATGCATAGTCACAGTTCTTACCCTCTGTGTCTTCGGATCACTTATACTACCAGTTTAGTCAAGAGAAAACAGCATACTGATCTCAAACCTCAGCAGCGCCTCTCAACTCTGTCAAAGTCATCCAGAACAAGGGAGTAGTGAGACACTCCTATGCTTGATCTTCCTTAAAAGACATTAACAGTACACATAACGTGATGCTTTAGAATGGAATCTGTTACTGAATAGGACATTATACTAAAGCAATGGAATCAGAATTATGCACTCTTTAAATTCTCAATTTATGTGTTGGTTTGCCTGCATGTATGTCTGTGTACTGCATGTGTGCAGTTCCTTTGGAAGCCAGAAGGTGGTGTTAAGTCACCTAGATCTGGAATTACAGATAAAGCAAGGGAATGCTAGTGGGTAAAAAGACATTATGTTGCAGTCAGTCAGTGCTCTAGTTATAGCAAGCTAAATGCCAAACACCTCCACATTCCAGGTTATTTCTGTGCAAGAGGTATTCTCAGTTTTTGTTTTTCCTTTTTTTTAAAGGTAGAGGACTGTTTAGGTGACTCAGAAAGAGACACTTTCTCTCTCACAGCTGAGTCATTCTGTGACCTTGGAGCCCGTCCTTTCCTCCAGATGCAGAGGCAGGGTGAGATGGCTGGGGACCATGACTGAGATTTTCAAGGGTTAGCTCTGCGTTGGAGTTTCGTTCCCACACTCACTCAAAAATAAGGCCAAAATACAGTGCCTTGAATAATAGAAGAAATGTAATTAGTGAGGAAGCGGTATCCTTTCTGAGAATAGCATTTTTTCAATTGACCATGGATCTTGTAACTCATCAGTAATTGACCATGATCCATGACTAACACGAGAATTCAGCAAATGATTTCACAATTTTTGTAGTAGATTTTTTTTTGTTGTTGTTGTTGTTGTTGTTAAGCCTTGCAGAAGGTGATTGCAGTGATACATGTTCATGAATCATAATCTGATAATATCTTTGTTATCTTTGTTACTGCAATGGTAAGACTTTCATTATTTGAGGCTAATAATGCCATGTCTGCTGGTATCTGGCAACAGACTGAACCTCTTTAGATTTTTGTATGTACTTGACATTTCTGAGACATGAGTGCTTACCCATCTTCTCAGCATTGCTACTGTTGAATTTCCTGGGAGGCTGGCTAGAGTTAGCCGTGTAGATGGGAACGTGCATATTGATAGAAGCAAATAGAGCTTCAGCTGGCAGCATAGGGACCTGAACAATAAGAAGCATTGGCTCTTCCAAAGACTTGCTGATGAGTTTATATTCTGAAGTGAAATAATCCAGAAATTTGAATACATTGAAACAAAATGTCTCATAGGAGTGGGAGCTGTGTGCATGAGCCTCTGATATGTGGCCAAATATGGTGACGGGGAAGATTATTTCCACTCTTAGACTACAAAATTTAATATTAAACCACCTTTGCCACTGTCTTATATGTTTTCATAAACAATTTCAATGCAAGAGAATATCACATGTCTATAAATTTTTTTATGTCTTTAATTGTTTTTATTTCTATCATTGCTTTTTATTTCTATCATTTTTATACAACAGATTGAATTTAGGCCAGGTATGGTGGTGTACCCTGCAGTCCTGGCACTCTAGAGGCTGAGGCAGGAGGACCATGATTTTCAGGATAACAAACCTTACATCAAATAAATTCCCCCAGTTTTTTGTTTTGTTTTGTTTTTGTTTTTGTTTTTTTGTTTTTTGTTTTTTGTTTTGGTTTTTAATATAGTAAATGAAAGGTGAAAAAATAGGACTTTAAAAGATAACTGAATTAGTCCATCCTTGGCTCATTCTGAATAGAATTCCAAAATTACATTTATAGCCGTGTTTTGTTTGTTTGTTTGTTTGTTTGTTTGTTTGTTTTGAGACAGGGTCTCATTATGTAGCCTTAAATGCCCTATACCTCACTCTGTAGACAAGGTTGGCCTTGAACTCTCAGAGATCTGGCTGCCTCTACCTGCTGAGTGTTGGGATTAGAGGTATGCACCACCACCATTTTTGAAAATTTTCTTGAGCTAAATGAGAGTTCCTACTCTTCCTTCCCCCTCTCTTTCCTTTCTAGTTTTTTTTTATATAATTTTTCTTGTACTATTTTTCAGGGGAACTCCCAAAATATGGTTTTCTTTTTTCATAGCAAATGTAAGAAGATCTCTGTAAGAGTCTATTTTTTAAAAAAAGGAAAAGATGTCTCCCTGGTTTCTGGGGGAGGATCAACATTCTTAAACGGGAACAAGAGAATGGAAATAACTATATTCATTAAGTAGAGCTATGCAAACAGCTGTACATTTGGATAATAAGCAGAGAAATATATTTGAATCTCATTAGGCCTTTTTTTTCTACAGTTAGCAAATATCTCACCTTCTAAAAATTGCTCCAATTGTGACTCACCCACAATAAGCACGTAATTAAAATTGAAGCATGTTTACCAGGTAAAGGAAATTGCTAAAAGGAACTTAGAAAAGGGTGTAGAAAATGTGGCAAAAAGACCGACTCAGGGAGCTCATGCGCTTGTGAGATATTTCAAATTCTCTAATGCCGGAAAGATATTATTTTATTGTCATTTTTAAAATTTTTAGATAATTTATTCAGATTACATCCCAACTGTTATCCCCTCACTTGTATCATCCTATTCCCCTCCACCTCCCTCCCTCTTTCATCCTATTCCTCTCCCCTAGGCCTGTGACAGAAGGGGACTTTATCCCCACCATATGATCATAGCCTATTAGGTCTCATCCGGATAGCCTGCTTCCCCTTCCTCTGAGTGCCACTAGGCCTCCCAAAGAGGATGTGTTCAAATACGGGGCACCAGAGTTCATGTCAGAGGTAGTCCCCACTCTCCCCACAACCAGGGAGAGTGAGCTGTCCTTTGGCTAGATCTGAACAGGGATCAAGATTTACTGCATGCATTGATGTAATCCACCATATAAACAAATTGAAAGAATAAAAACCACATGAACATCTCCTCAGAAGCAAAAAAAAAAAAAAAAAAAAAAAAAGCATTTGACAAAATCCAACACTCATTCATGTTTTAAGTCATGGAGAGATCAGGGATACAAGGCACATACCTAAACATAGTAAAGGCTGTATACAGCAAGCCAATAGCCAACATCAAATTAAATGGAGAGAAGCTCAAGGACATTCCTCTAAAATCAGGGTCTAGAAAAGGCTTCCCACTCTCTCCATATCTCTTCAATATAGTCCTTGAAGTTCTAGCTACAGCAATAAGACTACAAAAAGAGATCAAGGGGATCGACATCAGAAAGGAGGAAGTCAAATTATTCCTATGCGTAGACAATATAATAGTGTATACAAGTGACCTCCAAAATTCCACCAGAGCACTCCCACAATGGATAAACACTTTCAGCAAAGTGGCTGGATACAAAATCAACTAAAAAAAAAGATGGGATGATTTTAACCAAGTAGATGTTGCTGGCTTTACAATTGCAAGCTGAGTCACCAACATTGGTATGACTTAATTAGCTCATTCATTATTGATTAATAATGTGCTGTGACTTATCTTCTGCACTTAAGCATATTTGAATTATTGCTGGGGGTGCTGTATATTGTGCTGTGAGTTTATAATCGAAAGGGGCCATCAGCACAGCATGAAATTCACATGGATTTTGGTGAGAATTGTGGAGCACCGCGGACAAGTGTGTTTTTGATGAGGCAAATGACTTTTGCTCTATTCTGAGGGTAGGGATAGTCTTTATTTTTCTCCTAGGAGCTGGGCATGCGAAAAGGTTACAGTGTAGAAAATATTTCATCACCTCAGCCACAGCATACTATGAAGTCCTAGATCCACTAGATGTGTCACAGAGGCTCTGAAAATAAGTACAAACTACATGTAGAAGGAAGAGGGAACACGGTGCAGACTGATGTATTTGGGGGAGATAATGCATGCATATTTTGAAGAAAATGTTAAAAGGTAAATGCTTTAGTATTGCTAGATATTAAGATCAGCAGATGGAGCTTCTCAAATGTGATGTGTAAGAGGAGAAGGTGCTTGGGAAGGGACCCTGAAGTCATACGATGGAGCCAAACAGATACTCATGCGATTAATGTGTAAGGAAAAGTGCTGTGCTATTTTCAATAATTGACACCTGGAAAACTTGGTTTCTTTGCAAAAATTCTAATTAACATATATTTATTTATTTAATTATTCATTCATTCATTTGAGAGAGAGAGAGAGAGAGAGAGAGAGAGAGAGAGAGAGAGAGAGAGAGAAAGCAAGCATGAATGACTGGAAAACTTGATTTCTTTACAAAAATAATCATATGTATTTATTAGTTTGTTTATTTATTTGAGTGGGGTGTGTGAATTCCATGTAATTTATGTGGAATTCTGAACAAAATTAGAAATAGTAAGCTCTGTCCTTTTACCATATAGATCCTGTGGATGAAACTCAGGTTCTCAGGCCTGGAGGCATGTGCCTTCACCCTGTGAGACATTTCTCCAGCTCAAGCTTGGTGATTCTTAATAGTTTTATGTACAGTGATTCCACATCTGTGCTAATGTTTGTGTAACTGGCGCCAGGCATCGGTCCTTCTTTGTTGGCTGTGAAACTGCTACAAGAAGCTTGGTAAACCAAAAATAGAATAAAGCTTCTGAAAAAGATTCAGTTGTTCCAGATATTTAGATGTACATCTGCGAGCTCTGTGTTGGTTCTCAAGTTGGGAAATGGGTGTCCTTCTGGGGTTTGGTGTCAGAGATATAGAGCAGGTGCTGGGATGGACATTCACAGTTCACAGGCATTCCTTTATAAACACTCAGAAGAAACCCGGAGGAGCAGTGCAGAGGCCAGAAGCTGCCTGCCTGGCCGCTCTTGCTGAATCTGCAGGAAGACGTGGTGTGTTTGGGCCCCATGCATAGTAGTGTTGACACCTGGCCTCCAGCCAGATGACAGAGCTCATATGTACTCAGAATGCTGCCTGTCTTCTCCGTGAGTGAATAGCCGTGTCAGAGTAGCCGTGTCCCATTCGAAACAGCTGACCAGCCAGGCTGCTTGACTGTGGAAGCACCATTTATCTCACGGTCAGGTTTCTGAAGGTTTCCGGGCTACACGAACTGAACCTATGTTCTATCTGATGCAGCCTAAATGAAAAGAAGGAATGAGATTTTGTGTGTGTGTGTGTGTGTGTGTGTGTGTGTGTGTGTGTGTGTGTGTATGTGTGTTTTCTGAGAGACACTGGGATTTCCCCCCTGCTTCAGCAGCTGGGTGTGGATAGAGGAAAGACAAATGTTGCAGAACAGAAACATCCTTTTTTGTGCAGAAGGTCAAGCCAGCAGTCAGTTTTTCAGGTGGAGTTTTACATGAATGGCAAACAGCCATTGGAGGTGGCCTGTGTCTTTAGTCCTAATAGAATGTGTACTGGGCCTGGGTACAGGATGAATGTTGAGAGGATAGCTTTCTCAGACAGGGGATTTTTATTCTCTGTGATGGACTCACAACTCTCTTTCAAAAGATGTAAAGCGATTTTATTTTTTTGTCATTGAGCAAAGCATGGTGAGAGAGAACGCAGTTTCTTCCAACTGTAAAAGTCCATGTCTCTTAATTATCTCAGCGATGGCTGCCTCTGTTTCTATAAACCATGAAAACAAGGAGTGAAGAAGCTTCCAGAGCTGTTTGCGTAGAGACGTGGAAGAGTAGGCCCCAGTGAGGCGGCTCTTCTCATTCGCATGGGTGTATGGAGTGTTTGTGAGAGACGATTCTCTGCTGTAAATACTTTTCCCACCACGTGTGACAAGTCAGGCAGAACCAGAAAATGCCGGCTCACTGTTGTGGCTCTGGTTATACCCTAACAGAAGACAGCACAAGTTAAACTCTCTCTTCATAAACATGTGTTCTACCTCCCTTCATATATCCTGGCGCCTCACCGTCGAATCCTATGGCCTGCTGTAAGTATTAAATTAAAATTCCACACCACTATATTTTGACAGTTAATCTTTGGTGCTTCTAATGGTTTAGAAGTTATTCACCCAAGTAAGTTTGCGAGGTTAAGCTTTTCATCCATGATTGATTGTGAGGATAGTTACTGGTCACACATTGCACAAGCATTAACATTTCTTGTCCAAGGTTCTTTATACATACATGTATTAAAAATATTTTTTAATATCAGTAGTTTTTTAAGGATCTTGTGATAAGGCCCAGGGGTCATATAGTAGATAAAAATAAAGATTAATTGCTCGACAGTAGACTGCATTTCCATTTTACCTTTTCCATAAGCTATTTTTAACATAGAACACTTATAATTTAAACATTTACAGTGAGAATGTCCAGTGGAAAATTCTTCATATTTTGACTTATTGTTTTCCTATCTCACTGATATACATTAGTAAATTATTTCAGAATTTGTGAGTCTGCATCAATACTCAGTTAACAATGGTAGATAAATACATTCTTTATAAAATATAATGAAAATTTAAATATCCATGCTTTTTAAGGAATCCGTGCCAATTCTGCTTATTTACTTTTCAGTTTCTCTTCAGTGTTAAAGATGGAATCCAAGGCCTCGCACGAGCTGACAGAGCTTGGTACCACAGAGCTGTATCCTCAGCCTCAGTAGTCCTTGTAGGATTGGTTTGGGCCACATGGTTTTGTTCCATGGATGTCTCTCCTCTTGTTTCTTCCTTGGAGATTTTTCAGAATGTTGTTAACATTTTTTTTTCTCCCAGTTGAATTTTCCTCCCACAGCTTTTTTTTTTTACATTTATATTTTAAAATAATTTATTCAGGTTACAGCTCAATTATTGCTCCCTCACTTGTATCCTCCCATTCTTCCCTCCCTCTTTCATTATATTCCCCTCTCCTATGCCGATGACCTAGGGGGACCTCCTCCCCCACCATAAGGTCACAGCCTATAAAGTCTCATCGTGGTAGCCTGCGTATTCTTTCTCTGAGTGCCATCAGGCCTCCCCACCAAGGGAGCACCAGAGTTCATGCCAGAGTCAGTCCCCGCTCTCCACACAGCTGTGGAGAATGTCCTGTCCATTGGCTAGAGCTGAGTAGGGCTTCAATGCTAACTGCACGTATTGTTGGGCAACTTCTGCCTCCCATTTTCTTCTCACTTCACACGGTTCATTATTAGTTGTCTTTTCCCACCATAAAAGGTTTTCTCAAGGGATTTTATTCCTGTTTCCTAGGCCACAGTTTACCCTCTCCTCACCTTCTTTTCTAGTCTTCACAGCCTTGTGGCTTCAGTCTTCTTTCTTTCAGGCACATAACCCTGAGTGGCCATGCGTACAGTGAAGTAAATAATGACATTTAACAGGACTGGACCAGTCATCCCACCTGCTGCTGGACAGACCCATATTTTTTCTCACAATTCACTGGGAATAAAGTCCAGACTTTTTGCCTGTGCCTTGTGTGACCTCTTTTGACAACTGGTCTTCTCAGGTCTCCTTTTCCATCATTTCTTGTCTTTTCTTCTATACCCCAGCCACGTTGCATTTCTGGCTGATTTAGAAATATCCTGAAAATACTCTCTTTTCTATAAATTTTACCTAGAGGATACATTTCTGAGTAGTGTATTTATGTGAAAGAATGAAAAAAATTATTAAAAATTCTAAGTTTACTTTAAAAGCACAGTTCCAACTTATGCTGAAAATATCTGTTTGTGAGCAAAAAAAAATGAGGAACACCTGCTCCCCACACCTGCGTGGATGCTTGTCCAAGTATTTCCTTTTCTTCCAGACATTTTGGTCCTATCCTGGGCATCATTTTCTTCTTTAATGTTAGAATGATTTAACTTGGATCTGATTAAGTATTTGCTTTAATTTCTGAGCACTTGAACCTCTAGCAGCACAGTTGCTAGGACTGCCTTCTGGAGGTAATGTTGGTTGCAGTGTGACAAGGTCTTCTTGGGAAGATACAACATACAGCATGCACACACGCACGCGCGCGCACACACACACACACACACACACACACACACACACACACACACACACACACGCACACACTTCTATTTACCCCAGAAAGAAAGCCCATGGCAGACAATGTTCCACATGGTGATCCAATGAGTTCTTTGATGTTATCAAGAAGGGTAATGTGGGTGAGGGGTTACTTACAAGGAGTGATAATGGCTCAGGAAAGGGGCTGCATCACTGAAAAGCCTACGTCATGGGTGAGGACTCATGAAATCGACAGCTGAGAGCTCTCTGCACAGTTTCAGGTAGCTCTACAGCCTGATCTTCTCTTTTCTTTGTGGTTTACATGGTCAGTGTCTCTGTCAGTAGCTGTTCACTTCCCATTATACAAAGAACCTTCCAACTTTCTGCTGTCCTAGATGTGAACTTTTGTTTGCCTCTTGTCAGGAGCCTTCTCCTCCCTGCTAGACGGGATGTTTCAATGCCAAGACAACTTCCCTGGAGCTCTGCTTCTGGGCATTACTGGGTGTAGTATGTAGTTCCTGTAGATGGTAGCGGAGGAGGAATGCAGGACAAGTCAGGGTATCACATGGTTTAGACACAAGCACATTGAGACCACCATGCATAACCCAGAAGATGGAATGCAGAATAGGAGACAGGTGCTGAAGGCCAGATCTATGATCTGGATGTACCTATCTCGTGATTCTGAGGGAAAAATAACAGGCTGAGATCCTAAAAATGGAAGCTCACTCTCATCTGATATTATGCATTTGATTTTCCGTATTTTGTGTTGCTTTGATATCTTAGGGCTTTGCCAATCTTGAACAGATGACCTTTCCTAGAGCTAGATAATTTGTTAGAATAGTTTGTGTGGGAGCATATGTTTCATATATTGACCAGCCACTCCACAGTGCATATCTCATACACAGTAGCTTCCTTCTTTATGTAGTTCCCCCACACCGAGATACTGTTTTGGAATCCCTACGGCATTCCAGTACCAGACAGAGAGAGGGACATTATGTCTATAGTTCAGAGTCCACTGGATGCCTCAATGCTATGGACATTGAAAGAGTTTGCATGCCACAGATATGGCATTCAGTTAGTTTAAGGGTTTTTGTGTTAAACATGAGCAATACTTCCCAATGGCATCACTGTTGAGTTTGAGGGCATAGTTAATTTTGTCCTCTGATACTGCAATTTTGAACAGCCTTGGCCCTGTAGGCATTCATGATGACTGTGTCATGATGAATGAACACCAGGAAAAATACTGTGGGTGATACTTCAAGAGGAGAATAATACATACATATATTCTCCAATAAAGCATTTGTTCGAACTACCCAGCATACTCTAACTCAGGTCTTATTGGGTAACATTCCACACCTAGATTAAGAGATAGAAAAGTGTTTAAAATCTACATGTTTATCATAGAATAATAATTTCAATCTTTCTCGAGCTAGAGTGACTCATATCTAGCTTTGAGGTCAACCCCAGAATTGCCAATATTGAGTGAATTATGGTACAATTCTGTTTTTAAAAACAAGAAATGCCATTAATCAGGCTTTGAGATAGTGTGAATGAAGGGGTTTGTGGTACATAGTATATGAACACTTGGATTATTACTCTATTGTGGATGTTATTGAAGGTGTTTTATTTCTCTCTGCTTCTTGACCAGTCAAAGAACTCTTTTATCTTTTCACGTCTTTTTAAAAGATTTATTTACTTTTATGAATGTGTTTACGATATGAATGTTTTACCTACATATTTACATGATTACCTACACTCATGTATATGAACCATGTTGTATCCCCTGAAACTAGAGTTACAAAAGTTGTGAGCTACTATATGGTACTGAGAATGGGACCCTGGTCTAGAGCAACAAGCTCTTAATCGCCAAGTCATCTTTCCAGCCCTGTTAATTCAAATCTTCAGTGAGACAAAAAGAGAACATGGCTCAACATTCAACCAGTTGCTTACAGCACATCTCTCTCTATTATTGAAGGAATAGGCTGTCCCTATGTCGGTTAAAATCATAAATATTAGTGCATAAAAGACAAGTGCTCTTAGTAAACATTCCTTGGTAATCCATAAGAAACCTCTTCAGTTTTATGTGTGCATGGCACCTTGTTTTTATTATTACTATTGAAAGTACTTCATGGAAAAGCAAGGTCATTGAAATATTACAATTATTTACTTTAATTCCAACAGGAATTCTGAAAAACCAACTGGTTCTTCTAGGTTCAAAACTTTTCTGCCCTATGGTTCACATAGGCAGGTGATTATTAGCCCTTATCAAATGTGTGATGGGTAGAAAGAGATAAGTGAATAAAACCTGATTTTCTACCTCTGTAAGCATTGTTAACTGCCTTATAATATTTCCATAGCACAACAACTGCTTAAGAGAAGCCATACTTTTCAGTAGGGATGGCTCTGAATCAAGTTCTGAAATTTCCTTTCCACCCCACCCCTAGGGATTTTTTTTTATTACTTTGATCCACAAGATGACAGGATTAGGTTTAAACAAATACTCTCAGATGAATGTCTGTGTTTTATGTTACTTTAGAAGAATTGCCCTGTAATATGTTGTGGGTAAGTCTGTTCAAGTGATTGTCCTTTGACTCCTCCCCTTAATGGCTGATCTTGGAATTTACTTTTCTGCCAGTCATTTACTTTACTCTATATTACAAACAAATTAAGCACACAGTCCCATCCTTATGGGTTTGAGGATTCTGGTATGGAAGAGATAACAGAGTGAAGAATTGAAGTAGCGTTGGACTTATGGCCCCCTAAGGGAAGCACGATGTTCTCTGTGAGCAATGAAATCCTATACAGGCCCTGAAATGAGTAGACCTGGGACTTGAAGAATAATAGAGAATAAAACAAGTAAAGAGACAGGGATGTAGTTTCTATGCAAGACTAATGAAAAATGGCTTAGGGGCAGAGAAGGCCAAGAGATATTTGGAGAGCCACTTGCAGGTCTGGAGTTTAGGAAGACTGAAGATGTAATGCAAATGAGTATTGGCTGTAGAATATGTTTGGGGGAAAGCTAAAATAGCTTCAGTCAATAAGGGTCATAAGACTTTTTCCTGTTTGTTTTGTTTTGTTTTTGGTCATAAGGCTTTTTAAACAGTGCAACGATATGTTATAATTTGTGATTTAGGAAATCCATTCTTGCTGCAGAATGGAGGGAAGAGACAGGGTGTATATGACTGAGCATGATATGAGCAACAATTGAATGGTTTCAATAAAGAAGAAATGGTGAAATCATTGATTAATTCAAGATAATATGAGGGGAGTTAGGGCTGTAATATATATATATAGGCGGACATAGAATTTGTTATAGGTGATCAGCTTTTTGGTGCAGGAAGTGAGAAAAAAGAATCAAAGACAGCTTTTACATTTTTATCTAATTTTCATATAAAAAAACTGCATCTAACCATTGATATGGATTCATAAGATTTGGACCTAACTTGTGAGGAAATGAAAGCATTTTCAGCCGTTTGAAACTTGTCCAACAGTTGAAGCTAGAACCATGAGAGGATCCTGAGCTCAGCAGCAGATATTTGGGAAATTTCAACAACAGGGAATCCAGGAACAGGAAGGAGGGAAACCAGAGAGGGCCGTAGAGATGGACAATGATGCAGTGTGGGGTGGTATATTGAAGGACATAAAGAAAATGAGGCCTCAAAGAGAACTGAGAGCCATATGCTAAGAAGGTGGAGGAATACCAAGAGAATATGGTGTCCTTGAAACTAAGTATAGAACAAAATTGTCAAAACACTGCTGTGAGGGCAAATAAGATGAGAACTGAAAGGGGCCCCGGGATATTTTAAGATAGATTCATTTTTTATTTAGATAAGGAATGTAGTCATTACATAAGCAGCATGAATATATGGTAGATATATATAATTATGTATATAATTTGTCACCCAAAATCCCATCACCCTGGATAACTACTGTTTAAATTTGATACATCTTCCCAGACTTTTTCTATATGCAAATGTAGGCTCTGTGTCAAAATATATATCTATATATAACAAAATGAGTTCATACTGTAAAAATATGGAAAGCTGCATGAATTTGCCTATCATCCCCACCCAGGGATCAGGATAATCTACACAGTGATCTGATTTTAGTATATGAGCTGTCGCATCATATTGGGCTCATGGAATCAAGCAAGCAGGGTGTCGTTTGTAACTTCACAAGGCTAATTTTGTTGGAATGGAGGGCAGTTGCCTGATTTTGGTGGGCTGGAATATGAGTAGGCACTGAGGAAAAGGAACAGGGATTACACTAGCTCAGGAGGCAGGCTACGAAGAGAGGAGACTAGAAAGAAGAGGATGTGTGTGTGTGTGTGCGCGCATGCTCATGCACGCACGCATGTACATGCATGAGCGCTTGCTCACATTTTAGTCTTTTGCTCTGATAAGACTTGTCCTCTGATTGGAAAGGTCTATCAAAAGACTAAAGAGATAGGGAAGAAGATATGTCTATGAAGTGATCTTATAGTTAAGAAAGGATCAATCGTAGAAACGAAGAAATAAGTCCCATCTTGCAAGGGACAGTTGTGCTACAGGTAAGGATAGAAACACAAGCTGATAATTCTGCAGATGTGTCCTTTGAGGTGCCTCTGGTCCCCTAAGAATGAAGACATGATACCCATTTGTACTGAGTTACCTGTTGAAGATTTTTGACGTTGTATGAAACAACGGCCTTCTGTATTTGAGCTGCTTTATCATGTTTCCCCTTATATAATTAAAGAAATAGCAGGAGACTGATGCTAGGAAAGTCTAGCCTTCTCTAGGGGTCAGAGAGAGAGCTCAGTGAGGAAGAATTCTTCCGGTCTTGGAGAGTCCCATGACTCAGTTTCTAGTATTCTCGTAGTGGCTCACAAGCACATGTAACTCCATTTCCATGGAATCTGCTTCCCTATCCAGGATACTGCAGGAACCGCCCACAATAGTGCACATAAAGGCAGGCAAACAATCATAAACATAAAATAAAAAAATGTATCCTTTCTTAACAAGGCAAAAGCTTAGAAATACTAAATAAAACCTGAGTTAATTTAAGCAACTTTGAATGTTTTAGTATCCCCTATTTTGAGCTTATGGGAGCAGTCTAGTTTCTTCCCCTATGACTTACTGTCTGACAAGAAGTTTTGCAACATTTTGAGAAATGTACTGGAAAGATATACGTTTTGAACAAATTTGGATCAAATTATCTTAAACTTCAGATAAGTGACTCAAAACCCTTGAGTTTTAGATCTGGTTGTTGCAACTGGGGTCCCTTCACACTGGCCTTGCAGGATGAAAATACCACACGAGGGAGAACTTGAGAAGTGTCGGTGCGGAGGTTGCTCAGGGGAGAGCAAAGCACCTGCTAGTTCCCCTGCATTGCTGACTTGTGTCTGTGTCACCCAGGGAGATCCTTGACTCCTGTTCAACTCTATCTTAACACATCAGGCTATGATGACAACATGTGCAACTATTAGAAAGGCTAATCAACTTTGTCAATAATGAGCAGCCGTCAGTGCCATCTCTGTGACCACACAGTATAATAAATATTGTGAATGTATTGGGAACCGTTAACTACCTCAAAATGCACAGCCACAACAGACTCTAACATTTCCTAAATGTGGCAGAACAGATCTCGTTCTGTATTTACAGAAGTAGATCTCCTGAGGCAGTTTTAGGTTCACACACAATAAAATAAATGCTGCAGATGACCAGAAGGTAACTTACATTATGGTTTGTTTCTCTTTTAAACACAAGGCTCTCAAGATTAATAAGGCAATTTAGCAGTGAGCATACATGCTAGCCCTGCTGGTGCTGAAATATCAATCCTCACAGTAAAAGGCTGCTAAACAAATATAATTGCTATAATGTGTTGTGACCTTTCCAATGCTGTCAATCAATAGGAAGAGTCAATGCTGGCCCTGTGCAGGAAAACTAGTCGTCATTTGTTATAGCTGCCATTGTATAGAGAAGTGCTATGTGTTTATATTCAGCTCCGCAAACAGCTACTTCAGGCCAGGCTAAACTGCGTGAAGCATGGGTATTAGGCTTCAATTTTATTCCTATGAGTTTCTGCAACCTCAATCCTTATTAAGTCACCAGCACATCTGTGAGTTTAACTTTGACTTTTAAAATACAATATGATAATCTACTTGGGCTTGCTTCAAAATGCAAGGTATTATGTATGAATGAAGTATTCTCATAACCACTTTGCTGTTCAATATAGGTCTAAATTAAATAGCTTCATTTTTCTATATATTATATTATTATTACTGTGGGCTTTAAACTTTTTTTTCCAGAAGCTACTTGAAAGACTTTTCTTATAGTACTACCTCTTTGTTTTTGAACATTTTCCTGACTTGAACTTAAAGAAGTATTCATTGTATGTCCATCACTTTGTTACCCAGTACACACATCACAGTTCCAGAAAGATGTTCAAAAGGCGGGTGTGACTTTGATTGACTCTTTGGATGAGCATGTCCTCAGATGACTGTCCCTAGACCTGCTCTCTCTATGAAATCCCACCTCTTGAGTGGAACCTGATTTTTACCCTCACGTTAATTGCCTTCCGTGTTACTGAGATAAGATATCTAATGAGATGAACGTAAAGAAGAAAGAACAGGAAGGTGAGGTGTCTGCATACATTGCAATTAGAGCCAGGAAGTAAAGAGCAATAAAGGCCAGTGCTCAGCTGGCCTCTTTCTTTCTGTTCAGGCTAGGGCTCCTGCACAGCAGTGGTGCCAGCCACATGCAGGGTCATCGTTCCCTCTCAACTCAACCTCTTAAGGAACCCCCTTATCACAGACATCCTCATAGGTTTGACTACTAGGCAATTCTAAATCCTCTTGAAATGACATGGAATATGAACCATCAAAACACCTGTTGATATTAATCTCATTCAAAACTATGTGAGGACAGTTCACCTAGATGTTTCTAGTAGCTTCTTGTAAGACTTTGTTTGCCTTGGGTATTTAATCCCTATCTTTCAAATGTATAATGAATGGACAAAGGAGATAAGAAAGTTTCTGAAAGTGTTTTATTTAAGCGATTTTGTTTGTTTTGTTTCGGTGTTTGGTTATTTGAGGCAGGGTTCCTCTGTGTAGTCTTGGCTTTCCTGGACGTGATTTGTAGATTAGGCTGGTGTTCTCAAACTCACAATGAGCTGCCTCCCTGAGTGCTTGGACTAAAGGGCTGCGCCACCATGTGTTATAGGGCTGGACTTGTTTGCTTAGCATAGGAAGCTGTATGAGGTTGAAAATCTTATTTGTTCATCAATGTATTTAGTATTTATCATGCAAGTGATATGTAAATTATACTATTGAGTCAAATATTTAACTATTATTCCCAAGTGTGCACTTGGTTTTGTGTGTTTGCAAGTGTGTGCACATGTGTATACACACACAATATTTACTGACTCCAGGACTAAACTTATTGGAGCCAAAAAATAACTAACTCTGTGCTTGTCAGTGTGAAGGGGCAGAAACTGTCCCAGGTGAAACCAAAGGCAACAAGGGCGGTTTTTAAAATATTCTTCTGTATTCAAAAAAAAAAAAAAAAGAATGCTGTGATTACATTGAATTGATTACATTGAAATGAATGTGGAGATTAGGATATATAATTGCTCTACATGGAATTCTAATTTATGGAAGAGTAGAGGGACAGAGAGTAGGTTAATATCTAAAGAAGTTATGCTCTGATTAATTTATTCAAAGTTACCTTTGAACCTTAAATATAATTCTACACAGTATGTTATCTACAATGCTAACAGCTCTGGCTTTCGTTTGTGTCATCTACCACCCAGATCTGAGTTGCATGGTAAGGATCGTGTTAACTTTTAGTCAGTCAGCTTGGTTTATGAATTTCCATCCCATGTGGTATGTTGGAAGCTTAACACCTCAGATGGAAGGAAGTAGATGCTACCTCCTGTATTTCAAGTGTATTTCTAGACAAATGGGAAGAAAACCACAACACAGAAAGAGATTTTGATTCTGCTTCGACAATATTTTCAACACTACCAGAAACCAGAAAACGAAGTATACTGACAGCAGAATTCACTTTCAGTTTCAAATTACTGACCATTTATCAGGTTACTCAGGGGTTGTAGGGTTCTATTATGTTGGTGCATTGTTTCACTATGTGCAATACACTATTCTAAGTCTAAGACCCCATTAAGTGTGTGCATCCGCTGATGGGCGTGGGACGTGGGGCCTCCCAGCCTGACTGCCGCCATGCTTGAAGCTTGGCCCTGCTCTGCCTGGTGCACCCGCTGCTCACGGGAACTTGACGGTGCACATGCCTGCTGCCACCCTAGCATGGCGACCTCCTCTCAATATTATCAGCTGCTGAGTGACACCCAGGGAACAGGAAATAGCCAGGTGCCTCAGAGTAAATATGCAGAGCTGTTGGCTATCAGTTTGGGAAGGAGATCAGACTCACTTAGGACGGGAGCAAGAGAGCCATGGAGAGACTAAAAGGAGGCGTCATTCATGTCGGAAGCCTGGTTCAGGAGTGTTTGACTAAAAGGGAAAGCCTGGCCCAGTATGAAGGCCCATTCTGCTACCACATGGGGATGAGAGACATTGCTCAAAATGGCAGTACTTTTTCTACCACAGTGATTAAACTCTGAACCCACACTCAGAATATTGGGAAGACATTTTACAGTTGTTGATGATGTGTATTTTAAGTAGTTAGGAATGACCCAGCTCTTTCCAAGCATTTGAAAGATGTTTGTGAAGCCACTTCACAGCAAGCTATTGTTTGCCTCCAAATACCAATGTCCCTTTTAATCTCCCATTGAACTCATTTTCCATTTGCATCACCCAAGTTGACTTCTTTCCACGAGCTCCCCTGCCTCTGAGGACTTGAGTGCAAACCACAGCTCGTTTGCTTAATAGCTGGCCCGCCTGAGCACAGCATAGACCCTGCTTCACTGAGCTTCTCTGCTTAAGGATGTGCATGACTGAGTGTTTGGAAGTCAATCTTAAAAATGCACAGGTTATAAATAGAGAGGGAAGACCAGTCTGTCCAACCTACCAAGTGCCCTGCAAAATGTCCACACTGAGACTGTATATCTCAGTTCCATGTTTACTGTGAGCCGATCACAATGTCTGGAAGAAAACGATGGAAACTGTTACATCTTTCTATTTATGACATAATAAAGTTTATTTTCATTTTTTAAAAAAGGCCATTGAAGCAAGGTAAAGGCATAGATATTTCTTTTTAATCATCAAGCTCTAGTTTATAAATTATTAGTCTTGTCTTTTCAACTAAAGGCTGGAGAGTGTGTACCTTCCATCTGGTATTTTCTCACAGTGAAACTTTACCTCAAGAGAAGAAAAGGAGGCACCAAGGAAGATATATAATTCAACTCCTTTTCTTTGTGTTTTGTCATAAGTCAACAAGGCATTGCTTAGCATCATTTAAGCTTTGACATGAAGTGTTATTATATAGATTTTGAAGTTACTGAGTGTTACTTTTGCTGTGTAGAATTATTTTTAGCCTTTTGTTAAAATGTATGGCTTTGCCATCAACAGATGACCTGCACATACTTAGCTATCTGGGGTGAAGGTTACTTCTCCCTTTAGCAGTAGCAGTCTACCTGTCTCCTTTCCCCGCAACAAAGCAAAGAATACTTGGAAATTGTATATTATTTTAATTTTGAATAGACATGGTGACAGATCCCATAATTGCAGCAGCCACTTGCATCTCAGGTCACCTTTCAGTTCACTGATCCAGAGCTCTGAATGGTTATTATGTAGAGGACCCCGATGGTTATTATGCACTGTATTTGTCAAGTTAGGAAACATGTTTAAAATGAGCAGAGGTTGGGGAAGAAAGGAAGCAAGATGTCCCTGTAATACGTTAGATTTTACCATCTCCAGCTCTGGACACCATCAGGAAAAATGTCAGGCAGCCTCCCTCTCTTGCTTCCATTCAGACATACTGTCACAAGTGTCCTCTGTGGGTCAGCATAGGCTTTACTGCTTTGGCATCAGCTATGACAAAAAAAAAATTTTGGAAGTGATACTTGAGTATGAAAAGTTCTTCCTTTATTAACAAATTGGAACTACTACAATATTCTAGATAATATAATTAGAAAACCCTTTTATGTACTTCCTAAGTAAGTTGTTACATCAAAGGTGTCTGGGGATGATATATTATCGTAGTGGTTCTTAAATAGTGGTTTGTTGCCAGGTGTGATAGCCTGGTCTGGAAGCTTGACATAAGTGCAAGTTGTCAGACCCAGCTAACTGTAGCGAGTCACAGGTACTCTCTACGAGTCCTAACAGTCTGTGTGTAAATGTTCCCTCAGGTGAGTTTTCATGACAATAAAAACAAATTTGAAAACTATTTGTGTCCATTTGCTCTCATGTCAGTGAATTTGTGCCACAGACCTGGTCCTTTCCTGGAGCCTAGATTTGTTATCTCTTATTGTCCGAGGTCAGAGGCTCAGGTGGATGTCATTGGAATCTGTTCTAGGGAACTTCACAGCCTCAGAACACTACAAGGTATCAAGGCATTGTTGACTACAGAAGACAGAATGAATAGATAGGCAGCTCAGGGCAGAAACCCCAAAAGCAGCCATTTCAAAATGTCCTTGGTTCCCTGGCCAGAAATATGAGAAGGGAGCTCTTACCTCCTCACTGAGCACCCTGCCTGAAGGCTTTAAGTGATGCTGGGAAGTAAAATTCCAGTCCAGACCTTCACCCCTTCTGTGAACAGATCTGGAATTGGACCTCTTAGACTTCCTTTTAAGTTGGGTTATATCTGCACCCAACTTCAACCCATCTTCTAAACTATATGAGGGTTACTTCTTCAGAGTGGAGAACGCTACAGTAAAGAATGGAATCTATCAATAGGCGAGGACAAGCCAGTGTCTGCTTCCTTCAGAGTTAATCCAGTGGAGCAGTTCAGTCACCTGTGCAAGGGACCACTGTCAGGAAAGCAGGTCCACCTTAAACTAGGCTAAAGATATGGGAAGAAAGTTGAAGAGATGGCTCAGTGATGAAGAGCACTGGCTTCTGTTCTACAGGATTCAGGTTTAATTCTCAAATGCAGGCGATAGCTCATACCTCCTGTAACTCCAGTTCCAGGTCCCTATCTGGCCACAGTGGGCACAAGCAGGCATGTGGCACACAGACATACATGCAGGCAAAACACCCATATGCAAATAAATAAATAAATAAATAATCAGCTCTTTAATGAAATAATGTAATATTCCTCTCCAGAATAACGCCCCCCCCCCCCCGGCCCCAGTTTTGTATATACTGTGAGCCACATCTGAGTCTTTATGACCTTGTGATTCCTGACTCAGGAACAGTTAGCTTTTCCATTTTCATTTCATCTTTTCTTCTCAAATACTGGACAAAGCCTAAACATTCTGTGGTTTTGGTAGTTTGGATTTTTCAGTGTTTCTCTAGAGCTGCCTTTCCCAGTGTCCATTGGTGTCTGTCATGTGTCTGATCTCCACATTGATTTACCTCAAAAGCTATCAGGATATTTTTGTTTGGGGTTTTATTTCCTCCTCCTCCTCTTCCTGCTCCTCCTCCTGCTCCTCCTCTTCCTCCTCCTTTTTGTCTTCTCTTCTCCATTGTCCTTCTCTAAGCAGGTGCCAAGATTTACAACTTGCCTACTGTTGTGGTTTTTGTTTGTTTGTTGTTTTTAACACTAATAAATTTGCATTCAAGCTTCTTGAGTTTATTATTAAAATCATTTATTAATGAGACTAAGAAACCATGAAGTTACCCTCTTTCTCCTGTGATATCTGGCAGGTGTGAAGGAACCCCCACGTCTTCCTAGTGACACTTGATGCAGTGCAAGTCAGCAACTCTAGACTTTTATCTAGGGCCATATAGCAGACTCAAGGGCATAAACTGCAAAAATCAAGACACAGCTTAAATTTTATAGCCATGAGCTACTTTTTTAGCTGTGTTATGTCACAGTTTTCCTATTGTGAGGTAGTAATACTGATATCTCATTAACCTCTATGGGACTTTCTATATACTAACCTATATGTTACATTTTCTACATTAAATTATATGATACATTCGCTACATTATCCTATGTGATGCACTCTCCAGCATTGCTTCTAGGGAATGTCGGAAACTTTGGGAAGTGTTCTCTTAGATCTCTTTCCATGTTGCAATAATGTCTGAGTTTTCAGGTTTGTGTTTTGCAAAATTTCCAGTTTCCCTTATATCTCAGTACACATCTAGATGAATAAAGCGAGATTACTATAATTATTACAAAAAATAAAATACATCACTTTTGCATCTACATTGATTTTTCAAAACAAATCCATTCCCAACAAAATGTCACTATTCTTGTTTCCCAGGTGATAGACAGAAACTTAAATCAATAAACTGACTTTGCCAACTATGTGTGAAGGAAGCTATCTGTCTAATAAGCATGGGTATTGTTAGTCTTTATTTTCATTTGAGTTTACACATCCGCAGATGCTAGCCTGTCCTATAAAAGTTCTTATGGAATTCACGGGTAGCATTGGTGATGTCTTGATCTGAAGTTGAAGCTGCAGCAATACAGATGAAAAGCAAGTTAGGGCAGCCACTTAGGTAATTAGAAAGCAGGATGATGGCTTAAAGAACAGTAGAATAAAGCAAGGGTGAAGCGGGGGATCAAAGAAAATTTCCTGTTAAAAAGAATATTTACAAAAAGTGATACATATCATTATTAACCTATTGGACACTTGAAATTGGACACTGGAGCAGTTAACTTCAAGATGGATTTTACTTCTCAAGACTCCATCCATGGAAATAAGACACTTGACCCTTGCTGCCAACAAGGAGCTCTTCTTTTGCCTCTGCTGCTGCTTTTTTTTTTTTTAAATTTATCTTTCTATAGAGAGTGACAAAGGACTGCTGACCCAAGCCTCTTCTTTACCACTGTAGATACCCCAAAGTTATCAGAAAGATTACCAGATGGGCTATGTGTCCACCGTTTATGGATATACAATTCAATATTTTTTGAGAAGAATAATCTCAGATATTATGGGTTGCTTGAAGCTCTTCTTGGGTTGTAAAAGTCTAATTAGGAAGGAAGGGAACCATGTTGTCTGTCCTGTTATTTGCTTTCTAAATATTTCAGTGCTTATATTTGGAATATATGCTTCTATTTTACACAAGGGAAATTCTTAAGCAAATATATACATTGAAGATATTGTTCCCAACACACTACTCTACTATTCCTTGCTCATCACCCCCTCCTAAATATTCATGTCCTACACACATGCATGATTTTATGTATCTATGTAAAAATTAACAGGCACACATGAAAAGAAATTATACAATATCTGCTACTGTTCTCATTGTATATTGAAGTCTCCTTGCTAAAATAAGAATCCTTTCCATTCAAATCAATAAGAAACAAAATTACTTCCTAGGCACTCTTTCATTGTCATAATAAACTGTGTTAATTGTGGGATAGAGCTTGGAAAGATGAAGGTGGCTGAGACTACAGACTTGATGTTTTCTTTTGTGTTTGCCTAAAGATGATTGACTTGAACCCAGGCATATCATGCTGTGGCTCTAGCCTCCATCTTCTTGAGACTTGGTCTTACTAGATGCCGTTGGTTTGAATATATATTATGCTATTCCTTTTGGTGGTGAGAAGGCATATTGCATTTTGAGAAAATAATTGCTATTATTAAAAATAACTAATATTTCCAGAAATATTGGTATGCATCCTATCCCTTGAGGTATTTAATAGTGGCATTGTGAAATGCATGTGATTGTGATTTTCACTTGAGAACTCTGAGGCCAAGGAAAGACAAATGATTGAACATTATTCCCAGGCTGAATAGTTGAAAAGCTTTAATCCAAAAGTCTATGCAACATCATTGTGTAAGCAAGATAGTGGATAATCATCCATGACAAAGCCTTATTGATTTGTGATGGGTAAAAATAAGTGTCCTCTATCTCAACGCAGTGGTTTTTCTAAGGGTTGCCTGACCAGGCTTCCTGTAGCTGGGCGTGGCAGCTTGCCTCTAGGTGCAACTTCCCTGGTCCTTCATCCTTGACTGATATAGCAGAATGTAGCAGCACAAGTTGGGGGATGGGGGGGTGTTCAAGCTAGGAAAGGATACTGTAGATAGATGGCATTGAAGTGATGACGGTATAAGTTCCACACTAGGAAGCTGTGGGAGAAGGAAAAAAAACCAATTCCTCAGAACATCTTCATTCAAAGTCACTGAGATTTGTGCTTAGCTATTGGGATGACCAATCATGATTGTCAACATGATGCAACCTGAAAGAGAGAGCCTCACCTGAAGAATTGCCTCCATCAGACTGGACTATGGGTGTATTCTGGGGGCACTTCCTTGATAACTGATATATGAGGGCTTGGCCCATATTAGGCATTGCAATCCATAGAGGGGTAGACCTGGATTATGTAAGTAGAGTGGCTGAGTTTGAGCTTGGAAGCCAGCTAGTAAGCTGAATTCTTCTGTTGTTTCTCCTCCAGGCTTTTGGCTTGAGTGTCTGATTTGGCTGCCTTTGATGATGGACTATAATCTGTAATCTCATCTAAAACATTTTCTTCACAAAATACTTTCGGTCATGATGTTTTCCACAGCAACAGAAAACAAAACCAGAACAGCTACTTTATAAATACTGAATGTCCCAGTAGGACAATGTCCTCAGCAGGAGTCCACCATATTGAGTGTGTCATGGACCAGATGCCCAGTTGTCAATTCCTATGTACTAACTATACTAACTTCTTGCAGGCATGTCTAACCCATGACCTTCCAAGTCCCTTCTGCCCTAGATAAAGATGGCTCAACAGTAAATCATAAACTTACTAGCTTATGGAAGCAACCTTTTTATGTGTAATTTGATTACCTAATTATGCATATTCTCCAGGGAGTAACTTGTAGGTGACAGCAATGTCAAAAGGGTACATGTGTCCGCTTAATTCTTCTTTTTTCTGTCTTCCTCTGTGCTCATTAGAACTCTAGAGGCAGAGTTCAGATGGTAAACCTAGAAAGCTGGGGGCATGATGACCAAAGTATAAAGACTTAAAAAAAAAAAAAAAAAAGAAAAGAAAACAACAATGATTGCCTGCAATTTCAACTGGCCACAGGCTTTCTCTTCAAGTGTTTCAGTGCAAGAAGCATAGATATTGTATAAAGGAATAGTACTCCGAATAGCAAGGCAGACACGTTTCTTGTAGAAAACAAGCAGGCTTCCAGGGTTACATCAACCCTTACATTGATGATAATTTTTACCTTTACTAGAGGCTCAGTAGCTGGCTCTTTTGGTTCTCTTCAGAGGTGGTCCAGGGGAATCTCAAATAGCAACATCCTGGGGCAGCTCTGTCTCTACTTGCAAATGCGGAAAAATGGTGGGAAGATTGTGGAGGTACAGGTGGGTTTCCTCTTCTTTCTTTTAACGTTATAGTAAATAGTGTAATCATCTTGGCAGTGCTGAAGATACTCTGCAGAGATAGATGCTTTTGCCCCTCCCACTGGCTACCAGACTAAGAGGCAGTGGACCCCAGGGAACTGGAATGTCTTCAGGACGGTCCTGCTGGGAGAAGCAGTAAGCTGAAACCTGGAGCCAGCCAGAATTGGCGCTTGCCTCCTGAAAGAGATTTCACACAGTGTTGACAACTTGTCAAAAGAGCTTGTAGGCAAGATTGGAGACCAGACAATGTTGATGGGCAGGACCACATTTGGACCAGAAATATTTAGCTATGCCCACTTCTTGCCCTCATTTTAAAACACGACTTTCATGTTCACAGACACAGATGGACCCAAGGTAGAGGTCTTGTGGCTTTTTGAGAACAGGTGTTTGATACCAGCTTGTTAGGACTACCAATGACAGGTTTTGACTCTAATCACTCCAGAAATGACAGCATGCTTGGGTAAGGCAGCATTCATGTTTCCTTTTAGCCAATTCATAACATGTAAAGGATTCTCAGGTTTGTGACTGAGTATGACATGTTAGCAAGGAAATGATTGAGGTTTATCCCTAAGGGATAAATTGAGTGATTCAATAATAAACTCTTATGTTTAGAATAAGATTATCCCTGTGACCTTCAGGACTGGGCTGTGACTAACTTGCATTCTTGGCTCATAGAAAACTTGGAGCTGTGCTCAGGAGCATTTCTCTTTTCTATTTGAAGCCAGATCAGTGGATCTGAGGTGACTGTGCCAGCATTTTTCATTCTCACCCCAGTGAGGTTTTTTTTTCTGTGTTACTTTATAAAGTTTTATATTGGAACACTCAGAAAGGACTCTGTGTGCCTTTCTTGATCTGCCAACTTATATAACTGGCATGCCCAACTTACAAATGAAATTCAATATCTAGTTTGTGTGGGTCAGGGGTGTTTATGTGAGGGTATGTGCACATGTTCCTGTGTGTGCATATGCATGGGGAGGCTAGAGAACAGCTTTGCCTATTGTTTAGCTCAGGGGCTGTCCATCCTGCTTATTTATATTTTAAATCTTTGTTGTTCATATTCAAATGGGTGTGCAGGTACATTAGTTTAGATGTATCATTGCATGTGTAGGAGCCCATGGAGGCTGGAGGGCAGCAGATTTCCTGGAATTAGAGTTACAGGCTGTTGCAAGATGCTTGATGTAGGTCCTGGCAACTGAATTTTGCTCTTCTGCAAGAGCAATAAACACTCAACCTCTAAGCCATCTCTCCACCTCTCCACACACATCTTGCTTTTTTGAGGCAAGGTCTCTCACTTTCACCTAGAGCTGACCAACTTAGCTACATTGTCTGACTACCTTACAGACTAAGGCTGAAGTTCAGATAATGATGGGCAAAGGTGTGTTGGACCACACCTTGACCTGGACTTCTTAGCTGTGGCTAAGCCTGGGCCTGTATTTACACTTTAGCCTTACTGGATCACTTTGTCCCTCTTTATAATGTTGCCACATTGATGAAATCACTCTTTTCTTCTACTTTTTACTATTAACTTGTGTGTTTGATTGGCTTCTTGAGAACAGATGGCTGAACTTGGCTTCTTGTGGCACAGGCTACGACACCAAATTTGGTAACAATATCATTGCAAGATGAAGGTATCAAAACATATGCAGGAACATTCTGGCATCCTTAACCCTCTATAGCAGGAGAAATCCCATGCCCAGCTGCAGAATTCCCAGCCTGTCAGCACTGCCTGTTGCAGTTGCTAGTGTGAATGGGGAAATTGTAAAGTGTCTGTAGGTTTCTGAGCACCAGCAGCATGTGAGTGCCAACTATTGTTGTTGTAAAGGAACGCAGTTCTAAATCTGTATACTTGGATCACTGTGCTCAGTTTATTTAGAACATGGCATTTGGAGAGAGATAAAATACCAGCATGCTGTGTCTTTGCCTTTTCTTATTTTCTTGAGCAAATTGGTTGGGTCTTTTTGCTGAACAATTAGCTAGCTGTAGGTTATAGGCAGGAGGGCTGGTGAAAAAGTACTTTGTCACGGTGCCTATTGTTGTAGTCCTTCTTTGTGTTGTTTATCTGAGTAGGAATAATTGAGTCTATTGATTTATAAGTATGGAATTGAGTGGTGACATTGATCCAAAAGAAGAGAGCAGCCATGAACAGATTGATTTATGGTGGTATTAAGGCAAATAATTCAGATTCAGTTTCTATAATCTAAGGTTGCTTGTCTGGTGTTTAAATGTCAGAATATATTCACTAATTTCTTGATGAGAAACACACCTCAGATGGAATGCATAATTTATTTTTTGAGGCCAGAGTCATAATTTGTGTCAACCTATTGTAGACTATAGAGAAGGCTACCTTGGTTGTTCTTAGGTGAGAGTGGGTTGACTTAGAAAGAGATAAATAGACTTCCCAGACACTCATTCTGCGGGGTAAGTATGTAACTGTCCTGAGTAGCTTGATTCTGGAGAAAGCTGCTAGTTTTCAGCCAGGAGTACTACATTTATATAATACTGTTCCTATTTAAGTGAAGGAAATTATTGTCCCAAGGCTTATGATATCCTAAGGTTTGACTTAAGATGAAAACAACCAAGTGGCCTTTTGTAATCCCTTGGGGTCATGCATCTGGTGGTCATAAGAAATACCCTTTGGGTTACAGTTTTTCTTTGTCTCTGCCCTAGCTATAATCTCATTTTCTCAGCTCTCCCACTTCTGTTTGTACTCCTGACAACATTTGTCACACCTAGACATAATTGTTCTCTGCCTTAGCTATCTTCAGTTTCAAAGCATAAGTTGCATGAGGTCAAGGTCCAAGCCTTTGTCTGCAGACAGCAGATGAGTACACACTAAAAACAGAATGAATGGAATGTTTCTGTATCAGGGTCCTGAAATTTCTTGGATGTGGGTTCAAGAGGACACTGAGACACATTGTCAAGTATAAAGAGTATATTATAAGAGATGTTCATGCCATGGACAAAGAACATAGGAAAGAAATGGCAGGGTCTCTGAAGAGGGTTGAGGTCCCAGCGCCAGAGACACATATAATGGTAGGGACCTTGGAGAAGAGAATTACAGCCCATGAAACAGAAGCATAGGCCCTTTTTATAGCTCCTGAAGGATGAAGGCAGTTCCAGAAGGAGAGACTGAAGTCAGGCTCAACGATTCCCAAACGGCAAGGAGGAAAAATGGATGAGAAGTAGCATGTTTGACTTCCAACATCCCCTTTGATGTCATCTCCTTTTCCTAGTTACAATAGTTAATCTTGTTTGTCACTGTCACATCTCTGGACAGAAGGAAGCTCAATCGAGAACTTGTCCCTATCAGATAGATAGATCCCTGGTCACATCTTTGGGGCATTTTCTTGATTTTTTAATTGGTATGAGATACTCCAATCCACTGCGGGTGTTCCCATCCTTAGGTAGGTGGTCTTGGCCTAAATAAGAAACCTAGTGAAGAATGAAGCAGGAGCGAACCAGTACATAGTATTGCTCTTCCATGTCCTGCCTTGCATTTCCTATCTTGGCTGTTCTTGATGGTGGATTATAACATGTAAGATGAAATAAACACTTTCCTCCCTAAGTTGTCCTTGGTTGTGACATTTATTTATGGCAATAGAAAGCAAACTAGAGTGTGAGATGAGATATACAGTAACCAGAAGATTTTTAGGCAGAGACTCATAGATGTGCCCAGAGTAGGCTACTTATCAGTATCTGTGAGTGAAGGTCTGCTGCAGATCTTGTGCCCTGATTTGTCTGTGTTCTGGTTTGAGTTCTAACATTACATTCTTACAGATTCCAACTGTAGTATCCTGATACATACTGGAATGCTAAGGGACCTTCCAAAATATCTCTGCTCCAAGGAGTTCACAACAATCAGTGATGGCTCTGGTTTTCCCATCTCTGATGATCTTCAAGCATCTTCTAGGATTGGGTGATAGTCTCTCTTTGAACTGCATAGTCACAGCATATGTCCATAAGCATTCTTTCTAATGGATGGCTTATGTTCCCACAGAGAGCATGACTTCTGCAACGTCACCTATCATTTTAAAATGGGATCCCAAAAGTTTGGAAATCCGGACACTCACGGTGGAAAGACTGTTGGAGCCGCTTGTGACACAGGTAAGGGGCTTATTATTATGTGCGTTTCCATGGTGACTTCCAGGATCCTCTCAAGACAGTAGAAGTCTTTAAGGAAGATACATCATAACATCATGCTGATTGTTAAGTATATATCATTTCTTCAACTGTGGACTCTCTTGTTACCTTATATGATTTAAAGTAGCCTTTGACAAATTTTCATGTGATTTAAAAAAATAAGTTGGTGAGATAATTAAAGAGAGGGGCCTCGCTGAAGGGAATGCCCATTTGCAACAATGGATCCAATGTCTAAATGAACCATTCCTCTGTCACTCTGAGATGTAAATACATAGTTAGGAAAAACTGTTGGCTGTTCCCTAGCAGTGAATACATATTTAATTCCTTTCCTCTGATTTTACTGGGGCAAGCTCCATCCAGTGATAACAGGGGGTTGCTTCATTTTTGTGTTGACACTTTTCCATTAGGTGACTGTCAAGAGCACAGAATGTCATCAGGATTTTAAGTGTTGAGAATCAATGTTTAGTGTCTCATGAATCATGTCCTTCACAATGTGAACCCTTAAGTTCCAGGAATATGAAAATGTGAACTTTTTTATGATGCATTTGCAGAGATTCATTATGCCACATGAAGCTTGAGGCTATTTTTATTGGTTTGTGCTGGATGCTTTAACAAATTACTATCACGTTAATGGCTTCAAGCAACATAGATTTATTGTTTGATGGTTTTAGAGGTCATGATTCTAAAGTCATGGCACTGGCAGGACTGCATTCTTACTGGAAACATGAGCAGGAAACCATGTTCTTGTTTTTTCTAGCTTCTAGAAACATCTTGCCTTATGTGACCTCTTCCTCTATATTTGAGGTCAACAATATAGAATCTGTGCATTTTTCTTTCTGGTCTCTGCTTTATTCATGTACCCTCTCTGAGATCGATTCTCTTAGGACTCTATTATATTGAGCCTACTCAAATATATCAGAAAGTGCTCTGCATCTGCTTATCCTTAACCTAATTGCATATTTAAAGTCCTTTTGCTATTTAAGGTAACATACTTAGAGTTTCCAAGAATAGAAGATAGCTGTTTTGAAGGGTTGGGGGATATAATTCAGTGTGGCATGCGGTAGCTTCTGGGTCCTCCCCATGTGAGAAATATTTTCATTAAGTCCCCAAGTTACTGAAAGGTTCAACCATTATAACTTCAAATACATTTCAAAGTCTCATTGATTTCATTGCCTTTAAACTCTCCAATCTCATATGAGTCGTTTAAGGAGAAGTCCATCCAAGTTCTTCTCCACTGATCTACCTGTGAGAATTCTAGGCATGGACTTCCAAAATGGATTGGTAACAGAGACAGGCAATCTCAGTTACAGACATACCAAGGTCAACAACAAGCAAGTAGAAGAAGAAACTTAGCCAGCCTCAAGTGTATAGCTTCCAGTGGGCTATTGTCACTGGATTCCAAGGCCTGTGAGAATCCCTCTGAGGTTTCAGAATCTGCCCTTGAATTATTTCTTTTTCATGGTGCACTGGCCACATTGCTCCGGTACATATTTGACCCAAATTTCTGCAGATCGAATTTGCGGGGGTGTGGTAATCCTGTTGAATTCTACCCTCTAAGTACAAGCTTTTAACCATTTCACATACCCCATGGTTTTCTGTGTGTACCTGTGATGACTCATTTTGTTGAACAGTCTCTTCTAAAGGTCTCTCTTTAATATCCCCATGTAGAGGCCCTGCCTCTTATGCAATGGTCAAGGGACTCCATGTCACAAGTCTAGGCTCTTCACAGCAGTTGTTACTGACTGACTACTCTGGTGTGTGTATGCACAGATAGCACTAGCAAAAGGAATCATAGAATAGGCTGCCTTTCTTCTTAAACAAAGAATGAAGGGCCTAAAGGTTTGGGGCTGACACTGATATATAATAATTCTTCAGGAATGAGGTTTCTTGGGAGAAAGGACCTTTATATTCTGTTTGAGCCCTGAGTTGAGAAAATATTAGTAAGAATCAGTAAGACATTAAAAGTCACTTAGCAAGGCCATAGAAGGGAAGGGCTTACTTTTAAAAGCTGGAGAGGACCTTCAGTACAAGATTAGGCATGATTTCTCATACCCTTAATCGCAAAACTCAGAGGACAAAGACAGGCCTGATTAACATGAGGCATTCAAGGTCAGCCTGGGTACATAAGGAGACCCTGTCACAAAACAAAACAAAACAAAACAAAACAAAACAAAACAAAACAAAACAAAAGAACAACACAAATTGAAGGCTAGAGGGCTACTCTAGAGTGAGAGTCCACAAAAGGCAGGAGATTAACATAAAAAAGAGGAGGGCACCTTCAGAGAAAATCCTCCAACAGAGAATGTATCTGACATTTGTGACTTTTTTTGGGCTGTTGGAAGTTCTGCATCATGTGGCTTTGTCTGGCACAGCCCATGTGGCAAGATCATGGAGGAGTCAGACATCAGTTAGCACCACAAAGTTGGAGATGAAACCACAGAACAGAACAGGACAAGACAGGACAAGGCAGGATGGGACAGGACAGGGCAGGATGGGACAGGACAAGATAGGACAGAACAAGACAGGACAGGACAAACAGAAGACAGAACAGAAAACAACAGAAAAGAAAAGAAAAGGAAAGAAAAGGACACAGCTTCCTAATCTAGCTGCCAGGCAGGGCCTGAGGCCTGGGTGGGTAGCGCCTGATTTTTCCTGGCTGTGGGAAATTCCCTCTTAGAGTGACCAGGGTTTTATAGAGGCACGTAGTTAGCATCTCCCAGCATTTCCCCCCCTGAAATCAACCATTTTCATTCAGGCATCTTCTGCAACCTTTGAAGACTGAGAAATTTTGGAATTATGAGTTTCCATTTCTTTTTTTAACCTTTAATGATTCTTCCTTCTGTTTACCTCTTTCTGGTCACATATTTATTTATTTATTTATTTATTTTTGAGTAACTGACCTGGAGAAATGAAGGCTTCTCCTCAGGGCTTCACTTAGCAACAGCTTCCCTGGCATACCTATGTTCATCACTATTTGAGTTTCCTTATAATTAAAAGAATCAACCCAGTGGTAGTTTCTTTTAACTGTCAATGGACTTTTCCTTTCTTCTTCTGCCCTTAGTAATGTCCCCTTTGTTGAGCAGATTGCTACCAAGTCTCTTTATGATGATTTGAGTCAGTCTCCAAGATGACAAACCCCATTTGCACCCTGATCCTGGTGTTCTGAGCTATCACCCACAATTAGAAGGTATACTTTTAAAAACAACCAAACAATTCCCCCTCACCACCACCACCACCAAAAAAAAAAAAAAAAAAAAAAAAAAAAACCTTTCTAGTAAGAAAGACAATGAGTTGGTGTCGGTGTGTCTGTGTGGTGGTCAGAGGACAGAGTTGATTCTCTCCTTTTACCTTCTGTGCTCTGGGAATGAAACTTACATTGTCAGGCTTGTTGGCAAGCACTTTACCTGCTGAGCCCAGGAAGATTTATTATTGTTGTTGTTGTCGTTATCGTTGACTCTCTTTGGGATCCTTTCACTCATTGTCTTCCTGTTATCAATCTGAAGACTAATAAAGTTCCGCTTTGCAAAGACACAAATTGCATTAGTTTCCAGTTGCTGCCGCAATGGTTTCACCACTGTTCCACCTTGTAGCTTAGCGACTACGGATATTTTACGTTACAAATTCCAGCTGAGAGGTCCTCATACCAGGATCTTTGAAGGGCTGAACTCTAAATAACTCCTTTGACCACAGCTCATAGGATCCCACCTTCCCCACTCATCCTCAACACTCTTGCCTCTGTTTCATAAGGTCCTGGTGACCATAGTGAACCCATGAGCATGCTTTAAGATGCTCTAACCAGGCCGGGCGTGGTGGCACATGCCTTTAATCCCAGCACTCGGGAGGCAGAGGCGGGCAGATCACTGTGAGTTCAAGGCCAGCCTGGTCTACAAAGTGAGTCCAGGACAGCCAAGGCTACAGAGAGACACTGTCTCAAAAAAACAAAAACAAAACAAAACAAAAAAAAGATGCTCTAACCATCTGAATAGCTGTTTTCATATATATCTTATAAAAATACATAATTTTAAGGCATTATAATGGTGACATCTTTGTGGGGAATTGGACAAATGTTTCATGTGTGCTTCCAATTTGGTTATAATTCCTGTTAGCTTTTGATGGTGTGCTGACTCCGGTACTCAGGTTGTGGTCTATAGATGAAAGTCAGTCCATGCGTGAACTATCGGCTAGTGGATCACAGTAATGACAAAATAAACAATGGAACATTTTAAAAATCACCAGATAAAATCATTTTGCCCTTTAAATATAATCACAAATTTGGGCTTGCATCTTAACTTTTAATTCTAAATTATTCTTTTCATTGTGTTTTATAAAAGGGTTGTTCTGTGAGCTGTTAGAGTAAGGGAAGTTGATCCTTTGTGGGAGGAACCTGTAGAAGAGCCTTTTAAGGAGATATTGTAGGAACAAGAACAAGTTGGTCTCACATGCTCCTCCATGAAAGCAGGTATAGATTGGGTACCTTCTCCTAGCCTCTTAAACATTCCCTTCATTATATACATGTCGGTAATGCTTAGCCAGTATACTAAATATACGAAAGTACTAAAACATAATAATTAGCATTACACAAGTGGTAAATGAGCTTAGTTTTCTCTTTTCCTACCATAATGGAAACATGCATGTTCAGGTTCTTATTATTTATTAACAAATGATGAATAGGTTTTCAACCATAAGATATTGTACAGAAGTACAATTATGTTGACTTTTAGCTCTAAAATTTTTACCCTTGTATTTTGTTCTTGAATTTAGTTAATCTCAGAACCATCACAAGATAACAATTAAAATGCTTGTCATTTCTAAGCTGTTTTTAATCCAGCTATCTGAATTTCTTCTGGTGGATAAAAGTCAGTGATTTAAACATTTTCTCCAGGAAGGATGGTAAATCGTTTATACCATATCTGTAGTACTTAGCACTGTGTGACTTCAGAGGGATTTCACTATGTAACTAACCGTAATATCCGGGAAAAACCTTCATTGATTGCAAGCTTTAACTTGCATGCTACAGTGTGATAAAAAATCTTTCATGTATGTTATTATTAAGCTAGAAATCTTTACACAATGGCATAGGAAGAAGCAATCCCAGCCCAGGAATGAGCTCTTAGTGGTCCAGCTGATGGGATCACGGCTTCTAGGAACCCATAGGAAAGACAAAAGGGAGAGAAAAAAATATTAGATAGAAATTCACAACTGACAGTTAAAGGAAAATGTAGAACACAGAGAAAAAAATTGAACCATGACACAAGCTGTATCAAATGCGAGCACACAACTTCATGAATAAAATATTGTTCATAGCAAGATTGGGTGCCCTGGGAAAGCCCTTCACTACTTCACACTTTCTTGGAAGGTTTGATAGTGAGTGAACAAAACAACAAGAAAAAGTAGAAGACGGGGTGTTCAGGGTCAAGCTCCTTCTCTGCAATAAGAAAAATGATATTGGTAATTTACTGTTGGTAAACATTTACATTTTCCAGTATAATTTTACCCATTATTAATTAAAATTTGTATTAAGGTTATGCGTTTGTCTGAAAATGCTGAGACAGATATCCTTGGAGAAATTTTGCACTATTAAAATCATGAAGTTAAAAGAGAATTCACCCTCCATCATTAGTAAGCTAATAAATCAAAGGTCATTCCAGTAGAGGAGGAGAGAATTTACTGGAACCTCGGTCTTCATTTCCTTATAGAAAAATGAGTCTATACCTGTAATACCAAGTGCCTGATAAAATAACATCATCGGTGTTTAAAAAGATTCATGAGTGGTTTCAAATTGTCCTGGCAGGCAAGAAAGCTCAGCAGGAGTTCTGTTTGGCTGTCTTCCATACCATTTTAAGGATTGTGCATTGGGTCATGTGAAGTTATGCTCTGGGAAATTCTTTAGTAGATTTTAACTTTTACTCATAGTATTAATAAGCACCTCATAAGCTAAATGATTAGAAAGGTATAGAATATAAAATTTCAAAATCTATTTTACATGTTTAGAAAAAGTACTTGATTTTTAACCCTCTCCTAGTGTAATCCGTCCCTCAAAGGAGCCATCATTTATTGACTCCCAACAGTACTTATTCCCCTTAGTTACATTTACAAAGAGAGAAATGAGAGATTCATTTTCAATTCAGGGGCTTATGAATCACACACAATTCCAAAATTAAAAGCAACATTCAGAAACAAAGTCCTTCCCTTCCCCGTATTTTTCATACCCCATCCTGTGCCTTCTTAACAATTTACACTATTTAATACTTTATGTATAAGTTGGCCAAAACAATGTCAATATAAAAGGAGGCCCCATTGTTCCCTGCTCTGTACCCTTTTTTCATCTATCTTAAGAATATAAGTGTTGATAAATGTCTTCATTCATCATTTATTTATGAGATTCACAGATTAATACATTTAGGAGGCTTCTATGACAAGACTACAGTTTTACAAAAGCTTTGCATACATATCTGTCAGTGAATTAAACAGAGCAAAGGTAAAGAATACATTATGATGAGGGGCTGTGCTCATTCTTTTATAAGCTTTTGTATCTTTTTCTCAACCTGTTTCCAAATATTTAACCTCTTTTTGTTTACTAAGTATTTTCTTACTATGTCCTATTTTTACTTTTGGATTGTGTTTTCTCATCCTTAGAAGCTAGTCTTCTGCTTTTACATTGAATTGAAGGTATATGTGTCTGAAACACAAAAATTCTTTAAGGGTGTTTGATACTTCTCTATCATTTTTCTTTAAAATTTGTATGTGTAAACATAGATTCATAGCAGGGATTGAGTGTAAGCAACTTGGTCATGACTCAGAGTTACCTTTTCACTTATATTAACATTTAACTGAATGGCTCTGTAATATTTTTAATGGCTTACAAATAATTTCACTTCTTAATATCAACAGCCCTCAAGTTGCTAGGTGTACCAGTAAATGCATATATCTCAAATGGTCCTGTTGAAATACTTTGCTGAATTTAGGGCAAATTGTGAGACAATCATTGATAGCTACTTCTGAGACACAGATTTTACTGATGAATATGTAATCTGAAGTCAGATTGATTTTGGTTTCAGCAATAGAGGCTTAATATTTTAATGTCGGCTACCAGATTGGAGAGATGACGCTTCAGTTATATGACCAGCTGTATAGGCCAGAAAATCCTTTCAAACACACACACACACACACACACACACACACACACACACACACAGAGAGAGAGAGAGAGAGAGAGAGAGAGAGAGAGAGAGAGAGAGTGAATGGCCTCTTGTCTGTGAACTAATTACTAATTGCAATTAATGGGGTTTTTGAGAGGATAGAAAGAAAGATTTCAAAGTGATACTTAAACTATTAAAGATGTAATTATGTTATGTGTATTTTTGTCTGCTAACAGTTTTTGCAAAATAAATCCAAGATGAAAACTAACTGAATATCAAGTTTAACTTCACTGATATTTTTGAGAGACAAAAATCATTGCATATGACAAAAATATGTTAGTGGAATCCTAGTTTAGTTGTTTGTTTTATACACACACACTCACCACTGGAAGTAAAAGAGGCACTGTTCTCTCTCTCCACTGTTGGAGACAGCTGCTTTCAATCACAGATTTCCAGAGCACTGTGGTGTACTTTCACTGTGTTTGGCATACATTTGCCCTCTATTAACTGGCACCATCTGCCCACCCATCTCTAGGAAAGCCAGACTTAATAAGTAAATCATCACCATAGTTTGAGACTTCCGACTAAGTCTCTTAACAGGGCCATGACTAAATTCTCTCATATCAGAATATTTATTTACAAAAAATGTCTGAAATAAGTACAAAGTCATTATATTTTGTGATAATAAAATCATAATATTAATATCATGCTGAGACAATAAACCATAGGAAACTAGTGGTTGCTGAGAGAAAGTGAATGAATGAATGAATGAATAAATGAATGAGAAAATGAGGCTCAATCAGAGATGAGCCCTAGAAATGGTTATCCAATCAAACCAGAGTAATTTACACAAAGACAGCACTGAATGAATCCAGCAAGTTATATCTGTCTGTCTGTCTTTGTGAATATGTAAGCATCCATATATGTTCATATATGTGACAATAACAAAAAGAAAAAGATGCTGTCAGTGTGCGAGTGGGGCCAGTGGAGGGAGTTAGAGGAAGGAAGGAACTTGTTAGGGGCTGGAGGAGGGAAACGGAATAAGGAAAGTGATGCAATTAGTTTATTTTAAAATGTTTATAATTAAAAAGAAAATTAAATGTCTCAAGCAATGTGATGTGAATATGCTTAATTAATATGCCACTTCACTTAGTAATTTCTATACCTTGAATGTTATTTTGGGTTTTCCCTCTGCTTTCCTAAAGATCAGCTTACTCAATTCCAATCTCTCCCACTTTTCTCGTGGGAGTGAGTGTGCATGTGTCTGTGTGTGAGTGTGTGAGTGTGTGTACATGTGTGTGTGAGAGTTTGTGTGCATGTGTCTGTGTGCATGTGCCTATGTACATGTTTTGAGAGGTTTGTGTGGTTGAAGACATGGTTCACCACATCTGGCCTTTAAGTGGGTGACAAGTGATGGGGATCCAAACTTGGTTCTTTCTCATTGGAATATAAGCACTTTATCAGCTAAACCATTTCTTGCCTCTTGATCCTGATGTTTTACAAGCGAAGGCCTCACAGAGCCGGGCCCAAGGTCAGAACTAAATGTCCTGATTCTGTTTCATTAGATTCCATGCTGTGAACTCCCTACTGCTCTGAACTTACAGGGGACTCCCCTCTATGAATATACAGCTCACTGCAGCTCCTCACAGGCTCTGGGAAGGAAGACAGATACCTATGTTTCTCCAGGCCTCATGTCATGCTAGAGCCTTCTAGGAGTGTTTATTGACTTCATTTTATGGCTTATTAAGGTAAATATTACATCTGCATTTGGTAGTTGAGCAAAGCAAGACTTGAACATTTAAAAGAAGCTCAAAGTTGGGCTAAACTGAGTTGTACTAAAACATGGACTGAGAATATTGATATCCTGACTGTGTCAAACACATCGAGGGAAGGAGCAACCAGCATGAAAATGGAAGAGAGTGTGGGTTAGACTTCAGACCCCAGAGGGAGGTAAGGGAGGAAGAGAAGATACCAGAACATACTCCACAATAAAGAGATAGGACCAAGAATGAGGCTGATAGAGATCTTGCTTGGAAAAGACAGCCTACTTTCTGTTGATTTGCCACCTGATTCTGGTAAAAAACCTGCCTTTGTTGACATGGATTCATTTATAATAAAGTCCTCAACCTGCAAATGAACAAGTTAAATTGGAAAGTTTGTTTCTTATTCAATGGTTAGTATGTATGAATGTCTCAATTTTTGAAAAACTCTTTCATTCTGTTTAACAATAAGATCAAGCTGTTAAAATTATTTCCCTTCATGTTTTCTTTAAGTCTGAGTAATTCAGTGACTATTTATAATGGGAAAAATATAATTTAAAATTAAATTTATAAATGAAAGTCATGTCAAAAATGAATAAGATTTTATGTGTTTGAAAGAAGACCATTAAGGAAGTTTTACATGAGCTAATTCAGTAATTTCCAGGAACACATTTTGAGAGGTTAACAATCAAAATTACTCTGATTTACACAGTATAGAAACCTTACCTGAACTAGAGACAAAAAGGAAGAAAAGAAAAGAAAGAGGCATCACACCAAGCAAAGGAACACCTATAGAGTGATGCTGCAGCCACTGAGAAAGGCTGAGACTGGCAAGCTAGCTAAAGGTCATCAGGTGTCTGAGCAAAAGGAGCAGCAACGCCTCATTTCCCTTCTTCCCATGCTGCTGTTGAAAGTGTAAAATGTCACCTTTGCTTTCCCATAATTTAGAAGATGAAGACAGCAAAATCACTTGAAAAATCCAACCACATATTCTGAGAGTAAACCTCTCAGTTCTAGTGACACTGATGTCTCGGTTTAATGGGTTATTTTCTTAAAGAATTATTATTATTTTTTTAATTTGTGTTGTATGGCTATGTGTATACTTGTGTGTCTGTGTGTTACCTTTGCATACAGTTACCAGGAGAGGCCAGATGAGGGTGCCAGATCCCCTGAAGCTGGCTTTGGTGGTCCAGATGCTGTGAGCCTCTGCTATGAGTGCTGGGAACACAACTCAGGTTTTCTGGAAAATTAGCAAGCTGCTTTGGCATCCAAGCCATTATGGTGGGACTCTTCACTCCTTTGATTATTTTTAATTCTGTAACCTACACATTTTCTGTTCTTGATGTCTGAGGTTTCATCTTAGTAATCCTTTCCTTATTTCTCTATTTTCTTCGCTGTGGAGTCTATTTCATCACTGTGGTCTTTATTATAACAAGTATACTTACAGCAGAGTTCTATTTAAGTGCACCTGAAACAGCTCACTTGGGGGATGAGCCCTGATATATGCCTGTCTTCTTGAAACCATCCCCTTTTTCTTCAGTAATAATATCACAGGCCTCATTCCAACTGTATCTTGTTTTTTAAATTTTATTTTATTAATTTATTCTTATTACATCTCAGTGGTTATCCCATCCCTTGTATCCTCCCATTTCTCCCTCCCTCCCATTTTCCCCTTACTCCCCTCCCCTATGACTATGACTGAGGGGGACCGCCTCCCCTTGTATATGCTCATAGGGTATCAAGTCTCTTCTTGGTAACCTGCTATCCTTCCTCTGAGTGCCACCAGGTCTCCCCCTCCAGGGGACGTGGTCAAATATGGGGCATCAGAGTTCATGTGAAAGTCATACCCCACTCTCTACTCAACTGTGGGTCCTGCTCAAACTATGGCTCCAGCCAAGGACAATACAGGCTGCAATCTACAACTGTATCTTGACTTGAGAGATACGCTTGTCACGCAGCTCTTAGCTAGCTGGCTCAATCGTGATGGTCCTTCTGTCAATGTCTTGAACATTGTAGACACTGCTCCATTTCTATCTGAGAATGCTATCATTTGCTGTATCAACCTTATATCGATCAGCAATTTTATACCATTTCCATGACAACACTGAGCCCGTTCTCTTGCCTTTTCCATTTTTCCACCTCTCTCTCCCTTGCCTTCCTCCCTATTTCCTCCTACTTCCCATTTCTGCACTGTCTTTTCATCCTCTCTGCTCCTGTCCTCACTTCTTCTTTCTTCCCATCCCTCTTATCACCATCCTTTTGTCAGAGCATTTGCTACATCTGTGCTTGTCCTCTGGAGTGGGGTGTAATCTCTCTGGCTTCTACACCGGATACTGAGGACAGGGACAACATTAGTCCAGTTCACACACTCATCTTCACTGCTGTGGGCATAGAAAGTTCTGCATGAACATTTATTGAAGAATTAAACAAAACCATTTTTTAAACTCTTTAACATATGCAAGACAGATATATTACTCTGTCTCCTCCATTCTTCCAGAATAAGCAAGTGGCGGAAAGTAATTCCATACTTCCACAGGTGTTTCATGAAGACATTGATAGTTTTGACAATAGTATGTCTTGTGATTTTTTTTTAAAGGTGAAAACACCCATTAATTTTTTAAATAAAATGTATCAGCGTTTAAATATCTAAAAACCAAACTGAGTGATAATGAGATAATTTTTATTTGCATAATAAAATGTATTATGTATTAAAATATACATAATACATATACACATTTTATATGTGTTATATATGTATTATATAAAATAATACATGTTTATGTACCTATACAAAAGATTGATGAATATTCTCAGAGTTCCTATACTTAATTTATATTTTCTTTGAGAAATTATGTTTACTCATTATTACATTTAAAAGGAAATTGCCTGGGGCTGGAGAGATGGCTCAGTCATTGAGAGTACTTGTTGCTCTTTAGAGGAACATGTTTAAGTTTCAGAACCCACACCTGCCTCAGAACATCTCTAAGTCATATTCAAGTAGATCTAATTTACTCTCTGATTTCTGCAGGCACAGGCACCAATATGTCACTCACATGTATGTATCAGTAAAACACTCATGCACATAAAGAAAAATGTATATATATATTTAAATTTTTTAAAGAAATTTTCCTCCTCCACGATAACTGTTCAAATATATGTATAGGCTTTAAATATTGATATGTAGCATGATATTTATTGAAATTCATTAAAAGATTTTGAACTTCCCTTTTGTCAAACCGCCATTCAAAGGCCAATTCCATACACACTTTATTTTTACTTATTTCCCCATGTTTTATGTGTGTATGTGTGGTGTGCTTGTGCCCATGTATGGGTACATGAGCATATGTACATTGGTGTGCATGCACAGCAGTGTACATCCATGTGGAGACCTGAGGTTGATGTCATGTTATCATCATTCAGTCATCCACCTTACTTATGAGGCAGTCTCTCTCAGTCAACCTCAGAGCTCATTGATGTGGTTAGGGTTTGTAGCCAACTCACTCTGGGAATCACCTATCTCTTTCATTAGAAGCTTAAATTATAGGCCAGCCACTATTACACCTGAGGTTCACGTGGGTTCTGTAGATCCAGCCTCAGGCCTTCAAGCTTGCAGCACAAGGGCTTTCCCACTGACTAATGCCTGAGCTCCATTTTCACTTCTGAGTTGCTTGCCTGAGTAACCACACAAGGCCTACACTCTCTGTCATGGCTGACAAACTTAACAATACAAACTCATGCCACCCAGGTAAAGTTGAATGTCCACCAAAAAAGAGAACCTTGTCATCTGTCAGAATTAGGCCACATTTGAGACATTCATTCTTATATTAAAAACTTTTTTGTTTTTTTTTATTATGCCAACTCAAAATGGCAATTGATTTTATAACTGATTTGTAAATTCTAGATATCCTTAATTTTATAGCTCAAATAACTATTTTTTTTACCAATGCTGGAAAGAAAAGGCAGAGTTATCACTGTTGTTTTTCCAAAATAATTTTCTTGCCGGAGTTAGAGCTCCATGGAAAAGCACTTGCTTGGTATACAGAAAGCCATGTGTATGAAAAGCAAAATTTGGCCATCTTAAATTAAGTTCAAATTCTTTTCTAACATCTTTTTTTTTTTACCTGAATGATTTTCTTTCTTGTGACTTCTGTCATGATTTCAAGTCTCAATAAAAAGAACTTCCCGTGGAGAAATCGGAGGTCTCTCAGTTCACCCATACGTAGAACTCTGGCCTGGTCCCTGACTCTGAGTGGTACCTGTGTGCCCCTTAGGAATGCCCATCTTCATGTGCCACTGCCTCCAAATTTTATTTTTAAAGACATATTTATTTTTATTTTTTGGTTTAGTATTTTGTCTGCATGTATATATGTGTACTGATACCATGGAAGTCCTGAAGAGGACATTAGATTCCCTGGAACTGTAGTGATGGATGGTTGAGAGCCCACCGTCTGGGCACTAGAAATCAAACCAAGGTTCTCTGCAAGAGCAGCAAGTCCTCTTACCTGCTGAGCCAACTCTGCAGCCCAAAATCCGCCTTTTTGGACACAACTTTCACCATCCTCCAAGATTATCTTGTGCTTTCTCTGTCTGGCATTATTCCACACTGTGTAACTCCTGGTGTGTGTATGAGTGTTCATGCACATGGGTTTCACTATGTTGATTTTGATTTTAGTGTCTGAAATGTGTCTGTAACTCACAAGACCATGGACTCTGTTCTCTTTAATTTCTTCTCTTCATTTAAAAATTCACTTTATTGCTTTTATTTATGTGTATCCACATATGTTTGCGTGGGCCGTGGAAGCGAGACGAAGACTTCAGCTACTGCTGGAGGTACAGGTAGTTGTAGCTGCTTGATGAGAATTCTGGGATTGAACTCGGATTCGCTGGGATTACAGCAAGGACTTTTCACCTCTGAGCCATCTCTCCACCCTCACCTCCTTTTCTTGGCATAGCATGAACAAGCAACTTTAGGAGTTTCTACTGCACGGAATAATGAGTTTATGGCTGACACACTGTGTGTCCGCCTCCGAGAAACAGGGGATCCTTATGTTTCCTTGTGCTCTCTCACCACTGAGACAGACTCCAAGCTATGTAGAACTCATCTCCTATAACAGCCCCCTTGCAAGATTTCATAGATGTTGCTATCTATTAAAAGTGTATCATAAAATAGTACCAAGCTTGGGAAGATGTCGCCTTTATCAACCAGCTGTTTTGGACACTATGGTCCCAGTATTGCTGATAGGTTTGCTGTGTTATTTCTTCAGCTCAGAATAGTAACAGAAGTCAGGGAATAAGGTGGTTGGGTTTCCAAAGCTCTCCTATAGCTTTCGAGTTAGCTACAAAAAGAAAAAAAGTATAAACTGCTTGAATATGATGCTATTACAAAATATAGCTATTATTTCAAATGCACAGTGGTGCCTGTAGTAATGGATGAGATGGTAATTTCATCCTAAACTGTAGTTTTCAATGGCTTATTTAACATGAACTCCCAATTTACAATGTTGACTGAAACTTCTCAAGCTTGTTTTCATGCCCTGGGGGAGTTTCATAAAGAGCAGAGATAGAAATCTCTTTAGCTGTCTTATTGAAGCATAGAAAAAATATAACATTCTCCCAACTATTAAAATTTGGGAATATTTTGGTGACATGTACATTTTAAAATGCTTTTCAATGCTTAATCTTTCACATAGGTATATTGTTCAGAAAGGACAGACTGTGTAATTTAACATACTCTTCAAACATTTAAAGTAATTAAAGATAGATGTTAAAATTTTAATCACATAAAATGTTTTTCTTAATTGAGTATGCCTTCTATAAGATCACGTTGTTATGGTGCTATTAAAGGGTGCCTAATTTCACTTATTTATCTTTGCTAAACACTACTCTATGGCCACATGCAGTCAGCTGGCAGGCACTATAGTTGACATCTATGTCAAGGGGCACTTGCAAATACTTGCTCATTTGTATTCTTTTTTTTAATTCTAGTCATGTCAGTTTTTCATTACTCACCAAGATTCCCAAAGCGCTGACAGTGTGGCTATTGCTGTTTTTGTCTGCTTTCTGGGACTGTCATTGTTGAGGATATCATAGATGTATCTACTGTCCTGCCTGAATTTCCCAAGCTAGAGTCATTTGAGAAGAGAGAATCTGTCTTCATCAGCTGGGCCTGTAGGAAAGTCTGTGAGGTGTTTTCTTAACTAATGATAGAAGTGGGTGGTACTACCATGGGTTGTGAGTTGCTTAACCAAAAGACTGAGAAAGCAATGGGGAACAAGCCAGTTAATAGAATTCCTCCATGCTCCTGTCTCCAGGTTCCATCCTTGAATTCCTGCTCCAAGCTTCCCTTCATGGCAGACTGTAAGCTGTAAGAAGAACCCACTTGTCCCCAAGTAGATTTTCGTCGTGGTGTTTATCAGAGCAATAGAAGGCAAACTGAGAAGGACTTAAAAATTGATTTTATTTTATTTTTTTAACCTTCCTTAAATTAGAACTCCTAAATTTGGAAGAACACATTGTGCTCACTTAATTCTATCACTCTCTGGGTGTTTTTAAAGGACTGCAAAGTGGACTGGAAATCCTAAAGGACTTGCATGTAGCTGAGACAAATAGAAAAGTACTATGGGGTACAGAGGAGGGTGGAAGACATTTGTTCTCGTCCTGGATTTAGAACAGGAAGTGATTTCAGGCTCTCTTTTTTCCTGTGATCTTTGGTGGTTTAGCATCGGCAAGTGCCTTTACCAGTTCAGCATTCTTGCTGGCATGAATTATGACTCTATTATTACAAAGCACCTTTATTAGAATCTGGGTGGTGCCTGCTTTCGACTTCCAGTTCCTGTCTGGCCAAGATTGATCTTTACGTATGCTGTAATTTTATTTTTACAGTCTCCCCCTCTAATTGGGTCTTAGGATCCATACAGTACTGTGTTCTTATATATACACAGTTCGTGTCTTGATGGTCAGCTGTCTTTGATTCTCTTCCTTATGCAGCTGCTGTGAAGTCAGCAGACAGAAGGAGATGCTGGGCCTTGGTGAATCTGCTGGTGGAGAGTGATTTCTTATGAAACAGAATTATTCACAAAGGATGATGAAGCATGGTTCTAAATCATGGACACAAGTGTGGGTTACCCTAAACTAGGGACCTCCGTAGAGGTGGACACACCTCAGCACGCTGCTTTTATTTGGCTTTGTTTTTAAAACTATATGTGACCTTAGGAAGAATACTCTTTTTGTGGTGTGTGTGTGTATGTAAAGTGAGAATATGAAATATCTCTTCTATGGTTCTTTCCTAAGACAAAATATCTTCCTTTCCAGTGCCCCAGGTTTCTATGAATTGTGGAGAATGGCTAAAACCACAGGGAGGGAATACTGTGAACTGAGAGTAGCCAGCTTTGTTTTACATTTGGAACTTAAAAGATGAATTTAGCTTCAGTAAAAATGTTATCATGAAGAAAAATGTGGATAAATATATGTATATACACTTCCGTACAACAAAGGCTACTGCCCCGGTTAGTCTTAACTGTCATTCTGATAAAGCTTTGAATCACCTGCAAGAGTCAGCCACGAGTGATAGTCCATAAAAGGTTTCTTACGGGCAAGTCTGTTGATTATCTTAATTGATACAGGAAGATCCAGCCCACAGTGGGTCCTCCTGTCTCTTGGGCAGATGGTTGTGGGCTGCATAAGCAAGCCATCTAAGCCTAAGGCAGTGTACTAGCCAGTTAGTGGCATTCCTCCATGCTAAGCCTAAGGCAGTGAGCTAGCCAGCTAGCGGCATTCCTCCATATTTTCTGCTTGAGTTCCTCCTGACTTCTCTCAGTGATAGAGTGCGACCCGGCAGTGTAGGCCAGATAAGCCCATTCTCCTCACAAGTCGCTTTCAACCAAAATGTTTTATCACAGCAATAGCCCAGAATTAGAAGAGCCATGACTATGTCTTAGCTAGAAAGACAAGGCATGTACTCCCCGCATGTGTGTTGCATGGCATCTAAGTTACATAAAGAGGTTTTTGCACGTTCGCCCTTAAGTGCTGTTACTCCATGGAGGGGACCCTTTTATGGTGGTTATTTTGTATGGAGGTATAGAAAAGCTGTGAAACAAGAAGGCTCCAAATTATTATCTTCTCTTCTTTTCTCTCTTCTGACCAGGGGAGCTTCATTTGACTTACTTGTTCCTTTAAATTCTATAGACTCTGGTCTTTTCCTCATGGTGCCTTGAATATAACAGAGAAGCGAACCACCAGGATTGAAAGTTTAAAAGTGTTTCAGTTTCTTTTGTCAAACTCTTTCTGGAAGTAAGCTTAGGTCACATGAATGCGGGTCAGCTCCATATCTGTGGTGGGGCAGAGGTGAACGTTGTAACTCCTATTTAGGGCGTGAGCTCATCTTGAAGATCACAATGGCTGGTCATCCATTATGATGACCTATAGAAGTTTTCAGACCTGGAGAAAAGAGGTGAGACTTCATCTCTGAATCTTTTTCTTTTTAAAAAAGCATCAAGAAGGACTCTAAATATGTAGTTGGGAAGAAAGTTGAGATCTGGAAAGACTAGCAAGGGTCATATTTCTTTAAAAATTATTTCCCACATCTTGGAATTCACTTTGTCTACAATCCATGTCTGTATTGATTTTAAGTATAAAGGCAGGATTTCCCTGTGTAGCCTGGCTATCATGGACTTACTTTGTGTACCAGGCTGGCCTCAAATTCACAATAATCTGCCTGCCTCTGCCTTCCAAGTGCCAGGTGTTGTCGTGCATACATTTAATCACAGCATTTAGGAGGCAAAAGTAAGTTTATTCTATATATCTAATAGTTTACACAACAGAGTGGCTCAGTGTTCCATCAGCTTGCACGGGTTAAGGTGGTGCTTCTTGGGCCATCAGAAGCGTGCTGCGGGAGACCCTTACAGCCAGAATGCAGACATTCCCTCCCGCTCTCGCCCCCTGCTTTGCTTTATGTTCATGCTTAGACTTAGATCGACATGGTTTTGAATGCATTTCTGATACTTTGTCTTTTCCCAGAGGATACCTCTTTCCCTTTTCCTGTCATTACTCTTTATTTGGAGACCATCTGGGTACACACATTCCCAATTCTAACTCATTGAGAACCTGTTGACTGTTTTTAAAAACCTGAGATTCTATCTCTCTGTCAGGAGCAGGTTAAGACTAGAGACTTTATGGTAGAATATATATATTCTCACACTTGTCTCACACTTGTCAACACTTGTACATACTAGCCAGTCATTTTGTTACTGGCTATTCCTGAAGAAATGTGATCGGAATGGATACTAGGCATTGGGCTATTTCCAGAAGGCATTTACACAATCAAGCCCATTCATGAAAACTATGGAAAGGGCAAATTGAACTTTACAGCATGATTTGTAGTATTTTAATAAATCATACACTATGCTGAAATCCTGTACCTTTTCATGCCAATTTTTGGAAATCATAGAGCTTTTTTCACAGTTTACTTCTAGTCACAAAAATATTTGTGATTTAAAACATTTGAAGGGAGTTCACTGGGTCATACATTTCACTTACCTGTCTGCTTGTTTGTTTGTTTATTGTCATTTTTGTTTTCCTCACCAAGGCAAAATTTCTTTGTGTGGCCCTGGCTGTCCCATAACTCTCCCTGCAAACTAGCCTAGCCTAGAACTCCTATTTTAAATTCTTGATACTGATTTTTAAAATATTTTATTGTATTTATTTGTGTGCAGGCTAAATGGAACATGCATGAGTGTTTCTAACATTGATCACAGTTAAGGAAGGTGCTATGTGAAATCCCCTGTAGCTATGCAACAGATTCATAGGTGTGTGCATGCATGCGTGTGTGTGTGTGTGTGTGTGTGTGTGTGTGTGTGTGTGTGTATGTGCGTGTATGTCTGTGTGTGTGTGTGTGAGAGAGAGAGAGTGTGTATGTGTATGTGTGTGGGTGTGTGTGCGCACGCGCACGCGCACGCGTGTGAGTGGATGTCAGGGGATTGCTTGTAGGAAGGAGTCTGTTCTCTTTTTCCACTCAGTGGATGTCAGGATTGAATTCTCATCATCCCTTGATTCATTTTAAGTTGCGGATCCTTGAGGGCATTTGGCTTCCTCAGCACCAGTTAGTTAGCAAGTTTTCCCTTTGTTCTATGTAAGGATTTTTGTTTTTCAAATTGCTCTTGTTTTGTCATTGTTGCTGTTACTTTTTTTTTTTGTATGAATGTGAGTATAAATGTGTGTGTGTACATGTACCCTAAGCAGTCAGATAAGACATGAAATACCAGGGATCTAGTGTTACAGGCAGTGGTGACCTAGCTGATATAGGTACTGGGAACAGAACTTGGGTCCTCTACAAGATCAGTATGTGTTCTTTTGTTCTTTCCTACTGACAGCCACATAACTGTTTAAATGGTATTTTCATCTCCCCCTTTTTTTTCCAGATTTTGTATATATTGTTATTTTTCTTCCTTTTTTTGGGTAAGATTTCACCTGCAGTCTGATTTTAAGTCTCAGGTGATGCACACTATTTTTCTCTTGCTATTTGTAGCAATCTGTTTTAGTTAATGAAATTTAGTTTATGTATGCTTTAAAAGTACTGTTTGGCCCATGCATTTCTGGACCTACACATTGAATTTTTTTCCAACATTTGGAAAGTTTTCAGCTATTAATCTGTTAAATATTTTTGTATGTTTTACCCTCTGTTGACCTTCTAAAAACCCAAAATTCAGATATTTGTTTACTTAATGGTATATCATAATTTCATAGGCTTTAAATTGTATTTATCTTCCCTATCTCCTAAGTTATTTCAAAGTACCTGTTTTCAGTCTTAGAAATTCTAGTACCAGAGGTGTGGTTTTTTTGGGTTTTTTGTTTGTTTGTTTTTGTTTCTTTAACAAATTTTTACACTCTGATTACAGTCCTCCCACTCTCTTCCTCTTCTTTCTTTCTCAGAAAAGGGGGGCCCTACCCCTTAAAAACCCATGCTGGCACATCAAGTCCCATTACTGAGGCCAAATAAGGCAGCTCTGTTAGGTAAACGTAATCCAAAAGCAGGCAGCATGGTCCAGGTCAGATACATATAGTGAATTTCTTCATTTCTAAGAGGTTTTTTTTTTTTTTGAGTCTTTTAAAAAAGTGTCTTTGCTAAATTTCTGACTCAAACTGTGAATTGTTTTACTAATTTTGATCTTGTTGAAAATGTCATATTGAGTTGTTTTTCAGAAAAATCATCAGTTTCCAATTTCTGAGGACCACTGCTAGAGAGAGACTATGTCTCTTTGATAGAACTATATTATCTTGGTTTTTTTGCTATTTCATGTGTCCCCCTGTCAGTATTTCTGCACAGGGGATAGGGGCTACTAATAAGTCTGCTGCCACAGATGAAGACTATCTCCTTCCCATGAGCCCTATGGGTATGCTGCATAGCTACAGGGGATTTCGCATAGCTTCCTGAACAATGTTAGAAACACTCATGGATGTTCCATTTAGCATGAACAGCAAGAGTTCACGGGCTTCTTCCTTAACCTTTAGCAGCAGTTCTAGGGAGCACGACTCATATTCAGATCCAGAGCATCTTTCAGGTTTTTTTCCTAGTCTCTACTGGAGTGGCTGCCCTGGTTGGCCCAGGTAGGTTTATCAGCCTGTGTGGCAGGATTGATGAGATACCAGTGATTTTCTGAATGTGTTGGTTGGGGTAGGGCCACTGTGTGGGAGTCTGAACAGGACTGTGAAACTCTTCTCATTATCTGAGTGTTGGGGCTGGAATATGTCAGTTGGCTAAGGCAAGACACTCATCATTAGCTAAAGGCTGTGTTGGTAGCTTTACAAGGACTGATAGATTGACTTGCTCTGAGTGGCTTACCAACCACTTTCTGGAGGACACACATACACACATATGTATACCCCTCCACACACACAGTTGTATCTAACTCTTTGGATAAAAACATACAACATCAAAACTGTCGTTTTAGAACATTTAAACATAGTGTATTAACTCTGAATTCTGTGGCTAATCTTTTTGGCCTTGGAACAGTTCTGGTTCTTTCATGATGTTTTTTAGCACACTTAGGAGACAGATTTTGGTCTTGAGATGTTTTATTTTTATTTCTTGCCTTTAAAAATAATTAATATTTCATTTTCAACTGTCAAAGTTAATGTTGTAAACAAACTTTCGCTTGTGTCCTGGACCATGTTTTAAGAACTGTATCAAGAGTATAAAGCTGAAAATTCAAATATATGTGCTAATATACTTTCTTCTGCACACACTTAAGAGAGGCAAGAATTTCCCAGTTAAATGCCTGCTGCACATTCTGGAATCTAGGTACACTGGGATACAGTGAGCAAGTCAGATGGACCTTAAAAGATGCTTGCTAAGTGGTCTTCTTTAGGAAGAGAGGGTTGCTGATGGTCAAGGACTCATTTTATTATACATGTATTATTCCATGGGGTTATGTAGTACCAGTTGGTCAGCCCTGAAAAATAATATATAAGTTACATTATATGGACTGAACAGGTTGTATTTTTGTGTTTGGGAATACATAGATATATATATATATTCATGTATGCAATAACAATTAATGCGAAATAGACTATAAATTTAAAAGCAAGCAGGGTTATATGTAAGGGTTTTGAGGAATCAAAGGAAAGAGCGAATTGATGTGATTATATTATAATGGCAAAAAATAAATAGTTTTATTCATTAATTTATCTATTTGTTCATTTTATATCCCAATCACAACCCCTCTGCCCCCTCTCCTGCCAGTCCCACCCATTTCCTCCATACTCCTCCTCCAGGTACCAACACACCCTGGCACAGCTAGTTGCATCAGGACTTTCAATGGGTGCCTCTCTTTCAATGAGGCAAGACAAGGCAGCCCTGCTAAGGAAACAGGATCCAGAAGGAGGCTACAGAGTCCAAGTCAGAGACTTGGGTACATTTGTTAAGGGACTTATTTGAGGACCATCAGCCTATCAGCTTCATATGTATAGGGGACGTAGGACCAGTCTATACATGTTCTTTGTTTGGGGTTTCAGTATCTATGAGTCCCTATGAGCCCAGGTTAGTTTGCCTGGATACAGGATATGGCCTCTTCAGTTTCAGTATTCCCCACATCTAGGAGTCTCAGCTAAGGAAATATTTTTAAATGCAGTACGGGCAGAAACATAATGGAATGGATTCCTTCTTTAGCTGAGGCTGTGTACAAATGTGTTCTGTGCATCCAGCCTGGTCTCACATTCTGGTTCTTTTGTGGTGTCTCCCACATACTCCACTGGTGGAACTTGCCAAGAAGTGTTTTTTTTGGAAAAGAACTTTTAAAATGACAAGAATCTACCAACAATAAAGTGCAAGGTTTTGAGCTAGATAGTTTTTTGATGAGGAAATAAATAGGGAGGGCAAAGTTTTGAAGACTGTAGGCAGGCAAGATTAAGTTAGAACACTTATTTTTTAAAAGGTGCGAACTTTAACCTGTCAAGTCAAGTGGTGAGGAACAAATGAGACAATGCTTGGGGAACTCCTAGAACCTGGTGCACAGTAAGTGTTAACACTTCTGACACAATTAGGAAAATAAATTACACAAGATTTCTAATATAAACAGAATACGTGTGGACTAAGGCAACATGTCACCGAATATTTACAGGTTTAATTTCTAGATTATTGTGTTTATAGACACTGTGAGAGGAAGTCTCATTGATCATGGACGCCAGAAAATTTAATTATCCAAGAGATGAGTGGGGGTTGGTGGAGAGTCAGGCCCTAAAAATGAAAGAAAAATTCCATGGAGAATGGAAGATAAACACAACATAGGCAAATTAATTTAAAGATCAAAAAAGAAAATATAATTCTCTCTCTCTATATATATATATATACATTTTGTGAGCTAAACAAACAACTATGTCCTATAATGAAATAAGCTTTTTCAAAATCAAGTTTAAATATTGATAAGTATCAAGGCCAGAGTCCTAATCTTGAAGATTAACAGACTTTTGGCCACTGACTGGGCCTTAAAAGGCACGGCTATTTAGCAGCTATCCTTAAGGCATTATTGTAGTCCCAAGAAGAAGTTAACAGGAAACACATTTCTACAAGAAAACAAAAATCCCAGCCTGAATTTCAGAAATCACCCATTTGTGATTATTAACAAGAAGAAGCAACATTAAAGCAAAGCAAATTTAATCAGGTTAGAGAATAGAGTAGGGAGAGAAAAGTCAGTTGCTTTGTGCTCAGTGCTGAGAAGCTGTCCTGTTAATAGAATGAATGTGGACAGGGAGATGTCTCTCCACGCACTTTGAAGGCTTTGAAAAACAAAAGCAGAACAGAATCATTCTGCGCTGTTCATATTTGTTCATCATAAAGACCTTTTAATTCATCTATTCATTGTATACGTGTGTGTGTGTGTGTGTGTTTGTGTGTAGTAGGTGGCAGGTATTTCCATGGCACATACAGAAGTCCGAAAGCCTAATTGGAAAAATATAACAAACAAACAAGCAAAACAAAACAATAAATGTACTATGCTAACGATATAAGCCTAATTGGAAAAATTAAGGTATAATTATTTTTGTTTTTTAGAACGATGACCTTGGCTAGTAAAAACTCTTTTGTACGTTTTCCAGTGTAAATGCAAACGTAAAAGTCTGTTTGTCTTGTTTAGTCACTTCTTTTAGCCAGTTGAAGCAGTGTAATGAAACTCAAGTGGGTTTGAATTAATAAATAAATGGTACATATCTTTTATGTTAGGACACGTTCACCTTCCAGCCTCTGCACGTGCAGGCCACCCACCCTGTGTCTGAGCATCTCATTACTGTTCTAACCTTTCTCTTGTGTAACCATATTCACTTTTACTTTTACCTTTCTAAGTTTCTTACTGTTTTCATTTCTGTAATATCCAAAAGGAAGCCATTTCATCTTTATCCTCATATTTCCAATATATGTACATATATATAGTAATGATTGCTTGTATGAATATATACATACATTACCAGTGTATATGTGTGTATATATTAATGATATTTTAAGAATAATTTTGAAATAGTGGGCTTCATTTACTTTTTAAATATATATAAATAACCTAGATGCTAGAGTGATGGCTTAGAGATTAAGTGTGCATCAAGAGGACTCAAGCACAGTTCCCAGCACTCTCATAAGCAGCTCACAACCACTTACAACTACACACACACACACACACACACACACACACACATTCTTTGGCCCCAAATAATAACTGACACACTCATTATTGAACTCCATTACATAGACACATCAGTTTTTGAGTGATGTATGAGTTTCTTAAATTTCCGCGTATAGGAGAATCACTTGGGGAACTCAGTAACTTGTAGGTTCCAAGGTTTTATCTGGGTGATACTTGATAATTTGTGTTTTCATCTTTTGTGTCTGTGTTTTTCTTTTCTTTTAATTAAAAAAACTATCAATGCATCATCTATCTACCTATTATCTATCTATCTATCTATCTATCATGTATGTATATATGTATTTATCTATCTATCATCTACCTATCTATTTAATTTACAGTCTGATCATACTCCCTCCCTCCTCTTTTGCCCCCTCCTGCCTCTTCGTCTTACACCTCTCTCTACTCCTTAGAAAAGGGGAGCCCTCCCCTTGCTTTCCCCTGGACTGATCTCTATCCTCTTTTCTCTCTGTGCCCCCTCTCCTACCCTGTTCCCTCTGTTCAACTGAGTCCACTGTCAATTTTTTTTCCCTTCTGAGTGAGATTTAAGCATCCTCCCTTGGATTCTCCTTGTTACTTATCTTCTTTTGGTCTGCGGATTATATTATGGCTATGCTGTATTATATGGCTAGCTCTTTTGTTACAAGGCCTCATATACTTCCAGGTGGGGCTCAAACCTGCAGAGTAACCAAAGTGGCCCTTGGGCTCTTGGTCCTCTTGCTGCAGACTCTCAAGGACTGGAATTACCATATGTGCCACCATCCCTTCCAATGTCCATTTAAAAAACTTCTCTTCATGATACAAACGGATCCTGAGCCACTTTCTAGAAAATAGCACATTTATGCAAATATGAAAATGTTTCTTCTGAGTAATTATTAGGTGCCAGGAGCCTGCCCTGCAGAATCTTTCTCCAGCAAGGAGACACTGAGCTACACCTAGTGTCGTGCTTCCCAACTGGTAGGTCATGACACTTTCAGGCATCAAATTACCCTTTCATGGGAGTTGTCCAAGACGATCAGAAAGCACATATATTTACATTATATCTCATAGCAGTAGTAAAATTAAAGTTTTGAAATAGCAGAAAAAATAGTTTTATGGTTGGGGTTTACCACAACATGAGGAATTATACTGAAGGGCTGCAACATTAGGAAGGCTAAGCACCTCTGGCCTTGAAAGTTGGATTTGCTTGAGAGAAGCCAACAGTTTACTGTGCAGGGGGACATAGCTGAATTCCACAAGTCACAACCTCCATTTTTGCTTGACTGCCATTGACAAATCTACAAATACACCACTCTTCAAATACTTCCTGAGACAAGACATCCCTGTGTGGCATGACCCAAGAGGAAGTCATTATCAAAATGAGAAAAATACACTGAATAAATATGGAACATTTTAAAACATTCTCTACTAAATTAAATCTATTTTACTTTGAAAGATTAATATATATATTATATATAATATATATATAAAGGAAATGACCAATAAGTGGAAGATTTAAATTTGCTAATGCCATCAAAAGACTTGAACATCTAATCTGTTTTCACAGTATTTTGCTCTTATGTTATTGACCCAAACTAGAATCAGGGAAGGATTCACTCATTTGAGCCAAAGCACCATCTGAAGCACAGGGCTTATTTTATGGGCTGACTTCTGAATAATTCAAGTTTACTTTGATTACTTTAAGTATCCTATACAGCATAGTAGTTAGAATGACTCGTTTTTGCTTATTTATGTTGGTTTAGTTGGAATGAACTCTTATTCTCTGATGGAAAATGGAGGAAAGGTCATGAATTCAGGTATCAAAATAGGAATCTCTTCATAGTTTACTTCCAAATAAAGAAAGACTGAAGACTGGGTTGCTTGATGTTTTGACAGAAGATATTAGTAATAATAATATAAGCATAATCGATAGTGATAGTGATTCAGGCTATAAGAAAACTATAGCTCCTAAAGTTATATCTGAGGACAATGCATATTTCTTCTTAAAATAAGAATCAACCAAAGGCTTTGTTCAGGCAAGGGAGGACAAAAAGATGTAGATTATGTTTAATTAAGACATTTATTCTCTTCAAAAAATACATGTGTTGACCTTGACTTTGGAAGAAGTTTCGGGTTTGGGAGTTGTCTTATTTCTTTCCAGCTTGTAGGAAAGCATTGGGGCCAGCAGAATGGCTCATCTGCGAAAAGGACTTGCTGCCAATTCTGATGGCCTAATGCGCAGATCTACAGGGTGAGAAGAGACTACCAGCCCTCAAGTTATCCTTTGAGTTTCACAGGAATGCCATATAACATGTACACATACAGAGAGAGAGAAACACACACCCGCAAGTGCATGCATATGCACACACACACACATATACACATATGGGTGTACACAAATAAATAAATGTAACATTAAAAATAGAGAAAAATATGTGACATTTTTGATTACTAAACACATGCAGCATCTGCCATGTTTGTATATGTGTGTGTTGTACAGAGATAAACATATATCTCCATTTAACCCAATAATACTAAGGAACATGATAAAAACAAATCACTTTATCTCTTTGCTACAGAAAGCATTCTGTTGAGCAATAAAGAATTAACATAGTTGTTGTTGTGTTTTCAGGAAGTTGGATACAATTGCAGATAATCATATTAAGTGAATTAAAACAGTTTCTGAAGGACAAATGTGTCCTGTCCTTTCTCATTTCTGGATCATGCATTTTATATAGATACATAAAATCATTGGTGTATCTTTTATATGAAAGTAGAAATGTATTTTCTAGGAAGAAAAAGAAAGTGACTGCAGGGAAAGCGGAGAAGGCAAGGAACGGGGAGGGTTTGTGAGGGCAGTTATCTTCGCAATGCATTGTATCTATACATTCAAATGTCCTCACCAAAGCCAGTGCTGAGTATAAAGAAAATAAACCACTTATAATATTATTTTAAAACATTAAATTAAACAGAATCCAAACACAGGGGAGTCATGAAATGGAAGGCATTCTTTCATAATGTAACCCTTAAGGCCTAGAACAATATTCAGCATGCATTCAGGAGAAATTCCACAATGAGTGACTATTTCTGTCTTTACTTTTAAATATACGAAATATATAACTTCTTTTTTTTTAAACGGAATTTAATTTCTATTCTGAATTCTTGTTCTCTGGGGGCAAATATATTATTGTTCAGTTCTAGTTTTTCTCGTGTGAGCCAGTGGAATTATGCGCATGTTCTAAGGAGTTTGTATAGTAACAAGCATTGGGTAGACTTTCTTGCATTCAAAGCCATTTACATGCAGAGGCTTCCAAAGGGAAGCTCATTGGCCTAGTGGGTCCCATCTCCATGCGTGCAAATGGCTCCTTGCTGAGTGAGTTCTTTGGCTTTTTTCCTACTGTGAGCACTGGAGGACCACTGAAGGTCATTTTTCTCCCTCAAAGTCCTAGAAATGGAAGAAAGGATAGTTTAAATAAGTAGTTGAGCACATGTCTAAAGAGATACATTTTAAAAATTTTTTAATTGTGACGAATCCTCAAAAATACGAGTAAAATACAGAAGAAAACTGTGGTCCAAGGTTCTGTGTATATCTGTGGTGGCCAGCTCCAGTAAAATAAAAAAGGCAGTGTCTCAGGAATTAGATGGAACAAGCCAGCACTGTGTGTCTCACTTCTACCAGTGTCCAGCATGCTATGGATTTCTGTGTCTGGTTGAGGGTAGCAGACATGAGATCTTAGTTTCAGGAAGCCAGGGCGATACGGGCGTATAAGTTTCCACAGCCTGTGGAGTATCACTACCCTGGTAACCAACTCTGCCAATGATTGCCTGAAAGAAGACTCTTCAATGAATTGTTCATTTAGATGCCAGCGAAGGCCTCAGCAAGTGGACAGTCTACACAGACATCGCAGACAGTGCAAGAGAGAGGTTCCCGAATTTAAGTTTGAACATAGAATCAAGGATATCGTTGAGGAAAGTCAACACTAAGATGAAACGAATCCACACAAGCACATCTTTGTTGTTTAAAAATGGGCAAAGCTGGAGAGATGTATCAGTAGGTAAGTGAGCAGTTCAATCTCCAACAACACAGCCTGTGTGCCAATCATATATGCAGTTGGGAGCAGAGATGGAAATCACTAGAATTTGCTAAACTCCAGCCTGGCTCCAGGTTTAGTAAGAGACTGCCTCAAGGGAATAAAGTCCTGATAGAGTAGGTCACCCTATATCTTCAGGCCTATATAGGTCACACATGAGTGTGCCTGTACATATCCCATTCACACTCACAGATGGACAGATGGACACACATAATATATCACTAATTAACCTTGTGACCTTTTAACATACCTCAATTACTTTTGAGTCCCTCTGTAGAAAGCATTAGAAGCCTGGCATTTTCTTAACCAAGATGAATCTTCAAAGCTTGGATTAGACAGGGGATTGCAAATCTGTTCATCTCAGGTTCCACCTCACATAATCTCTATTTTCACATATCCCTCCTATCTAATTAACCACTGTAAATATCAGTTGGTAAGAGATGAAATAAAGGGAACAATAATACTAAAACTTATATGTATAAAAATAACCTTAATGTGTTGGACAGGCAATGCAGAAGTCATTGAAAATAATAGGAAGGGACAATGAACCACTAAGTGACTACGACACAGAAACTCATGTGAAAAAGGCATCTTTTTTCAAGAAAGACAGTCCAGGTGTGTAGTGACTCATTGAGCACATGAAAATAAATATATCAACCCAAAATAACAACCTGATTTATTACTGCCCTCATGGTACCTCTTCCTACTATAGCGATGATAGTGCTGGCTGCATTTTGGGATCTGGGCATACAACTTTCTTTGTAAAGCAGACTATAAATCTTCTAGGGTTTGGATCCGAATATGTTCTTAAAAAGAACAAGTGAAAAACTCTCCATTCCCCTTGTTGCCATGTTCAGAAAAGGGGCATTAGGGAGATGGCTTGATGGCAAAGGCTTTGTCCTTATTTATTGGTTTGATTTATGGATAGACTCAAAAGTTTGGTAGGTTTTGGGGAAGGGTACTCCTTATTCAAGGGTGATTTCTCTGTACTTCCTGCTCATCTTGCGATGAGTAGCTCCATCAGATCCTCATCACAGTCCAGAAATGATGATGCCAAGTGATCTTGGACTAATGCCCCTTGAGTCAGTGATCCCAAACAGCTCTGTCCTTATCTCAGTTTATTCCTCAATTGTGTCTTTTATCACAGCAATGGAGAAGAAACATAAAACAGAAATAGACATTTGCCTCTGGAAGTCCTTGCATTGTGCATTAACTGGAAGCAAAGCAACAGATCCTGGCATGCTGTCTGCCTTCTCTCTTTTAACCATCCATCACGCTCTAGTATAGAAGACCTCTGTCGCCATCATGCATCCCCCTACAGCCCAAATGATAGGATGTGTCCCTGTTTGACTGCTAGAGCCCTCACCTTGCATATTTCTGCTTTGTGCCACTATGGATGACTTTCTGTCAGAGACACTGGCTTCTGCCTAGAAGTCACTTGCTTGAGTCTTTCAAGACACAAGTGTGACCACCATCTTCCTGGCCTAGCATTCTCTGAATTATTCTAGGAAACATGATTTTTCTCAGGCCTTGGGTCTTCTTGAAAATATCCATTGGTCTCTCTTTACAAGAACTGATAACTCATTCATAGCTCAACATTCTGAAGTGTGCCCCACAGTGTTTTCTGTTCCTGTAAATGAAATATTTTCCATCTTCATAGGCTTACTTTCTGCTGCTTGAATTTTGTTGTTTTGTCTTGTTCTTTGTCTCAGTTTTATTCATAGAGAGTCAGAAAGAGATAGTTTATGATAATCTATAACTTGCATGGCTTACTTTACAGATAATTAAGGCACAACAATGCACATATAAACTAAGTAATTTGGGAAATGACTACTTGCATTATAAAAGAATGTTCCTTTGCCTTTGGGTATTTGTTGTAATTTACTTTGAACACTGTGTTTCCCTGGGGTGTTAAAATACAGTTTAACCTTCTTGAAATGATTGGATTTATACCTAGAAACTAATCTATTGGGCAAATATCATAAAAATGTTTATTTTCAGATGATCACACAGTCCTCAGGCAACAGCTGGTTAAGAGATGGTGCTGATGTATGTTAATAAAAACCACACTGATGCGTGAACTGACCTTCATCCCTGATGTTTATGGTCCTTCCCTCTCCTTATAATGTCCCCAAGAGCTTTCCTTTCTTTAGACAGTGTCAGTGACTCACATTCCCTGCTCTGAAGCCTTCCCCTGCCTCAGCATGCCCCTGTAACCCCTTTATTCTTTCCCAATGTCTGTGGTCCTTCAACTACCTCCTTTGCCAGTTTTGTTTTTGCTGCTGGTAGCAGATTGTGCCCCAACTTTAGAATAAATATTTGCTGCATAAAGGTTTCTGTCTTTCCCAGTATTTGTACTTCCCCTGTGTCCCCAAAGCTGCTTCTTTCAATGTTAATGTATAACTATCCAGCCAGTTTGTTTGCTTGTATGAAAGAACAGGAAATGGGTAGTCAGGAAGGTACAGTGCACAGCCTGTTCTCATTCTGGGAAGGGTCCATCAGATGACCATGTGTGAGCATCTGTCCATATCTTCTCCCATCCAGGATTCCTTCCACAAACCATCACCTTCAGACCTCACATCCATGCTAATGGTGGAAATGAAGCTATTTCCTCACTGCTAAACCCAGAAATTTCTCCAGAGACCATTTGAGGAACCTGAAATATTTTGCAACCAATTTGGGCATGGCTATCAGCAGCAAGAACAAAAATGCGATGCTAAAATGCATTTGTTCTTTGTAAACTTTTATTTTGTTCTTAGTTTTAGACAGGCCTTTATTAGCACTTGGCAGGCACTTTTAACTTGGAAGTTCCTGGTTTGTTGTTGGCTTAAACTAGTCAGTGCTTGAAAGAATCAGAAAATCTCAGGGATTTAGAGATTTGCCTCTCTCAGGATGCCTCTCCTTCATGAATATTTATACTTTAGATCCTGTTAATTCCTTTGTACTGAAGAGGTAGGCTTTTCTCCTGTTATTTTTAGTCTGAGGACAATCAACATAGTCACTTGTTTGTGCAGATGTTTCTGCTCCACCATTGTTGTCCCATGCAGAGATGGGGCAATCATCTGGACACTACACTAAGAGCACATCTTGGATCCCCCAGGGATAAGAGTTTATAGAAGGGAAGAGATTCACCAGGGCCCAGGAGGTAGCTCAGTAACTAACAGAACATACTGGTTTTACAGATGCCAGAGTTTGGTTCCCAACACTAACTTCAGAGGATTTCTGAACTAATGTTTCCATTGCTGTGATGAAGCGCCATGGCCAAAAGCAATGGGGAGGAAGGTGATTATTTTGTGTATGCTTCCACATTATCATTCATCATCTAAGGAAGTTAGGACAGGAATATGCTTTATAGACTTTTCTACAGCCTGATCTTAGGGAGAAATTTTCTCAGGTGAGGTTCCCTCTTCTCACATAACTCTAGCTTGAGTCAAGTTGACATTAAAACTAGACAAGACAGCTACCAACCATCTGTAACTCCAGCTCTATGGAATCCTACATACTCTTGAACTTCCACACAGAGAGGAGGGGGTGGGGAGAGAGAGGGAGAGAGAGAGAGAGAGAGAGAGAGAGAGAGAGAGAGAGAGAGAGGAGAGAAAGTAAATACACTTCCTTGAATTCATTGTTATTTTATTGTGATTCCAACCCACTTAGAAATAGTACTTTCCTTTCACCTCTTTGTGAACCTGGAACAATAGGGAGAACATTGGGCATTTCAGATTTCACAAAGAGGGAGCCATCTAATATGTGCTATAGAACAGTCCAGGGAAAGTTGATAATGGGACAGTACTGGTGTCATAATTTCCCCTAAAGATATTTTCAGAATACAGAGAGTGCATAAGTATGGTGCACCATTACCACTGATGCTATTGTCTTCCTCTTCCTTCTCCTCCTCCTCTTCTTCTTCCATCTCGAATATTAATAAGTCTTTGATCTCTATAGCAATAGTTCCTGGCAAAAGCAACAGAAGAAAGGAACTTTGTTGACCCAGTCTCTGAAGGGATACAGTTGATTTTGACGTTCATCTGCAGACAGAAAGCAGATGGCTTTCTTTTGTGCGGTCTAAGATCTCCACCTATGCAGTGGTGCCACCCTCAGCTAGCGTGAGTCTTTCCACCTTAACTGGAAATCCCTCACTCTGATCTCTTAGCTAATTCTACATCCTCTCAAGCTGCCAATGTTAGCCTGCCTACCCAGGATCACTATGGTACTGAAATTAGATAAACGGTCTGTGGTCAGGGCCAGGGTTTGCAAGTGTGGCACACTCAGCTTCCCATCGGAATGGCTGCCCGACACCATACCTGGCACTTCCTGTTCTGCGGAACTTCAAGAATACAACAGAACACTGGGGAATTAAATTGTTCCTAAAAACAAGGTTCACTTCGCCAGCATCTGTCACCTTGAGACTTTTTATCACTTTTAATAGAGATTATTATTTTTCCTTTCTCCATACTTCTTGGAGGCATGTCATTCTGAGGACTTCACTGCTTTGATTTTTGCCTTCCCTCCTTTTATTACTGGGATTGCTGGATCTCATTAGCAGAACTCTTGAATACACTGCCCTGGGTATGATAGGGCCACCTGCCTTTTCTCAGCTCCGGATTCCTGCACCTATTATCAGATCTTTTGATATCCTTTTCCCAGCCTGTGGGGGTGATGGGAGTCACGGTACAGACAAGCTTGTCTTTTGTAAAAGCCAAAAGAGATAAACACAGTAACAGTCTTTAGATGAAGGTCCACAAACACTTTGGACGCATTATTATAAAAATGAGATGTGTAAAACACAACTTGGACAGGTCAGCTTCACACACAGAAGTCTGTTCCTCTGATAAGATGACTCAGCCAGTTACAGTGTTTGTTGCAAAGCCTGGTGACCTGGGTTTGACCTCTGGGAGAGAACTGACACCCACAAGCTGTCCTCTGATGTTCACACTTGCACCACTACTAAATAAAAAAAAATTTATTTTCCTCAAATTTCTGGTTTATTTCTTCTGAAAGCCTGTCAGGATATAATGGCATTGTGATATAACCTTTGTTTCTGACTGAACTTGTTATATATTATGGTTTGTATGCAAATAAAAAGACAAATTATGCACAGGTAATGTGGCGTACATAATGGGAAAAAAATGAACTTCTTTAGATAGTAAATAATTAGATATTGTGGGAATCTTATCATAGCACAGGATAATTGTCTGGCTACTTATTTAGACCAGTGTCTCAAAGTTCGATGTCTGTATGAAGTAGACCTGTTTGAATGCCATCTTCTGTGGTTCCATTTGCTAATAATGTAAACAAAAAGGTCATCACTATTATGCTTTAAAGGATTGAGATGAATAAATTCAAGTCTTTTATAGATCTCTCAATTCTTATCTACTTGCTCTTTGTCTTATGAAATAGTTTTTTTAAAGATAATCTTTGAAGACTCAATATGTTTAACTAAAAATGTGTATGAAAACTCTGAACCTACATTTGTTTAGATTGAAGGAATCTGGTTCCATTCTTGTGGCAAGACTGAAGATATAAAGCCTGAGCGAAAGACAGCAAGTCTTTTTTCATTCCAAAACTGCCCACGAAACTCATAACATAAATAAACCATATAAAATGTTCCAAATGTCTGGATATACAAATGAGTTACAGAGTACAAGGGAGAAAAATCCCTGTATAGATTCATATGTGGCTCCTCAAAGGGTTTTATTCTGGATGAGATGAATAGTTTTTACAATTGCTTACAAAGCCCATGCATCTGAGTTTCAGTTTGTTTTGATATAAGAAAGGATACGTAGGAAAATATGTTCTGTGATTTTAGATTTCTGATTTACATTTTTATAAACTGTTCTCCCTGTCTCTGGATGTGTCTAAGCCTTCAAGGTGGGTGGGTGAGATATCTCTGTATTTACTAGTAAGAAAAACTACTTCTTTGCTAAAATGCAAGCATTATATTACCCAATTTTAATCTTTGATACCTGTTAGAAGAGATTTTCGAAATTATATTGAACAGTATAAGCAGCATTGAAGGGTAAACACCAGACAGAAGTCTTGGCAAGTTGGTGACATTTGGAATGACCTGTAGGCTCCCTGCTATTTAGAGGTTCTGTTGTTACTTTACCAAATTCTGGGGGACAGTTCAGCCCTAAATCCCATCCCCTTTGTGCAGTTAGACCCTAAGGCACAGGACTTAGCCACCTTGGGAACAGCATTATCTTCCCCAATCCAGGTATTTTGATGTTGGTGGTCTCTTGATCCATAAGGAGAGACTAATGCTAACAGGAGACTTAGCTTCTTAGACTGTTGTTAAAAACAGGATGCACTGTGGTTGTTTTTTTAATTGAAATGTTATACTATAGAAATTATAGTATCATATTTCGTCCTGTCTCAGCTTCTGTACAACAATTAGTCTTTGGAATATAAAATATGATAATTTGAGATTCCAGGATACCATAAGAATAGATCCTCTTGCGTATAAGTGGGGACTGTATTAACTTAACACTTCCCCAAGGATCCTTCACGGAACGGTATATGAACAGTATTTTTCTTAATATATTGAAAAAAATCACTGGCACATTTTAGCCACAAAATGCTTGCTCCCAAATTGCTAAGAGTCTCCACTTCCCAAAGGCCCTCTCTTTGCCATCTTCCTTCCCTCTGTCAATTTCCATCTAATGGCTGACCTTTGGGCTTGAATTACACACACGCTAGAGAGATCCTCCCTGGATCTAGTACTTAGAGAAGCTGACAGACAAAACAGACCTTGCAAGGAAGAGAAACCACTTAGGTGGATTTGGGGTTGGAAGAAGCAGGCTCGGGATTTAAGAAGCACTTTGATGTTTTTCAACTGTGGCACATCACTCAAAGGCCTATTTCCACTTGGCAGAAAACAGAAGGTGGCCATGAGAGTGGGGCCTGCTGACACTGCGGACGTGTTAGCTCTCAAAGCATTGTGCCCCAGTGCTAATCTTTCCTCCAAACCTCTCAAGGAGCAGTAACAGTCTGCATGTACCGGTTAGCAATCCAGGCAGCACTCAAAACTAGACAGGATGGCATGAGGACTTGGTGTTGGGCTGATGTGAGAATAAGAGTGTGCTGACTGAGTCTGGAACTGAGCACTTCAAATTAGGGCTACTTTGCAATAACGAAGTTCCAACATTTTTTTGGTGGACCTTTGCTAAGTTTTTTATAATCACTATAAATGCTTTTACATCATTAGTTAAGCATACTTAGTGCAGTTCCAGCTCGCTTGTGTTTCCTCTCCGCCTCCAGATCTCCCTTTCTCCTTCTCTCCATCTTTTGTTTCTCTCCTCCCTTCTTCTTGCCATCTCTCTGCCTTGTTTGTTCAGGAGAGGGTGTCACAGGACAGCCTCACGACACCCAGCTTCTATGCTGTCTAATACTTTCAGTTCCTCCTTCTGTTCCTGTCTCTTCTTGTATAAATTACATGCTATCATGTTCAAATTATTGATGGGAGTCCAACGTACTAAGAGTCTGTGACTTGTAACTTGAAAGAAAAACCATTTTTATTATGATTATATAGTCATGCATGGGGATAATGCACACCTCCCATGGTGGTGGTGATTGAGTACATTGCTTTTATGTAGATTTAAGGAGATTGTCATTGGTACTGTTTCCCTGCTTTCTTTCTCTGTGGGTTTGGCTTTTTTTTTTAATATGGAAGGCTACTGATTTTATATGTATTAATTTTCCAGGCTACTACTTTGCTTAATATGTTTATCATGTGAGGGGGCGTTTATTATGGAGTCTTTATAATCCTTTAAAGGATACTTTGACTTTGACTTCTTTCTTTCCTACTTGAACCCTCTTTATCTCTTTCATTTGTCTTATTGCTTTAGCTAAGGCATTAAGTACTAGACTGAACAGGAGTATGGAGTGTGGATATCACTGTTTTATTTCTGATTTTATTAAAGATATTTGAACAATAATATAGTTAAGGGCTATTGAAAGTTTCGACATGACATAAAATCTGTTATTTGAGGCTCTTGTGTTTACTTATGAAGCTAAAGTTGTTAGTCTCACAGTTTACTGCACTATACTGAATTATTTGAAAAGAAAACTGGAAAAATAATAATAGTGGTAACTCTGGCTGATAAAGTAACTGTTTTAGATAAACTTCATGAGGGGATATCGCCCACAGTCCATTGTTCCACGTTTCACTCGCTTTATGTTTGTGGAAAAAATTGAGGGCTTGTTGCACTGAACATTTTGTTTTCTTTCTCCCATCTGAGCTGACCTTCTACTTACTCTTTCAGTTCTCAATTTCTCCTGAGCCAGGGTGACGAAATTAATGCTGACAGAGGAGAATGTTCATGAGTTCCCCAAAACACATTGCTTTTCTCCTTTTTCTTCCCAAGTTTTCAGCCTGAAAATCATATGTTTCTTAGGCTGGGATCAATGGGATGCACACAAATAGGAACTTTGATGTTAAATTTGATATTCTGAGATTAAATATACTATTTATGTTAACTTACTTCTTACAGACATATCTTTTGGAAATTTTTTATATCCTATTAGAAATTAAGAGTACGTAATTTTGAAGTGCTTAACTCATTCACTTATATATCAACTAATGTGTCATTAAAAATGAGAATAAAGTGTCTGCCCTTATGGTGTTATAGCCAAATCAAAGTTACAAAAACTGTATTCTTAAAGGTTGGCATCTTAGTTTGGCTGGAGTACTTTCACTCTGAGAGCGTGTTATATTGACAGACTTCCATGAAACATGGTTCATTTGCTTCTCCTTAATGGTCCTATAGTCACAGTTCTCAACCTTTCTGATGCTGCAATGCTTTAATACACGTCCTCATGTCATGGTGACCTCCTAACCATGAAATTATTTCCTTGATACTTCATAACTATAATCTTTCTACTGTTATGAATTACAATGTGAATATCTGATATGCAATCCCCCCACCAAAGGCATTGCAACCCACAGGCTAAGAACAACTGTCTTACAGTGAGGAGTTTCCATACTCTAAGGTAAACATACAATTTCCAGATGTGGTTTCCATGTTTATCTCTAGTCACCATCCTTGACTAAGTTATAAAACTGTTGAAAGAATTTTTCAGAGTCCAGAGCAAGTTCTCTCTGAAGATTATAAAAAAGTTGAGCAGGAGACATCTGTTCATCACCAAGATAATACTTACAAGGAAAGCTAGGAAATACAACCTGCGTTGGGCAAACAGATAAGCAGCTAAACTGTGTTTGCTCTAAGCAAGATAGGACAAAATGACAACAAAGTAAAGTTAGTATCTCTTATAGCAAAGTCTGGATTAAGTAGGAATTAGACAAGAGATATTGAGGGTACAAAGACTTATTCAAGAAAACTTGCAGCATGGAGAGGCTAGTGAAATGTCAAGAGGCCATTTGGGAAGTAGCTATGAAAACTTGATGGTAGGGAAAGTGTGGAGTACTGACCATGGCAGGGGAAGAGCAGAGGACTGACTTCAGCAGGGGATGCTCAGAAGAGTGATGCTGCACATGTTTTACAGTATACTGACCACCGCAGTGCCATAAACGAGGGTTCAGCTTTCCCATGTGGGAGTGAAGCTGCCCTCCAGAAAGGTCACGGTCAGAGTGCAAATGAAACCTAAAATTCAACATTGGTAGCATGGGAATGAACGGGGCAAGTTTGTAGAGACGTAGTTTGGTGGGTTGTCCCGTCACAGCTCAAGTCCTAACAGTATGTGCATGCATCTTTAAGGCTTAAGCATGAGGAACATTGTTCCTTGCTTGGTGCTAAGGAGATAGAGTTGATCCTGTAGGTGAAAATAATCTATTTAAGAGTATGGGTTATGTCAGCTGATGAATTTTTATCAGAATTTGAGTTCTATTATAAGTTATGACTCACATGCTATGCTTGAAGCCATAGCAGGGAGACATGGACTCTCAGAACTTGCTAGCCTTTCACGGCCAAGATATTTAAGGGTTTACATTATAGTTTATTTTAGCTTTCTTTAGATGCTTTAGTTATAAATCTTTAGGTAGTGATTGACACCTAAATTTCTATCACACTATAGTCTCCTAGACTGAATTAAGCTATGCTTAAACCTGGAGTAATATGTCACCGTTCTACAATGGCCATAACATAGTGTAGTTTATCAACACTGAAAACAGATTGATTAATAGCGTGGGAGACACAAGTAAGACAGCAAAGCTAAAAGTTGACATTAAACATCAAATCACAGATGTGTTGTAGGATGCTATTTTTCCTCCTGTCCCCAAAGCTCCTGGAATAAGGACTCATGAGCCTCAATTATTATTTTACAAACATGTAGGTCATACAGGTAGGCTTTGCTCTGACTAGATCATAACTTAAAATAACACATTTACACTAATTTACATTCTGCCATGTGGTTGGTTACCTGGGCTCGGGCGCCATGCGTCTTTCCTCTTTACATCCTGCTAGCAAATCTCCTGTATGTCTCTCTATCTATCCCAGAATTCCTTCTGCCTACTGGATGATCCACCTCCTAATTCTTTTCTGATTCTTATTATAGACTATTCATATTACATCCTGATTGTTATCCCCTCAATTGTATCATCCTATTCTCACCCTCCCTCTTTCTTCTGCCCTATTCGCCTCCCTAGACCTCTGACGGAAGGAAAAGTCTTCCCCCGCCATATGACTACATCCTATCAAGTCTCACCCTGATAGCCTGCTTCCCTTTCTTCTGTGTGCTGCCAGGCCTCCCCACCAAGGGGGAAGTGATCAAATCACGGCCACCAGAGTTCATGTCAGAGGCAGTCTCCGCTCCCCCCAAAACCTTGGAGAATGAGCTTTCCATTGGCTATATCTGAACAGGGAGTCTGAGTTTACTGCATACATTGTCCGTGGTTGGTGCAACAGTTTGTGCAGGCTCCCCTGGGTCCAGATCTGCCAGCATTGATGGTCTCCTTACGAAGTTCCTGAAACCTCTGAGTCATCCCATCCCCCCATTTTCCTATACCACTCTCACTCAGAGTCCAGTAGAGAGTCCCAGCATCTGTTCTGATCCCTCTCTGGATGGATTCTCTCAGAGGACATCTATATTGGGCTAATATCCACTTATAAGTAAGTATATACCATGTATATATTTCCAGGTCTGGATTACCTCACTCAGGATGATCATTTCTAGTTCCATCCATTTGCCTGCAAATTTCAAGATTTCCATGTTTTTAATAGCTGACCAGATTTCCATTGTGTAAATGTACCACAGTTTCTTTATCCATTCTTCAGTTGAGAGACATCTAGATTGTTTCCAGAGTCTTGTTATTATGAATAAAGCTGCTATGAACATAGTTGAGCAAATGTCCTTGTTGTATGGTGGAGCATCTTTCAGCACACCACCTGATTCTTGCTTAAGCTGTAGGCCCTCAGATTTATTTCTGACAGATGCTACATCCGTATAATCCACAAGATATTCCTTGTACACAGATGACATGAACATGAAAGTGGCTCATGATGATGGTTAAGATTTAGAGAGAGAGAGAGAGAGAGAGAGAGAGAGATGGAGAGATGTTTGGAATTTTCTCTAAGACTTTGCTAAATCCCCATACTTTTTAGTGTGTTTTTGGTAGTATAACTTCCCCATCCCTCTCCATTTGCCGAATTTAACAACTCTACAATAGAATGAATAAAAAGAAATAAATACTGAAATGATCAATGACGATATGTAATTTAAGTAGGACTTACATAGGAAAATATCTTGAATAGCTTTCAGTTGATAAATGTGAAGAATGCAATGGTTTTGCTGAGGAGAAATGCTCCTTAATCAGTTTGGGTTGCTATTTGATCCCATTATGATCCCTGAGATTGTGACCTGTAAAAACTTGTCTTTTGTTTGGTGTGTGTAACCCTAACACATACTTTTATTGTAAATAGGTGATTAAGCTGTGGTTCAGCAGGCCTAGCACACATCTTTAATCTGAGAGCTATCTGTACACAAGATTTAATAAAGGTAACCCTAGGTCAAGAAGCAGAGCTAGAAACTAGCTGACAGGGATTAAATAATAGTGTGGAGTTGAAGGGCATTTAAGACAGTGTGTAGAAGTGGAAGTATCTTTCAGCTTTTAATTAATTAGCTCTTGTGCTCTTGTGCTCTTGAGCTCCTTGGCCTTTGGCCTTTTGGGCTTTGAGCTAGCAAGCTTTCAGCCTTGGGTTCTTTGACCTTTTCCTTCTGGGCTGTCAGCTGAGCTAGTGAGCCTTTTGGGCCTTTTCCATCCAGAAGTGAGCTGATTAGGAAAGTCAACTTGATGCTTTCTCACCCTCTCTGAGCTATCAGGCTTTCACCCCACCATCTGGCTCCTGTGTCTTTATTGATAAAATAAAACAATTGGGATTTTTTATACAACAACATCAGTCAGGCAATATGAAATGAAATCAAAGTCAAACATGGTTTTCCTGAGATAAATTACCATAACTCACCCTAAAAACAGCCATTTCAGTATTATACTTGCCTCTTCCACTAAGAAACAGACTTAGATGGTAATGTGGAGGTTGCTGATCAAACAGGAATCAAAAGTGTTAAATGAATAAATCATAAAGTCACTCTGTGAGGAGATACTCCTGGCTTCAAATCCCAATACTAGCTTGCCTTACTAAATTTGAGTTGAGTTGTCCCAAATCATATTTACAGAAATATTGTTCATGTCTCCTTTCTCAGGGCCACATTAGGCTCTAAAGTTTATAAATATGCAAAGCAGAAGTTGGCTTAAAATGAACATGTAAGTACAGTATCATGCAGGTTCAAGAATATAGAAGATGTGATTTGGTGCTATTTTATTTGAATCCTGAGCTAATTTGTCTTGCTAGAGGTTAGTTTTATGTTCACAAGCCAAGGAGCACAGTCTAATTTCCTACAAACAGAGTCGATTTTCTTATTTCCTCTCAGTGCTTTTTATCACTCACTATAGCTTATGAACAGCATGGAAGTCTGGAGTAGCGCTTGTAGTGTTCATGAAAGCCAAGCTGAAAAGCACTGGGTAGACTGAGCGGCTCTTACTAGAAATACCCAAAGCAGCTGCAAGGAGTATGAAAACACTCTGAGTGTGTTGTGATATAGAAAATAAAATAATATAAACCACCCAAATAATGAGTGGAAGGGAAGCAGTCAGCTTGAGTTATAATATTCCAAATCATGCCTAGCATGTCCTTTGTTAAAGAGTATCCTGCTCAGACAGGAGCTGACGTGAAGTCTACATTATGCTTGCAAAGGGGAAGCAAATAGAAAACCACTTTAAGAGTGTATTAGTAACTGAGAACAATATCACTATCAATAGGCAGGAAGTGAGAGCATATTGCTTTTGACAGTTTCAATGTAAGTGGAGAAAAAAAAGCAAGATAAAAATAATATAGACAGTTCCCATATAAAATTTGAGTGGATCACGCACAGGTTCACAGGCAATACCCATGATAGCTGTAGGAAAAAACTCTAAATGGAGAATGTAGTTTAACATGGTCCCAGGAAGGTGGTAAAGTACTCAGTTGGTAGAAAAATTCCAGAAACATGAAGCTTCATATAAGCTCTTAGATAATTTCCACAGATATATTTTAAAGAAATATGAGCATAAGGCAAAGAGGGTCAGTTGGACCACAAGTGATCACCCTTGGAAGAGACAAATATACAAGAGCCCCACACCCATTAAAAACTATGGATATTGGTGTTATCAGATAAAAAAATAAAATAATAATTTTGGTGCTATGTCTTGGAATTATAAGGAGCTACAAAATGTTAGCAATAAAAAGATATTAAAAAAATAAAACCTAAGTAAAATTAAACCTAGTAAATCTTAGAAATTAAATACATATATTACATATTTGTGTGTAAATCACTATATATCTACAGTGAATTAAATTAAAAATTTAAAGACGGTGAGGTAAATCTGTTTCTACATGGGAGAAATTAATTGTGTGGGATGAATTTTTTCAATAAAAATAACTAAAATATTAATGAAAAATCAACCTTAGATACATGTGGTTATGAATGTGCACAAGCATGGACACACATAAACACACTAAATAAAATGTAATTTTTTTAAAAGAAAGAACCCCATTAGGAAAAGGAACAAATTCATAATGGCTTTGGTCTATTCTAGAAACTCTTACATCTAGATTTGATAAGCTCTATTAAAAAAAATCAGAGGCATGGACAGAATCATGTAAAACTGATGTAGGTTGTTAATGCCATGTTTGTAAAATACAATTAGACACTATTCAAACTTGTGTCTTGGATTTTGGAATGGCTAAAATGTAAGACCAGAATCCACAGAAACTGAAGCCCCCATTTCATTTCATCTCAGTCTCATAATGTAATAAGTGAAGATGATATATCCACATCTTGCTACATAATTAAAACATATGTTTACTTGAAGGAAATCTTATGTGTAATAGTCTATTTATTCTGAAGTCAATATAGTATATATGATATTGAATCAAAACTAATAAACTGCTACAAAGTTGGCTTACATACATGAAAAAAGTAATCCTGTAATCCTTAACATATGTAGACATTGCAATTATCCGATAGGGCCAGCAAAATACTATAAATTAATATAATATGCCTTCATATATTCACATATACTAGAGAAAAAGATGACAAGATAGTAAATTAAAAAGAACTTTAGAAGTTTATATATGGGTTTTGTATTCAACATTTCTACCCCTCTATTTCACTCCTGTTTTTTCCACCCTCATTCTCAGTTTATTGCCTCATATTCTGTAATTATTACTATTACTTATTAATACAATTGCTGAGCCACTTTAGTGTTTGCCTTATGTATGTTTGTAGGACTCATCTCTTTGTATTGTATAACCTATCATGGATTGTGTACCTAGAGAAACCTGATTCTCTCTTTTTTAGCAATCATTAATTGCCTGTAATATCTGTGGGTGAGACATTGATATTTCCCCTCAACTAAGTTGACCTGTAAACCCGTGTTGTTAATATTCAGGTCTTGCTTGCATGACCATATGTTGTGATTTCATGGCAGCAGCTACCTTGTATATAGAAGACATTGTCTCACAGCAGACATCCTGGTCCTCTCGATCTTACAATCCTTCTACCACTCTTCCAAGAATTTTCTTGAGCCTTAATTTTTCCTGAGGCAGAAAACTATAATAATAATAAAAACAAAGAGGAGATCTGGAGATGGAGCTCAATGATAAGAGTGTTTGTTTAGCACCAGTGACATCCTGCATTTTAGCCCAAGTATAGCAAAGCAACAATAACAGTAAAGATTCTAGAACAGGTTAGAATTAAAGTAATTCATATGAATTGTTTTGACAACAGATCAGGCCAAGCTAAGGAAACAGTGAAATGGAAGTTAATACTACATCAGTATACAGAATAAAACAGAGACAAAAACAATGGAAAATATGTAAAAACTACAAGATATAAACCACCATTTGTCACATTTAGCATACTTATTCTTAGACTCCGTAAAGAAGAATAGAGAAATATATAGAGAAAGTAACTGTAACATTGTAGAAATCTGCAGAAATTGAGGAAAAACCTTGACCCACTAATTCAAGTGTTTTATGCTTTGCAAAATAACTGCATGGAGGTATTTCAAAGTAAGACATATACAATCACAGGTTAAAACAAAACAAAACAATACTTGAAGTCACAGTGAATATCTAAAAGGTGATTATTTATTGACTTATTTAGACAGGCTCTCTGATAGCTCAGGCTGGCTTTGAATTCACTATGTTGCCAAGAGTGACACTGAACCACTGCTCTTCCATCTTAAGATGGCATTGAACCACTGCTCCTCCATCTTAGAGTGACACTGAACCACTGCTCCTCCATCTTAGGGTGACGCAGACCACTGCTCTTCCATCTTAGGATGGCATTGAACCACTGCTCCTTCATCTTAGGATCACAATAAACTACTGCTCCTCCATCGTAAGGTGACATTGAACTTCTGATTCTCTGACCTTCATATCCTGAGTATTTGAATCACTAGCGGGCAACAATGTGTCTTTTCTTTTCAATACTAGCTATTTAACCAAGTGACATATCTTGCATGCTACACAAGTCTTTCAGAAACTAAGCTATATCTACTTCCCAAAGTATTATATTGTTGTCATTTTCTTTGTAGTACTAGGAATTAAACCTGGAACCTTTTGCATATAATGCATGCATTCTACTAACTTATCTTCCTAATATATAATATATATTTAAATGTTATATATATGGATGGATTTGAGAGAGAGAGAGAGAGAGAGAGAGATAACACTTGGAGTTGGGTAGGTTGAGAGGTGGCTAGGATTTAGAGAAGGAAAAAAATAACATCTATTTTAATGTTTGAGAATTTGAAAATGCATACTTTGTATTTTGATTATATCCATCACTAGTATACAGTTTAGTTGGTCCAATTTTTTTGAAGTAACTTACTTTTCATTAGAAAAATATAAGCAAAACTTAAAGTAAATAAATCAGAGTTATGAAAGAAACTGCTGTTCTCTAATGTGTTTATTCACATGACATTATTCCAAAGCAACTTTGTGATAAGGCACGTCCATGGAAATAAAGCCTTAAAATTTGGCAACAGCAGACTTAAAATTAAAGAAGTACTGGAAGCATTTTCCCAAAGAAGAGAAATTATGTTGGGTAGAAGCACAAAGAGAAAAAAATACAGAGAAAAGATTCCATATGTGCACAAACACAAATGAATGTTAAAGTATAAAGGTGTAATGTCATTGATTAAAAAGAATTAGGATATGTTGGAGAGGGCGCGCGCGCGCGCACACACACACACACACACACACACACACATACACACACACACTAGTAAATCCTATGGTTGCAGACAGCACTAATTGAAATAAAGATTTTTCCAGTGTTCAGAATGTGATCAAGATACCTAATTTGTTACTTTTTTCTTTTTCCATTTTTCCCATGTTTTTCTTTGGTTTATTTGTTTTTATTCAGTCATATCCCATGATATTCTGTTATTATGCATCCTTCTCTTCTTGTTTTAGTGAACACCAAGGAGATTATAATTGTCTATTCTGTAGAAGAAATAGCAATATATGTTGATAATGTAAATAGTGTTATGAAAATTATAGCAATATAGATTATTTAAATTAATACACAAATTCAGAATGTGCTAAAATGTAAAACTATGTGGAACTTAACAAATATGCCTTAATTATAATGGGACAAAAAGTTGGACATAAAATATTAGGTAATAATAATCCTTATGTCATAGTTAGCTTTAACGGTCAACTTGACCCAAACTAAAATTATCTGGAAAGGAAGTATCAGCTGATGAATTGCCTAAAACAGGTTGACCTATGGGCATGTTTTTTGGGAATTATCTTTATGGTTAATCGATGTAGGAGGGCCCAACTGTTGATTGTACCCCATTTCTTAGAGAGGTAAGCCAGAATTGTATGAGAAAGCTGAACATAAACCAGCTTCCTCCCTGGTTCCTGCCACCCTCCTTTGGCTGTGAATAGACTTCTTTAAGAGGTAATGGTATGTGGGACAGCAAGTGGTTGTTTTCAATTTCTTGCCTTCACTTTTCTTATTGGTGGAATTATAAGCCAAATAGACTATTTTTCCCCAAATTTGTTTTTGGACAGGGTGTTTATCCCATCAGCGGAAATAAAATTAGAATGCTATGTAATCCAGATTTAATATAAAAGTCTTCATAATTAAAAAGTGGAATTCAAAATGTGAAGAAAGTGCTTTCTTGGGGTAATGGGTAATTAAGAAATTATTTGAGCTAGAAAGATGCATTAATTATTTTTGTATTTGTTGGGAGCAATTCCATTAGGATTTTTAAAATAACATTTAATAAATGTCCTTAACATTATACAAGAATTTGACAGTAGATATTTGTGTCTCTACCTGAGAAATTCCACAAGTTTTTCTGTATTTCTGTTATCATAGATCAATTAATTTGTGGTTTTCATACATACCTAATGAACTTTCAGATTATGCTGTGAAGTTTGAACTCATAATTTTTCACTCATAAACATGATTCAGAAGAGGAAAGTGGTATTTCATGATCCTAAGACTTTACAGTACCTGGAACTGAGGATTTAGATGGTCAAGATTGAATGGACTCATAGGGAAAGCAAAGATGTTGGACATAAAACCAGAGGCAGGTAGGAACTCAGATTCTCTATCAGCAAAGCAGTGATTCCGGGAGACAATCAAATATTAGGTTGATGCACAAGAGGTAGGCAGCACTGATGTGGGGCTCCTAAGTGGTCTCAGTTTCTGTGTTCTCCAGAAATCATTTAAATAACCTGCAAGGAGCTAGGCAGATAAATGTGAATTTGGCAAACTAGGATTGAGGATGATGTGAACATGTGGGATGTGGAGACTAGGGCCTTAAGCCATCTTTTAAAACCTTGATGCTGTAGCTGTGGATAGTTTCAGATAACGCTGTGTTATCTGCATTGCAACTTGGAGTTTGTACACTCATATGTAAATATCCTAATAATAATTTCAGGGACTTTTGCTTTAAGACATAGGTGAACATTTCTAACCATCTAAACAACCTCACAGTCATAAGCTAATGTACCTTTTCATTGCTATCAGGTTGTCTCATATAAGTTAGAAATGTTAAGTAAAATAAAAACATCAATTTTTAGAAAGATATCAAATGCCCATATGCTGAGAGTGTATTCAAAGTATTTATTTAAGCTAAGTAAAGTTCAAAAGGACAAAAAAAATTGTTTGTACTATCCAACAAAGAAGATACACGCTGTGAAGGGAAACATTCAGCCATTTGATTTTCTGACCTTGCTCGCCTGGGAGGCATTTTGATTGTAATCATGTCTCCTTCTCTATTTGTCTTCATGAATGTTAAACTAAAATTTTATTTTAGAAGGAATTGTTTTAACTGAGTCAGGAGAAGGGATGTTAGAATTTTTTCTTGGTCAAGTATTTGAGTTCACTGAATGGCCTACAAAGCCTTGCACTTCGGTCTCAATTTTGTTCATTTTCATTGGAAAATGATTTCATGTGCGAATAGAGAAAGAAAGGAATTATGAGCTGACGTTCCTGATTGTATGTGTGTGTGTATGCGTGCTCGCTTGTTTCTATGAGCATGTGTGTGTCATCTGTGTGTATCTGTGAGTCTTTGTATGTATCTGTGTGTGTGTGTGTGTGTGTGTGTGTGTGTGTGTGTAGAAAAAGCTGTGTTGAACATTCTGCAATGTTAAATTGACTTATAAAAACTTCATGATTACTATATTTGGGATATTGTAGATACTGAGCCGAAATTATCTCGGGCTAGTTTTAATCTTCTTACTAGCTATTGATTGCCCACTTCTGTATCTTACCTAACTTCTCTTTTATCATAAGAGAAAATATTAATAGACCCGACCTGTGGCAAAGGTTTCCCCATTTACCAGGATTTCCCCATCTATGTCTTTGAACAATGCCTTGGTTGGTGATTTTCCCCCTTTGGTTCTGTCACTACAGGATACTCTACGAGCCAATCTGAATTTAGCATCACCATTGTGAGCAGCCTAAATCCATATTCCCAAGCCTCGTCCACTATTTGAAACCAAGATAGCTGTGTCTTACTCTCTCTGGGATGTCTATGTGGTCCTCATTCCCAGAATTGTTTCGTTACACTTTGGACAAGATGATGAGCTACTGGAGTGTCATATGTTAGTGATGACTTTTGAGGAAGATTCTCTGTTTTTCTCCAAATGCGTTTAAATCTATTTTGTTCTAAAATCTATCATGTGCCCACTGGGGAAAAAAGGTAATAGACGGCAGAGAACAAATGGCTTTCGTTACACTTTCTTCTAGATGTAAGAACCGAGTTAACAATGCAGAAGAGACAAGGAAAAGACAGATTCTTATTTGTGCTGATATGAATTCCGTAGTGATTCAGGACAATCTCAAGGAAGAAAAACCCGAGGCACTTGTTGTTAAAGGAAAATGACCCACTTCACAGTTGCCAGAAGCAGCACCATTTAGCAGAATCTCTAGAGCCATATTAAGCTAAGCTCTATGTATTTTAGTCATTTTTGTAAAGAAAAATGGTCTTTTTTACATTGTGCTTTTTTTTAAACTCACAATTGAAAAAATTATTAAGCACACTTAGAATTGTAACAACTGCTAATCTACATTCTATTATGTTCTGAAGGTCATGGATTCATTTACATTCATTGACGAGTACTTGGGCTTAGGGCAGTGGTTTTTTTGTTTTGTTTTGTTTTGTTTTTGTTTTGTTTTGTTTTCTATCTTGAACACACTTGACGTTTGTCTCTCTAGAATGTACCATTCAAAACAATGCTGGAATCAAATCTAAATCATCATCCTGTTTTGCCAAAAGTCATTTGCTTTGAACCTTCATTTTGGCAAGTCAATATAATATTTGAACTGAATAAAAATATGTAGAATGCAACAAAGCCCAAATTTTCCTGCAGTTGCAAGATACTCAAGAGATTTCAATTACTATCTCATAAGTAATTTCATTTAAAATACTATAGATTTTAAAATTGCAGAGACAAAGATCTGAGATTGTTGAGTCTAAAATGATATTTTTATAAATGAGGAAACATGGGGGTCAAAGTGAATTGCTTTACTCAAGCTTGTGTGCCTGCTATGTTAATCTGTTAGTCTTTTTTATGGGTCATATATTGCAAATACACTAGAATGCTTATCAGTTAGCCGGTGTCCTGTGAAGTCTAATCTTAAAAGGACAGAATCAGTCAAATGCTGGGTAAATGTGAAAATCATTTTCCTATAGCCAAGACACGCCTGGCCCTGCGAGACTGTATAGTCTCCAGACTGTAGTTGCCAATTAAGAGCCATGTATCAAAATGAATCTGTGGTGCAGCCTCAGCTCCTGCACAGTGTCCTCCCACATGTTCCTCCTGAAGCTCCCTGAAGTTCTGATACTCTGTCACCACAACCCATCAACCTTCCTGTCTTGCAGTTTTCTGGCTGTGGAGCTGATCTATGCAACTAAAAATCACATCTCTAAGATGCCCTTGCAAATGTGTTGCAAAAAAACCCCAGGTGATATTTCAGCTTTCATCACATTCCCACTGTTCCACACTGGCTTCATAGTTGCCCTGAAGCCACTTGTGTCAGGCATGATATCATTTGCCAACTCTTCTTCATTTATTCAAGCATATTTGAAACATCGTCAATACTAAACCATTCCTCCAGTTCCTGGAATAGCTTCTTTCATTCTTTAATGACATACTGTTTAAAAATAAATTCACTCTTTATACAAAGTTACAAGCTGGATGGTACATATTATTTTTATCAAAATTCAACAGCTAACTTTCTTCAGAATTTTGGCATACTGTGGTAGTTGAAATAAGTAACAGCAACAGGTAGACCTTCTGTAGATACCTTAAAACAAATATGTTTAAATGAAATCTGATCTGCTTTCCATTTTATGTGCTGTGTTAATTGAGGTGGCACTATTGTGAGAACAAATATTGCCTAGAAATTTTCCTTCCCTGTGAATTTAGGTTTTAATTGAATTATAACCACGTATGTACATCTCTCTCTCTCTCTCTCTCTCTCTCTCTCTCTCTCTCTCTCTCTCTCTCTCTCTCTCCGCCCCCCCCCCCTCTCTCTGTGTGTTTCTAAACTTCAAGTGAGCACATTTTAGATTTTAGGCATTTTATTGTTTTTGGAAGTTTTGTTTGGATAATTCTCAGTTTTAAGTATGATGCATAAATTGTATGTTTGTTTCAAGCCTCTTAGGTTAAGGCCTTATGTTGGTTTGAATGAAAAGTCTTCCATAGATGCTGGTGTTTAGGCCTTTAGTCTAAGTTGATGGTACTGTTTGAGAAGGTTTAGGGCTTGCTGGAGGAAGTTGGCACTGGAGGAAGGTTGTGAGGGTTTAAAGCTCATGCCATTTCTGGTTGACTCTCTCTGTTTCTTACCTGTGGTTGAAGACACATGCTGTCAGCTTCCTCTCATGCTGCCATGCCTGCCTCTTGTTGCCAGGCTCATTCAACATGATAGATTACTATTCCTCTGTAACTATGAGCACTAATAAACTCTTTCTTCTATACTTTGTCTTGCATGTGATGTTTCATCACAACAGGAAAGTAACGAATATAGTCTTTATCAACTTGGGACTGTTCACATCTAGGACGCAGCAACTGGCTCCACATCCTGCCTTACCCTGTACTCCCAACTTTAAGCAGTAAAGTGGAAGGGAATAGTAATGGCATAGGACCGTAAAGAAAGGGAAACTGAAATTGAATCAATACACTCTTTCATTACTTGCCACCCTTAGTGTTGTATTTGTATTTAGAACTTAAAATGACAAGTGTGTTTCCAAGTGCACTCTCTTTAGGTAGAAGAGAGTTGATAAAATCATGCTACAGTATAATTACTTGAGACAGACCACGTGACTGTCACTTGGGCAATAATTAGAAGTAGTTCTTCTTAGAATAGTAGTAAAATAGTGTGCAATTTGCTTTGTATATAATTCTCTTTTAGAATGGTAGAGGAAATCAAAGAGTTGAACACCAAAAGGGCATGTATGTATGTGTGTGGGTGTGTGGTGTACGGCCTTGAGATGAATGAAGCTTATCCTATACTTTGGCCCTGAGAAACATAATTCTCATATTGGTGTCAGAAGCTAAGATCAGTTAGGCTCAGATGGCTTCCACGATAAGATGTGCCATGGCAGTACTCAACTGCGATGTCTCATTTGCTGAATTTATTAACAACCAATAAAAGGCTGCTAATTCTACTTTTGTCTTGCTTCATGAATAAATTCAGTAGTGATTAGGAGCTTTTTAACATGATTCATTTTCTTTATTTATTTGAAAGATTGGGAGGTTGCCATAGAAACTCAAATTTTGTTTTAGAACAGGTACTAATCAATAAAACACTAACGGAAGCTATTATTTCAATAGGTGACAAGGCAGTTCTAATGCTCTGATTATTAAAACCGTAGTTAGCAATACAACAAAATATGTATCAGAGTAGAAAAACTGTATACTCAGGAATGCTAGTGAAGAGAAACAGGACTCATCATTGACCATCACCAGTATCTAGAAGTTTCTCCCCTTTTCTACATCTTTTCTTTATGGATAAGACGATGAAAACACACAAAAGGAATGAGTACATCTACAGACAATTTGATAGTCATAGCAGCATGTGTTAGCGATTTAATGGTTGTTAGCTTACGGTCATAAACACTGAAGTCTACTTTTCTTTAAGGATTAAATATTTATACAAAAACTTGTACTTATAGCATGCATGAGTATAAAAAGTGGGATGTTTCTATATTTTACCAAGTTAGTAGACTCATAACACTTGATCAGCAGTAAGAATACTTGTTGCCAAGCCTGATAATCTAAGTTTAATTCTTCAAGCCCAAGTGGTTGAATGGGAGAACTGACTACAGCAGCTGTCCTATGACCTCCACATATGTGTCGTGGTATGACCACACTCACACACAGGCACACATTAGTCACATGTGCACAAAATAAATAAAATGTGATGTAAAAATAAGCTGGAAGACTTTTTAAAAAATTGTTCATCAACCCCTTTTTTATTTTAGAATGTTAAAATGTCCCCTGATGATTGATATTTTATAGGGAATGGGTGACACATTTTTTAACCTCTAATTTGACTAAAACAATTTGATGCTTAAGAGAGAGCAGGTTACCAAGAAGAGACTTGATACCCTATGAACATATACAGGGGGAGGAAATCCCCTTCAGGAACAGTCATAGGGGATGGGAATAAGGGGAAAATGGGAGGGAGGGAAGAATGGGAGGGTACAAGGGATAGGATAATCATTGAGATGTAACAAGAATAAATTAATAAAAAAAATTTTTAAAAAGAGAGAAAGAACAGGATATTGTATATATAGTACAGTAGTTATTTGTATATATAATAATGTGTTAATATGCTTATAGGAATATATATCTTTATATATGAAATTATAATACACATATATATTCATATATATTTATAAATCTATCTATATATATTTTAACATAGGGACACATGAAAAATAGGATGATATTGCACATGTTCTAGAGATGGGAGGTTTTTGTTTGCATTGTATGGGAAAGGGTTTTCCTGAAGACCTGGGCACATTACATTATTCAAATGTAATCAGTCACCAATTTATATCCATTTGCAATGGTAGCAATTACCTAATCTTGCTTGTAAGAATTTCAGAATGTCTGGTTATGAATGAAACATTTCCATGCAATAATTATCATAGTGCTTTAGATAATGCATGCCACATCATGAAGTTTATTTAAATGGTTTAGCAATAGGATTTTCATTTTTCCTTCCATGGGTCTAATGAACCATAGAGTTTGCTTTATAGCATATTTGCTGTGAAACTATCCTATTCAGTCAAGAAGAATGACCGTTGGGACAGAAATATAATAGCATTACAAAAAGAGATGGTCTTCACAGTGTTCGGCTATATTGATCTGACCATCCTTATTGCCTTGCCAGATACCCACGATGGCTATTTTCCTTCCTGGGAACAGGGATATTATAGACAAAGGCTTTGCATTTATCCTTCACAGATTGGAGAGAAGCGTAGAGAGACTGAACTGTCACATAAAGGAACAAAAAACTGCAAGGCTTGACAGTGGCCATGGTAGAATATGAGGACACAAGTGGTCCTTAATCCTTCCTGATTGTCATTGCCTTGTTGATTTCATTTGACCAGGAGATGGAAGGAATAGAGTGAGGACACCAGCTTTCCAGTGAAGGAAGCAACTTACCCTTAAGGTCTCTTTAGTAAGACTTTCTTTCTGAATGATCAGCCACCTTGGATGTTCTGTTGTCACTTGCGGAATCTGGAGCACACACCCTCTGCATGTGCGTCAAAATCACCATGAAATTGTAAACCTCACTCTGTGGATTATTCTGTTTCCTCATCTAGGTTCCGCATTTCTTAACTACACTGGCAGTGTCTTGACAGATTGTAGAGTAAGTCAGTGTAAATTTTCTGATAGAAAACAAATACTATGTCGTCATGAAAGTATAGGATTCAGAACCTGGTTATCATTTAAACATCCGATTCCCCTTTACTGCCAAAGGGACAAATAAATACCAACGTGAATTTTGGAAGAGACTGTCAAACTATAGAAACATGTATATAACATTCAAATATTTTATTGTGTCACATCAGAGGCTTGACTGTGTGATTTGGGGACCACAGAGTAGGGATAGGCAAGCTACCATATGCCAAATTCGAGCTAGCCCTTCATCTGCATCTGCATATCATTCGGGTTTTTACATTTCAAAATATAAACTGTTAAAAATAGAAATCTGACTATATTGGTCAGGGTTCTCTAAAGGAACAGAACTGATAGAGTAAGCATACATATGTATGTATCATAGTGTATAAAGACATACGGGCTGTGGTACAGGCATTCCAACAATGCCTGTCCATGGCAGAAAGGCTGAGATTTTAGTCATGTTCTGCCCGTGAGGCTGGATGTCTCAGCAGTCCCAGTCTGGTGCTGGAGTTTCATATGGTTCTCAGAGAGCTGCTGATTTTCAATCTGTGCTGGATTGCAATCCAAACAAAGTAACGCCTCAGCCACAAGACAGGTGACCTTACTAGGAAGAGTGAAGGCAAGCAGGCAGTCACAACGATGCCCTTCATCCATGTCCTCTTACGTGGGCTGCACCCAGAAACTGTGGCCCAGACCTTGGGGGGCAGGTCTTCCACCATGAATGATCTACTGAGAAAATCCCTCATACACACACACCCACCAGCTTGGGTCTTAAGTGATTTCAGATGTAATCAAGGTAACAACCAAGATCATACCTATATGCTGCAACTTATATAGTTATGTGATTCAAGTTTCAAATATCAGTGTCAGTAGGCTAGGTTGTATGAGTGTGTTGGGCATTAATGTTCACGTGTGTTTGGGCACACAGGTTTGAGTACATATGGATGTTTGTGTAAACATATGTGGAAATCAGAGATTGACATCAGGTCTCTTGTTAAATCTCTCTTCCTGTCAATGACTGAAGCAAGGTCTAGCATTTGACAGCAGACCTTGCTGATTGATCTAGTTTAGCTAGCATTTCCACGAAGATCCCATTTCTGCCTACTGAGCACTGGGACCGTAAGCCAGATGCTAAGCCTGCCAGCATTTACATGTATGCTAAGTACATGAACCCAGGCTCTCACTTTTATATGCAATCCTTTGACCCACAGAACCATGTCCAGAGAGTTAAATTGTATGAGAAAGCACTTATATACTATACTCTTTCTGCTGTTACTGTTTTACTGTTTTTGGTTTTCTTCAGGCTACACCTATCACTTGGAGGGATTTTATTTTCCAGACAGAGTTGGGGAAATCTTGGTAGGAATCACATGGGCTATGGGGCATGCAACACATTTACAAGAAAGGTTTGCTGACACCTGCTTCAGCGGTTGAGGGATTGACATGTGATTGGAGCATGATGAACCAATGTAACACCCCTTACATTGAGTGACATTAATTTGTATTCTGAAGAACATAGGAGGAAATGAAAGGGCTACAAGTCTCAAATGTTCTTCCTGGGTCCTTGGTTAATTTTCATTTTTAAAGATTTATTTATTTAATATATAAGAGTGCTCTGCCTGCATGTATACCTGCAGGCCAGAAGAAGGTCTCAGATCCCTACATAGATGGTTGTGAGCCACCATGTGGTTGCTGGGAATTGAACTCAGGACCCTTGGAAGAGCAGCCAGTGCTCTTAACCTCTGGGCCATCTCTCCAGTCCTGCCTTTATTAACTTTTAGTCACATGTTTTTGAGTTCATGTTCTGAAGATCCGTTTGCCTGCAGTGACTCTGATTCGTTAGGCTGCTTCTGGAGTTCTGTACAAAAGCACCCTTCCATAAAGCGGGACTTAGGAAAAATGAGAGAATTCCTGATGTAAAGATTTTAGAAATCAATTCCTCTTATTTGCAGTCTTCACTTTAGGTTTTGTCTGTGCACAAACGTTTATACTATGGACCCAACTGTAATGTGTGTGTGTGTGTGTGTGTGTGTAAAGACCTAATCCTTTCTTCCCTCTCCTCAAATCAGACCAGCTATGACACATCATAAACGCATAAAGTAGAGGTATGTGGTACTATTATTCAAAAATACTTGCAGGTATCTCTACACAAACAAATCCATTCAAAAGAAGTACTTGTAAAATAAATCAAGGACATAGACTTTGGACAACTATGTCCGGACACTTAGACTCTACATCAGAGAAGAGAAATGTGCAGGGCTTAACAGAGCTCTGTGGGGAACAATTATCCTTTCTGCAGTCTAACAGAGAGACTATTTTTTTTTTTTTTTTGTGGCACAAGACAGGTGAGTGAGTGCTTGTCATCGTATCTCTTTTGAAACTTTGTTTATGCACGGAGCAAACATCTGGCAGGGAACACAGATAGGCAGTGATTTGAATGCTGTTCCTTGCAATCAGTAGCATGGTCAGTTATAAATGGTCATTAGTTGGTTTCAAACTTTGAGTGAAGTCATTGTAATTAGTTAAGGAAGGTGAATCTTTCAGTTTCTCTCTGATCATTAATATCATTTTATGATATTACATCTGCACAGAGAAGCTTTCCCTTTCTGATCTGCTCATCTGCTCTGGTCCTCTGCAGAAAAGTAACTCATATTTCCTTTGCTTTTATTCTGAGGATTTCAAACTGAACTCTCCTTGCAGAATTTTTTATTTTTTTTTGTCTGCCAACTACAGATTAGGTGTATCTGCCAACCCTGCTCTGTTATGTTAATTTCAATTCTAGTTCATCAAAATTACTTTCAACTGAATATTTTATTGGTTTTGAATGCTGGCTAAGTTTTTAAAGTTCAAGTCAACTTTTAAATATTAAGCAACCAATTTTAAGGACTTTGCATTAGAATCTCTCATGTTTGACTACATAAAAACCAATGCTTAAAGTTTTAATATCTAATCAAGTAAAACTTGATAAAATTTTAAAAGGATTTTAACATTTTACACACGATTTTTTATATCCTAGGGAGTAAATCGACACTTCTCTCTTAGTTTAGCTTCTTCTAGTGGTACCTAAAAATGTATATATTTTTTAAAAATTTAAGAGAGAAACAGTGTATTTAGCTCACAATTTTAGGTTACAGTCAAATATTTTGGAGAAGTTAAAGCAGCAAGAATTGAAACAGCAGTCATATCACATCCACAGTCAAAAGCATTGAAAAGAGAATTGTGCATGTATTCTTGCCCACACTTCCTTTCTCTACACTTGGTTTATAATCTCCTGCCCAGAGAATGGTGCAACCCACAGTGGATGAGTCTTCACACCTCATTTAATTTAAACAAGACAGTTACCACTGACATGCCTAAAGGCCAACCAAATCTAGACAATTCTTAGATATACATCTTCCAAGATGTTTTGAGATCATGTCAAAATGATAGTAAAGATTAAGCATCACATACATTTATTTATTTATTTATACATCATATGCATAAACTTATTGATAATTTATTTGTATAAGTGCATTAATAATTTTGCTTCTATATTCAGTGATTTAAAATTTAAACCTTATTTAAATTGATTATTAATAGGAAGTTGATACACAGTTGGTGAAAACGTTATACCATGTAATAAGCATTAACTCAACATTTGTTGTATGACTAAAAAGTAATCATTAAATGAATGCAAGTTTTGAAGACACTAAATCTTCCCCATAGGTCTGATTTTTAAATTAAATTAATTTACTTTTTTCATGCTTACACCATGGTTGGTATTTATTACAAAAATGGATAAATGGACTCCAAAATAGGGAAAACTTCAAATATATAGACCAGTGGCTCTCATATGATGCAATATTGTATGCATGTATATACTCATTTGTGTAAACATGTCACTATATATGAAGGCATCTTTATATAGCGATTAGCACATGTTTGTGTGTGTATATCTGTGTGTAGACCAGTGGTAAACATTGATTGTCTTCCTCAGTCAATTTTCACTTAATGTTTTGAGACAAGATTTCTCATTGAATGTGAGCCTATTCATGCCTCAGTGTAAATGGCCGGCAAGTTTCAGGGACCCACTTGTCTCTGTGCTGCCATCACTCTGGCTAGGGGTATTATGACATTACTCCTGGATTTTATGTGCATGTGAGGGAGTGAACTCAGATAACTCATGCTTCTGTAACAAGGACTTCACCCAATGGCACATCTCCCCAGCCCCATCAACCTAGGGCCATCAGAATCACCTCTCCGTGAGAGACACTGCTCATTCTGTAGAGTTGTTTTTTAACTACACCTGCATGGGAACTACTGGATGCTAGAGAGGTGTTTATGCAGGGAAACCCTGCACTCCTCCACACTGTCATATATTCCACAATATCCACAGTGTCAAAGGCAAGAAGCTCTGCTGCTGAGTTCAGAGATAAAGAAACTGTCCCCAATGTCTTGGGCAGGTTTGTGAGGAGTCACAGTTCATTTACGTCAGAGTCAAAGTCTTTTAGTACTTTTAATTTATTCTGTTTGTTGTTTGCCTAATAATCTCTATAAAACAACAACAACAACAACAACAACAACAATAATAATAATAATAATAATATCTCCAAAATGAAAATTGGAAAGAACATTGTATAGTACATGCCTTATTCTTCATTGCACTTCATATTTTTCAATCACCTAGACTGAACAGTGTAACAAAAATTGAAATGTAGTACACTGCAAAGAACTATGCAGCTGGGAAGGTTGACTGAGAGATAAATAAACATGAATTCATAGGTAGCTCTGTAAAATATTTATTAAAGCACTCTATAAATGCAGATGAGGCCAGAAATTTTTAGTCCCACAGCTGACATAGAGAATGTAGCTTGAGCTGTAGGGAATTGGTAACAAATAAGCAGGGCCTTAACGAATAAGCAGGAATTTCCTTGGTGGGAAGGAGATACAAGCATGGCAATCAAAGCACATTCATGCAAGCTTGTGAAAGAGTTAACTTTAAGAGGATCATACTGTCATGTGACCTAGTATTCCAGTGGTGAATATACATTACACCCTAGATTCATTTTCTATTTGGGGGACAGAATACTGTGATAAAGTGCTTACTTTAGTTCACAGTTCCCATTCTGGTCTGTGATTTCATGTACAACAAGACGGCAGGAACATGAAGTACCTTGTCATGTCACATCAACACACAATAGCAAAGATAAATGAGTTAATGTGTGCGTGCTAATTGCTCAGCTTTTACACCACCTAGGATCGCCTGCCTAGGAAATGGCACCACCCACAGTGGCCTGAGTCTCCCTCCATCAGTTCATATAATCACAGCAACCCCCAATCAACATACTCATGTACCAATCAGGTATAGGTAACCCATCACTGAGACTCTCTTCCTAGGTGATTCTAGGTTATGTCAAGCCGACAGTTGAAACTAACCATTACAAATCTGCACTTCCATATTTAAGGCAGCAAAGGAACTACAGACAATGCATGGTGTCAACCAAGATGTCCATGTATGGGAGAATGGATTAAGAAAATGTAACATTTGCATGTATATACACATAATAGAATATTATTCACCCATTCAAAAAATTGTAGGAAAGAAAGTGGTACATGGGATAGGAGGAAGAAAAAGTAGGGCATGTGAGTAACAAGTATGTATTATGTACCTTATAAACTTTTCAAAGCATACATCTAATTAATAAAGAAATAGAAATCTTGACATTTTCAGCAACCAAAATGGAACTGGAAGACATGCCATTAAAAGAAATTAGCCAGGCACAGAAAAACAGAGGTTATGTGTTCTTAGTTCCATAAGGAAGGTAAGATAAGTGCTCCTAGAGCACATATTAGCAATGAGTTTGGAGTGTGGGTTAGGGGTGAAAATTGAGTCCTCAATAAGATAAGAATAGTGATTCCAAGAGGGTCTTGGAATAGTGCCGTTACTACAGCTTCAGAAAGTTTATTATATAGCTTACGAAGAATTTGAAGAATTGGAACACTCTAAATATTTAAAGACAGAGAAACACTAATTACCCTGATTGGATCATTACACATAAAATGTGTGTCAAATTATCAAACTGAACCTCACAAATATACACAAGTTTTTTTGTGTTGTTAAATAATTAGCACAGATAGTAGTAATTTGCCTATTGGAATTATTTGAGGTCAAAGCATGAATCAAGAGAGAAGGCTATTTTGAGATAATGATTTCAATTTCTTTGCCACAACATTTGAAAGTCACTGCAGGAAAATATTTTTCTTTGGCTTACAGACAGCCCTTCTCTGGCTGTGATCTCAAGAGAGAAAATGTGTTTCTAGACACACTAGGACCCTAAAAAACCTTCATAAGACAGTGCATGTCCAATTACTTCTCAACTGACTCTCATGGTGATTACAGTCTCTGGTGGCAGAGAAGAGTGGTGTCAGCAGGGAGTGAAAGAATAAGCAAATTTGGGGGATGACAGATGTTTGGTCCTATCATGCCCCGTTGCTACTTGACACAAAATTGAGCAAGCTGTCTTAGAAAATTTTCATAACTAGGCTTTTTAATAAATACAGAATCATGAATCCTGGTGATAATTATACTTGTTTTGTCATTTTGTTTTTTCCCCAAGTTGCCTTAACAGATGTAAATACCTTTTACAATATGATAAGGGATGCTGCTTATCTTGACTGGTCCTTCAACCATTGGATCCTGCATTTACAAAGATCATGAGCCAAGGACAGTGTGATGCAGATATACCATTGACATGTGTCCCTGGAGGGATTCCGTACTCAGATATTTTCAAGGAAGAATCTGAGCTATCTCATTTGAGACATTTTATAAATCAGGCAGAAGACACCCACCCTCAGCCTGCCCTACTACGTAGGAAAGCTCTGCTTTCTACTTGCTCTGGAGTCTATTCTAGGACTAATGGCCATGGCTTCTGGCTTGGTGAAAGAGAGGTTGGTCCTACTTCATACCATTCACTCCCTTTCCTTGATGTATTTGTGTTGAAGAAAAACTTCAAACAAGAAGCAGGATGAATAGTGCACCCTTAATGTGGCTCCATCTAGTGACACAAAGAGAAGGGCTGGAGTTATATCCATCATTGTTCAGTAACAGTTCATATCAAGATGGAAAACTCAATGGGTGGCGCTGAGACATTTCCATAGTGCCCCCTTTGTTTGTCAATTGTATTGGTGTGCTTTATTGTTTCTGAAGGGCATTCAATGCCTTCAGAGGAATGCCTCTGATTCTATCTGCAAACATGCACTCCCATATACTTCTTTATTATAATTATGTCTAGAGCATCACTTTAGTTTTGTTTTCCTTTTTCACAATGCAGCACTCTTTAAGAATCACAGAGTTTGTATGAACATGGCCTCTCCTCGTTAGATAGCTGTATATTCTTCAGCACTCTCCCGGTTCTTCATGTATCCGTAGCCTGGGCTCATAGAAACTGGATCTCTGCCTTATAATGGTGGTGGACACTTTCTGGCCTGAATGTGCTGGAAGGATACCATCTCGTCTTGGTCCAAGGCACCCAGCTGTAGAAGAAGGTCCTTTGCAAGCGAGTGTTCTTCCTCAAGTTTTTAGGGAGTTTACAGTGTTCAGTTAACACTCTGCAAGCATCTTAGGGCTCACTGTGTGCTAAGACCCTGCTTAGGTCTGTAATGCCAACCTTGTTTTTGAATATTGTGTCATGTCTCAGAGTAAAGGTAATATTCTAAAGACATTAAAGAGATCACATCACCACGTCTGCTGTGATTGAGTCAGAGTTAAGTGTTAAGTGATAAAATTTACTCTGCGTGCAATGGGGTTAATAATAAAATTTGTGGAAAGAAAACTCTGCAAGGATTACAGCATTGCCTGCAAAATATGATTAGATCAAGTGGTTGTGCAATGGATTTTGTTATACCCTCCCATCTCCACAGTGGATTTTCCCAATGGATTGTGCATATTATTTTTCTGAGAGTGGTAAGTGCTAGCTCCCATATTAGGCCATATTCCTTAGTTATAGCAGCTTGATTATTCCTACCCTGTATGTAGATAAGATGATGATTTTGCTCTTCATCAGGTTCATATTATGATTTTTTTCTTTGTTTTTGAGGAGAAACTTATATCTGTTTTGACTTTAATACCCAGTGTTTATTTTACTATATTTTTTACATATCTTAGATATGCATGTGTGTGTGTGCGTGTGCGTGTGCGTGTGCGTGTGTGTGATAATGTGCATTCCACAGTGTCCATGTGCACTAGGGTACAATGTGAAAACTGCATTGTCTCTTTCTACCCCATGAGTTCCAAGGATGGACCTTGGGTCATCATGCATGGTGCTAAATGCCTTTATCTACTCAGCCATCTCACTAACTGACCCTGTTTCCTGGTTTTAATAAGATGATTTCTCAGTTTCTCATATTTGGCACTTGTTTTATGCATGCTGCATATAAATATTCAAGTTAATAATAAAAACATACAGAATATCTTAAAATAAACAGTAAAGAAATTTGTATATGCCTTAATTATGTTCATGCAATTCAGATTTAGTAGTTTTTAATGTAATTTTTATTTTATAATAAGAATTTAACCTGTGGTTATCTAGAATACTTTTGCAAACAACAAGAAAACATTTTGTAAAACATCACATTGTTTTAATAAACAGTTGTCATCCACCTGTCAGTTTGGTAGCAACTTTTATAAATCAGTATTCATCTTGATAACAATATTTTGATTTCTAAAGGCTGTTGTTTGTGATCATTTCTCCTTTTCTGTCAGGATGTAGGCACAGTTAGCAGTTCTCACCATATTTCTGACCAGCAGGGATAATGGGCTGTTTGACTCTGTTCAGAATGGTCTTACCTTTGCAAAGTAGGTGAAGAGCTTGGAGAGAGCCCTCGATGTTCTTGACCTATTATTCTTTTAAATGTTTCATGTGAGCACTTCCATTTCAACCAAGCTGCTTGAGTGGAATAAATTGAAAGGTAAAATGAATTACATCCCCTTCATTGGTTGTTAGATATTAGAACTGGAGCCTTTAATTAGCATATAAGTGAGGGAAGTGTCATCTCTTGCTTGAATAGGGAGCATTTCTCATCTGGAGAAGATGGCAGTTCTTACATTAAAACCTGACTTTGTAGAGTTTCTAACAGTTATTCAAAGGCCATTCTATCTGAAGACGAAGAATTTAGCAAAAAGGAATATTATCTGATTTAGCATTATAACGCAAAGAAATGGGAAAAAGAGAAAATAACTGTGGAAAAAATATTTAAGAACATAAAAATATTCCAGAGACTAAGCAAAAAGGGAAGGCACATCACAAACTTTCTCATTTTGACAACGTACCTGACCCAACTCAATTAAAGGACAAGATCCTTTGTTTTAATTTACAGTTTAACAGTCCACTGTGGTGGGAGAAGCACAGCAGAGGCCAGGAGGCCGCTGGTCACATTGTATCTACCATCAAGAGAAGGAAAGAGCAACCAGGAAGTGGAACTGGTCTATAAATCCTCAAGCCTCAAAGCAAGCCAGTTGTTTCAGAATAGCTCCACCTCCCATTCTCAACCTGTGGGGTCACGATGCCTTTGGCAAACTTCTATTTCAAAAATACTCACACTATGATTCATAACAGTTGCAAGATCACAGTTACAAAGTGGCAACAAAAATGATTGTATGGTTGGTGGCCACCACAACATGAGGGACTATAGCCAAGAGTCACAGCATTAGGAAGGAAATTGCTCCTAAGTAGCATTATCTACTGAATGTCTACTGTTCTAACATCAGCGCCTTTGCAGCACTTTACCTTCTGAACAGAATGAGAAGGAACTGCGTTTTTCCAAAAGTCAATTATTATTTACAAGAAAATCAGGCTAAGCTGCAAGTCTTGCACAGCTGACATCAGGATTAGAATTCGTGGAAGGAGGTGTTTGGAATCCCAGAAGGAAATGAGGAAGAGAGGAGAAGAGGAGACTGGTCTTATGAGTTTTACCTTTTGTAATAGTTGGCTGTTGAATAAGGACATTGCATTTTCTTTTGTAGGCAGGGGAAGTTTAATGAAGGTATTTGACCAGGTATGATAACTGTATGTATTATTCTACAGCTCAGCAATTATGTGGATTGCTTATGAAAGATGTGAATGCGTGGGAAGCTCTTGCAGGAGTTAAAAATAAACTCAAACCAGGGTTAGCATGGGAGGGAGTGTAGATTTGGAATAAAACAAAGTAAATGAGAACACGAATCAACAGCCTCTTCTGTGTTCTCATGATTTGGATGCCATGTGTTTCCCACCATGATGGACTACTCCATCAAACTGTAAGCCAGTGTTAGCCATTTCTTCCTTAAACAGCTTCTTGTGCGGCATTTTGTTACATCGAAGAGAAACGTAGCTAATAGGGCTTCCCTTTGCCCTTAGGAAATGACATTATTCTGGCTCTTCACAAAATCGTCACTAGAGGATGTGTATGAATGAGTGCTGTTTTGAGCCTCAGGAGAGCCCACTGTATCCATCAGAACACTCTTTCCCTTTCAGGAAGAGATTGCTTAGAAGTGTTAGGGATGCTTTCAAATTCATTTCAGTCAACACAGAGGTAGTATTCAAATATGTCGCCTATGAAGAGCCCTGAAATGAGATAATCTGTATGTGCTTCTGTATGATATGTGATTGTATGTCTTGCACATATTCACCCTTAGTCATACATATATCTCCTGCTTTATTTTTTTAAGTGCTAGGTATAGACCCAAGGCCTTGCATGCACTATGAAAATATTGTAAGTTCTCAACCTGTATCCTCTGTTTTCTGTGGAAAATATTTAAGTTCCATACCAATACTTCCATTATTTTTATTTACCTTTAGTTTAGGCTACTGTTTATGCACAATCTCTTGGACTAAGTGCACCTTAGTCCAAGGTGCACCTTGAGGCATCTGTGATGATGAGCTGCTTTTCTGTACTCACATGGAACCAATGTTTCTACCATATAGGAGGAACGGAGATTTGGGGTTGTCCTCATTTATTACTTTCCATTTAAAGGCTACGTTCTGATTAATTCTTTAATAAACTTTACACAATTTAGGGGCTTTGTTGAAGAAGGAATTTCAACTGAGGACATGCCTCCACGAGATTATCTTAGAGGCAAGTCTCTTGGGCATTGGTAACTTGAAGTGCTGCAAGATGAAATAAACCTTTTCCCCCCAAAGTTGCTTTTGGTGATGATGCTAATCAGGAAAACCTGGCTAAGAAAGGCTTCAGACAGCTCCTAGAGGTATTAAACCAAAGCTCATGTGCAGCTACTCTTATGTGGCTCCTGAATGGGATTCTAAGTCTAGAGGAGTTTCCCCTTTGTTTGACATAAGGAAATCTTGGCACTCTCTCAATGGACAAGGGTTGATTGATTATTTCTTCATCTAGTGCGCAATGAGACTGGACTGAAGACAAAGTGGTGTGAAGACTCTACTTGACAGTCACTATGTTTAGCTGAACAGTGCTGCCCTGTGTCTCTTTCTGCAGTTGTTCTGTTGGGACTGCAGATATACTCGAGGTCAGAGAAGTCAGTTTCTGAGATGCATCTGGACTTTGATTGGCCTAATCTCCCTCTCCTCCCCAAGGCCAAAGTAACAATACATCAAGATAAAATAAATACAGAGGAAGAATCTCCCTAGGTCTCCATACCATATCCTAATGGTCTCGCCTCTGTCATCCATTCTCTTTATCTCTTTAGCAATAAATGGCAAAACGCGTTCTGTACAAATAAGACTGAAAGGGAAATAATAGTCTCACTGGTGAACCACCACTTACCCAAACGTTTGAATTTCAGGACAGGGGTTAGGAAACATTTTCAGTAATGGCCAAATACATTTATATTCTGCTGTCATGAAAAAAACAATCACAGGCAGTAAGTAACTAGGTGGATGTGTCTGTGTTTCCACTGAAGTATATTTAGGATCTGTGTAGTATTCCCATGTTACTATTTTTACTTTTTAAAAGACCAACGCTTAATACCAATACTGTTCTTTATTCCCAGTTTCCATGCCATAGGGGGCAACTGATGGCTTTGTCTCACTCCACAGCCATAACTTGTTAAGCATCAAATAGAAAGAACATACCTGTGGGCATGAAGTTCTGACAACACTTAAAACAGCTACAATAAATAAGTAATGATTCTACCTGAATCACTTGGCAAAGAACGTTGTAAGTTCATCTCACTTAATCTGCAAAGCAATTCTACATGTGACCTTAGTAACTCAATCTTCTGAGAACTAGGGGTACTCAGGAAAGTTTAGAAACTTTTCCAGTATCACATTGAAGTGCTGGTAAACCAGAAACCTTTTCAGATGAAATGAACAAGTGAATTGACTGAGGTACTACCTTGCTTCCTAAATGTAGAGTTATATCTCCTTTATTAATGACAAAACATGAAAGAGACTAGAGTGATCATGTTCAACATATTTTTATATTACTTACAATGAGTCTACTATAAAATTTGAAGCAATGCATAGCTTAACTATCCATGAAATTGGCTAATAAATTCTTTAAAAATTAGTTCTCCTGGGTCAGGTAACTGACAGAGAGAGGAGCCATCCATCACCACTTTCCCCCATTTTAGAATTCTTGTACTATTCGTTACTTTGGTGAATGAAGAAAGCTGTTATAACTAAGGCTGTGACCCATAGATGAAGCAGCAGGCATGACCTATTTCTTTGTCTCTAGTTTTTCTTGTCCATGTGTGTATGTGTGGTGTATATGCATGTATGTGAATGGACAGGGGATGTGTGCTAGGAGGTGTGCAGGCATATGTGTACATACACATCTGGAGGGCCCAGTTGTTAGATACCTCCCTGAGCTGCTCCCCACCATATACATTGAGGCCACGTCTCTGCTTTGAATCCTGAATTCTCATTTTGGACTTGTAGGCTCAATTTTCTTGTCAATTATATCTTATTATGAAATTATTAAACAAGCCTACCTCCCTAACAACCCGACTAACCCAATCAGGAAAAGATATTAAAAAACACTACAATGAAACCTTAAAGATATCAGTCCCTGACGTAGTCGGCAGGATTTCTGCAGACCAGCAATTCCACCAAAGTTGCTGCTGGAACCAGGGGCAGCAGCTGCAACCTCAAGCCTCAGCTGGAGTCCAAAGCTTTGCAAGGTTCCCTGGAGCAGTTCTCTTCAGGAGCCTCTTGAAGTGCAGGGATGAACAGCCAAAAACCAACTCCCAACCAAAAGCCTCCTCTCCTGTTTTGGGAATATATATATATATATATATATATATACATACACACTCTCAGTCTGTTCATGGGTGTTTTCCACCAAGCTCCCCCATGAAGGAGTTCAACTTATATGTGAAAAACATCCTGCTTTCACACATCTAATTGGTAAACATCCTGCCCTCTTCTCTCTCCCACACTTGGGATCAAACATACACACACACACACACACACACACACACACATATACACACACACACACACATACATATACACACACAGAGATAAAAGTAAACATTTACAAACTATATTTGTTGTGTTCTTTAACAGAATAGTAATGCATGGTAACAGTGCCTGTGATAAGGTCCCATCATTATATTTAGTGGCTTTTTTAGTGCAAAGCAATGCTGATAATGGACAGCAAGAGCTAGGGCACTTTCCTTTCACTTTTGTTTGAACGTTTTATATTAAAAAGGAGGATGAAATCCAAATAGCATAGTGACCACATGTATGTTTTATAATAAGTTTATGCATTTAGCTAATATAGGACCTAAGCAGCAAACTTGTTCATTTAGTCTCTTCCTGGCCCAGAAAAGGATAATTTCCCACCATATCATCCTGTGGTTGGAGCCATGATCTCCGTCATTTAACTCAGACTGTGACTTTTGTAGCCTGTCACTCCTGCATTCGACATCTAGAAACTTCTGCTCTAATCGAAAGCTTAAGATCCTATGTCATGGCTGCGTTGCCTTATTTATAAGTTGATTGCAAAGAACTGTAGCACTGGATAGTGATGGACAAATATACACGCATTGACTTCCTAAAGAGTGCCTAGTGAAGTCACTTCTTTTGTAATAGGTATTATATAAGTTTGAAGGCTAGTGCTTTATAAAAATGAGTCTTTTATTTATTTTTATGATTTTTATTTGTTAAAAATGTGAAGCGTTTATGAAATTAGTTGTTCCTATCCTTTCTTCACTGCCTCCCACAAACTCTTCCTAACATCCTCCCCTCATTTCCTTCCTTCCACCACCTCCTCCCTTTTTAATTAATAGCTTCTTGAATTCAAGTAATGCCGCCCATATGTAGAAAGGTGTGTCTTTTAGAATAGTAACTTGTCTACTAAATGTCAAACTTAGTGCTCAAATCAGAGTCTGTCAGCAGAAAAACATACTATTATCATTTACCCTCCAGACTTATAGCCAGTGTCTTTGATGTGAATGGATCCAACTTAGTTTTTGAAGTATTATGTGATGTAATGAAAAAAAAAAGTCCTATGTTTTACCAGAATATATTAGTAAAGTTAGATGGGTTTGAGTTTTACCATGTCAGCACCAGTAAATCATAGAGAAAATGGATATAAAGTATTTAGAAAATTTTCTGTATTTCCTTATATAAGTTTTCAAATAAATTTTTGGAAGCTGCTTTTATACTTAAGTTTTATTTGGTTTTATATAGAGCACATTACACAAATATGCAGTAAAATTATATGGTGCCACTTATTCATTCAGTCTTTTTACAGTTTTAGGGCACCTGCTGTGGACCAGGCCCTGAGGGAGGCCATTAGATACATAGTGATGAACAAATATACTTGAGATCATCAAAAGACATAATGAGTTAAAAATCCTTAATAAGGGTTGGAAATGTAGCTTGATGGGTGAAGTGCTTGTCACATAAGCCCAAGGACTGGAATTAAACCCCAACAACCCATTTAAAACAGGGTGCAGGAGGACGTATCTTCAGCCCATGCAATTCTATGGAGCTATGGAAGATAAACACAGAAAATCACTGGAAGTCCCTAGGCCAGCTCGGCTGGCATATAAAGTGTAAGCAGAAGATAAGGACCCACACCAAAGGTTATCCTCCAACCTCCATGTTGTGATGTGCCATGGCATGTGGACACCTACATGCATGCATATGCATGTATGCACATGTACACCAGAGAGAGAGGGAAGGGAGGGAGAGGGAGGGAGACAGACAGAGAGATAGAGAGACAGGGACACGGAAAGAAAAAGATAGATTGAGACTGGTTTTTAAAATGCTTACTAAATCACTTATATCTAAAAGGGAGCAGCTGATATGTTGATGTGGGGTATGGAGGAGCGGTCAGCAATTATAGTAGAGTAAGGAAGTACCATCAGTTATGCCAAGGAGCTTTGTCTGCCTGGAGCAGTGCTCAGATCTTATATCTGTAGTCTTTAGATAATCTGAACTAACTGCATTCTTTGCTGACCTCCCTTTAAAGAACCCTGCACTTCCATACTGCTCAGAGGACAAGGTCTCATATTACACTTGCTAAGATTGCTGTCATCATCTGCTGACTTAACAACAGTGCTGTTTCCTTCCCTTTGTTTCTAAACTGACTGGTGTCACGTGAAAGAAAATGTCTCCTTTTCTTTGCCTGAGTATATTTAGTGCATATTGGTGTGAATTAAATGGAGTATGTTTTCAATACATTGTAATCTGATTTTTAGGTCACTGTAAGCCACCCAGTTTGGGTTCTTGGAGCTAAGCATGGGTCTTTTGCAAAGGCTATATTTATTCCTAATGGTTGAGTCCTTGCTCTGGTCCATAACTTTTTAAAGAAAGTTGTATAACATTATGTATTATTTCAAAAAATCCAAACGGGATCCATTGCTTCCTTTACTCCACAAAAGATGCAAAAAGAATCCTTCCTTTTAAAATGATGTAAAAGTGTATTTGTATTTAGTCTGCTGACATAGCTAAGATCACCTCAAATGATTTCTAATACCCAGTGTGACATAAATGCAAATGTAAGCAGTTTCTACACTCTATTGTTTTTTAAATAGTAGCAGTAAAATAAAATTTGCACATGTTTTGTGCAGATGAATTATATTTTTTTCAAATTTCAGTTGAATTCAATTATATAAAACTCATGGATACTGAAGTTTGATTTATTAAAAGAAAGTCTGTCCTATCAGATATAATAGAGAAGGCAAGCCAAAAGAAAAAAGGGAATTGGGTTTTGTAGTCCATGCAGAGACCCTTTCTTTTTAAAGATTTTTTTTTAAAAAGTGTGTGTGTGTGTGTGTCTGTCTGCTGGTGGTTAGGCACATGAGTGCAGTACTCACAGTGGCCAGAAAACGGCCTTAGACCTTGGATCTCCTGGAGCTGGAGTTAGTGGTGGTTCTCAGCTGTACCATGTGACTGATTGGGACTGAACATGGACCCTATGTAAGGAATATATACTCAATATCTATATTTCCAGCCTTCTTTATGAACGTTTAACTTTCTTGACATATAGGTAAACATTCTCTTCTGGAGAAGGAAGCAGTCAGATGCCTCTTCACCTTCCTCCCTATGGTTTTATACTTGCCTTTACCTTTCCTAACTCTGCTAAACATGGAGAGATAGAAGTCTTTTAAAAAATGAGTGGACTTAATGTAGAGCTTTCTTGGAAGAGCTTCACAGGCTTTGCGTTGTCTTGAGGTTTTCCCTTGCTTTGTTTATTGGAAGTCATTTCTGTATGTCTGTTGCCTCCCTCGCACTGACATCAATATCACTATCCAGAGTGAAAACCAGTGAGACACTGTCAGGATGTTAACATCGTACTCTCTCCCTGTTTTGACATTGTGATCCAAATATACATGAACATTCCCTGTCAAATGAGCTCCCAGTAACACAGCCGTCAGCAAGTGGCTAGCTCCTTATGAGCTGTATGTGGGTATGGTTCTCGTTTTCTGAAGTCTAGGTTTGATTGTAGCAGGCCTAATTCAAGGCTGAAATCATATCTGGCTTCCCCATCAGAGATACAAGGAGGATTAAGCATTCTGGAGAGAGGTTTTCAGCTTACTGTTCTCAAATTAAGTCCCGATGCTCAGTCACCACGTTCTCTGTCCACAGTGGATGCCTTCATGTATGTTCTAGTAGTGCTGGCTCCCACTACACTGATTTGCCTTTTAGAACTAAGCTTTCAGCTCATGTCTTCTGACTCTCAGAGTGCTGAAGTTTTGACTAAGACTTGGGGACGTTGGACCCAAATCTGTGCTTTGTTCCTGTTTATGTTTTCTTCTTACTGGGTCAGAGGATTCCTGAATCTTGTCTCTGCCTCTTTCAGCAACTGCCTACATACTGCTTCGGATGGACAGCTTGCTTTGTCCCATAGCTGGTTAGGCTGGGCAATACTTGACAGTATGGATTACCTCAGCCTCTATCTGAAGCCTGGCTGGCCATGGGATATTACTAATTTTGGTCTTGTGAAACCCAAGCAGGAATGTCCTGGTGCAGAAAGGTCTGCGGGAGCACCAGCTTCACTCTCCAAGTGGCTTTCTGAGTCTGTTGTCAAGTGTCTCCTCACTTAGGCCAGAGTTTTGTCCTTCTTTTCATGTTTATACTGTAACAGGCATTACATCTTAGCAGAAAGATTACATGAAGGGAATCCTATAGTTGGCGTTATGGTTTGATGCTGTGTACATCCCTGGAGAAGTCTGTCCTCTCTTTTATTTTAATTTGTTGCTTTTCTAGAACCGTTAGTGGGACAGGGAGATAGAGCAGCACTCACTGTTAGTCTATCAACTCATTGCTTTGACTTGTTCACTCTTCTCATCTTTTTTTTTTTTTTCAAGACAAGGTTTCTCTGTGTAGCTTTGGCAGTCCTGGACTCACTTTGTAGACCAGGCTGGCCTCAAACTCACAGCGATCTGCCTGCCTCTGCCTCCCAAGTGCTGGGATTAAAGGCATGTGCCACCACCGCCCGGCCACTCTTCTCATCTTAATGGCAGTCTTCCCATTAAAATCTGTATTGCCCATAGATTTAACACAGCTCTTTCATGATTCCTGAGATGTGTGCCCATGAAGAATTAGTGAAAGCCACTGAATGAATCGATGCCCTTGCATAGAAGTACATGTGAGTGCAGTTACCTCTCACATCTGTTACATCCGTTTGCACCTCCTCAGTATAGGAGGGCAACGTTGTGCTTCTTTGGGGTTGAACACTGTCCTATCCTCTGGGATTATTCCCTAAGTCAAAATGGCACCGTCTTCATCAGATCAACTGTGTGGTTTACAAAGGACCATCACAGCTGGGCTGGTTGACTTTGATGTTCCTTCACTGAAGAAGGGACAAGGAGTATCACTGGACCTCAGCCCATATCTATCTAGCCTTGACCGTTTATATGCAGTTCTGCCCTAGTTACATAGGGCTACTGGGGTAGGGCTTGGACACATAGGCAAGAAGATCCTAAAGGAAGGGGCCCTATCTATGTGACCATGGAGATGTTATCATCCATGCTGGTTCAGAGCATCTTTTAGGCCACCCACAGTCCTGCCTGTATCCCCTTACCCATTCCCCTGTAAGTATGCCTCATGAAGTCATTGGTGCCTCAGATTAAATTTTGGTGGAATCTTACCTCAGTTTGTCTTTAGAACCTTAGGAAGAGTGTACACATGCAATTTTTGCGTTTCTAGCAGAGAAAGATTTTTATTGACACATGTATAGTTCACATAAAAGTTTCCCAGTGTTTTGTAGGTTTCCAATAATAACCTTTTTGTAGTTGTTTATATTTAAAGAACACATTTAGTGCTTGACTTTAGGTGACTCCAGCTCTTTTGATTAGAAAACAGTAAGATCAACTTCTGGTGAATTATATATATATATTATGAGTAGCCATAAATAGGCATTTATTACTCTCTGTACTGTAGTAACAGAGGCAGATTGATTTACCAATGTATAAAACACTGATTAGAACAAGAAAGAAATATAGGACTTTATTTATTTATAGACAGGGTTTCTCATAGAATCCTTGTAATTATGAGTTTAAAAAAATCTTGGATATAAAAAAAACAAGTCAGTTTTAAATAGTCTAATTAGGCAATCAGTTATGTTGCTTATCTGCATCCACAAAGAGCTCATAGGAAACCGGAAGTGACTACATGTTGCGTAATTAGTCCAATTAAACACCTGCCTAAGATTTCCTATCTTAGCAAACTCTTCACTCTTGAAATCACTAGCACACTGCTAAAAATATAACTTCAGAATGAAAGTATTTTATTTGAAAAGTTATGGAACTTTTTTTTACTGAATTCTGTATAGGAAATGGAAAGGAAATATATGTGAATTGTGAAGGTTTTTTTCTTTCTTTTTAAAAGAAGTAAGACTTTGTTTCCATGTTTCTCAAATTAAGCTGACTGAATTGGTTGCTTTGAGGGGTTAGACAAAGAGACCAAATCTCATTTTCTCATCTGAGTCCTCCAACTCATCTTTGGAGTCATCTTTGCTGGGTGCAGTAGCGACAGGAATAGCTGTGGTGGTGGCAGGTACAGAGGCAGTAGCCAGAAATAAAGATGGATCAGCAGAGACAGCTTTGACCCTTTAGCAAATGGGCAGAATCCACAGAAAAAGCCAGGATCTTCTTGGATCCATTGATGATAGAAAGTGATACTGAAGCAATGATCAGGTAACCAATCTGCGGACACACTGACCACTGACAACACCATTAACACCCTCCAGGAAACAAGAGTGTAGATCTTGGGGATTCTTTTGATTTTATAGCTGAAAAAGGAAAGAAAGAAACACCAAGAGTTTGATTGATATCAGTAACATCCAGCGAACGCATGGATGGTTGATACTCACATTCAAATATTACCAGACATTTCCTTATGTGTCAGGACACTGTCCAATATGGGTTTTGGTCATGTATTCATATTATGATTGATGCCACTTTCGTTGCATAGCTAAAGTGCTTCAGATAAACTGTTGTATTTAAAATTAAAAACCTCCCTGTGAATTCAATGCCATTAGCATTTCAAAATGGAAAAGTGAATATCAGACTCAATCTTTACATAAGAAAGTGGCAGGCTTCAGAAGCTGGGGAGATGGCTGAGGACCACCTCCACCTACAGGCTCAGATGTGCTGGCTAGATTTCCTAGTGCTCAGAGATGGAATGCAGGCTACTGACGAAGAAAAGCAGTGGACCATGGAATGCTACAGCACTCATTTGTCATGAAAGAAGTAGCCACAGGTGTAACAGTGGCAAGACTGTTTGTGAGCTAACCAACTGTTTTATGATAGGATTCAAGGCCTGTTCCAAAAAAGAATTATCATGCTTGGTACTATAAACCTGGTCCAGAGCCATGGCTGGGCAGGTGACAGGCCTTGGAGGGAACACCTACTATTGTCGTTTTGTGTAACATACATGCAGTTAAACCGCTTTTTGAATATTTATGTTTGTACCTGCTGCTTACCACTGCCCTGAACCATGGTCAGAGAAGCTTCCGTTTGCAGTGCACAGGAGCAGATGAAGAGATACAGAACTGCTCAAAGTCCTTAGACTAAGTAAGTGCTGAATGCTTACCCCTAAATGAAACATCCTTATCAACCCATCCTACAAGGCATGAGAAACAATGCAGAGGAGTTGGGAAGAACTGAAGACATGAGGAATGGAAAGTAGTACGACGAAATCCTGTATCCTAGACAAGTCCTGGTTCCTGCACTCATGTTGAATTCATACTTACCCAAACAAGACCTACACGTGAGGCAGACATTAATTCCCGCTCTTTGGTAGTCTTTTATGTTTGTATGTGTGGCTGCTATAAGGCTGCCCATATTCATGCAGGCAAGCCCAACTACTTCAGAGATTTAAATAAGCAGGACATGAAAGTTGGGGGGATAGTTATTAGGGGGATCTGGGAAAGTGGAAATGAGGATCTGGGGGTGGATGTGATCAAGATACAATGTATAGGTATACAACTTTTTGAGAATTAGAGAGAGACAGACAGATAGATAGTGAGACAGAGAGACAGCTACAGTGACAGAGAGGCAGGCAGGCAGACTGACAGATCAACAGATCAATCCAGGTATGTTGGTGTATGGCTGTTTTCTCAGCTCTGAGGGGATAGAGACAGGAGGAGCCCCAGTGCTTGTTATCAACCAGTCCAGCTGAATGGCTGTGTCAGCTCTGGATTCTATGAGAAACCCTGTGTATAAAGAAACAAACACACATAAATAAAGTGGAGAGCAATTATGGAGGTACCTAGTTGTTGGCGGTACCCACATACATCAGGCAGGACATACCCACACATACACATACATGCATACATGAACACATTACACATGCAGAGACATACAGATATACCGACTCATGCATGCACATAGGAATACATGCAAACACACAGCCATACACACACACACACACATACACACACACACACACACACACACACACACACACACACACACACACACACAAAAGCAGGCTCCATAGCTTTTCATTTCTTCCCTCCCTCACACTGTTCCCATTTACTGTCACTTCACCCAGGAGTGATGAATACTTCAATCCTAATCACCCAAGACCCAGTCTACGATCTCCATGCACTAATGGTTTTAAAGAGAAATTATATCCTTAGTTAGAAAATTAGCTGGCTCCCTTTCTTCCAAAATGTCCAAATAAAGGTTCACAAGAATAATCTTGACAAGTATAATTGCATCCTGCTCATTTAGCTTTTCTTTCATCAACAATTCCCCCAGATCCCCCAGAGAAGTGATGCTAGGGAGCGCGACTGCACACCGAGGAGGCGCGTTCGAGTGGAAGGTGGGTGTGCTGTCCGTGAGGATGACCCAGCAGAAATGTCAACCTGGTCTTTACTCGTGCTGTTGGCATTTCACCAGCAGTTGGCAGTTTAATGGGAGAACAATAATACACACGTACATATCAAATCCAGAAAATGTCAGCAGATTATGTAATTATCTATTTGAAAAACTAGGAGCTCTCTCAAAGTGGGGGTATTCCATGCCCACTATGGGGGAAATTCTGCAGACACACCAGTTAGCTAGCCATAAGAACGATTGTATTATTATTTCAGATTCCTGTATAATGCACCAAATGAGACAAACCTTCACTTACTATTGCTTTAGGTGATAAAGTACATATGCCAGATAAATTAAAAGTTCAATTACTGTTCTTTGAAAGGCCCTGTAGCCTCTAATGTGAATTTAAAACAAAACAAAACAAAACAAAATCCAACTTTCTTTGGCAGTTCCATTCATGTATAAATTGAATTCTAATTATTCCCTCCACCTCTCCACCTGCTTCTCGTCTCCCACTCATCCCTATTAATGCCCTCTTCTCTACAAGTCCCTTTCAATTATTCTCTTCTGGTTTGGAAACACTGTGTTTAGACAGAACTATCTGCGTACCATGGGTTTTGAACTGCACATTGGAACCCTGCGGCTGCCTGAGAAGGTGCAAAGCTGAAAACAGTGACTGCTCCTCCCCACAATCTGGCAAAGCTTGTGGGTGAGAAGGGCAACAAATGACTCCAGCTCCAATGTCTCAAACTAGACTCATGTAGATGCTGCCTTTAAAACAAATGCAGCGGTGCCAGATTTGGCTCCTGGGACTCCAGCTATGCCAGTGTGTACATCCATCTATTCCTTTGCTGCTGCCAGCTTCTTTCTCTGATATCAGAGTCCAGTATCTTGGCCTTCCAGTGTGCACTGGAGATCATCAGCTCTCCAGGAATCCTCTAGGCTTTCGGTGGCAGGCTGGGTTTGCTGAGACTTCCAGCCTTGTGTGTTGATCAATTACGAGAACGTCCAGCACTAAGACATCATTGGACTATCTTGCTCCGTTAGTGTAAGCCAGCCTAACTGTTTTCTTCCTCAGCAACACCTATGTAATACAACCACCAAGGCCAAGAATGATGATGGGTGCTGAGAGGTCATAGTTATTTAGTATTTACGAGAGGCTAATGCAAAGGTATTACACACTTTAATACATCACACAATAATAATACTTGATAAGAACATCCTTGATACCCAAGGAAACTCATCCATGAATAAGGCTCTGTGGATGACTCCTATTGTGGTGGACTTTTACCCAGTAGGACAGGTATATTAGGGTAAGTAGGTAGATATGCAAAGAGCAGCATTGTGTTGGTATTAGCCAGTAGTTCAAGTCCAATGGACTTTTCCCTGATCTGTGGTGGGATGTTAATAGGCCCAATTCTTTGTATATTTATTTATTGTATATATAGCCACGGCTGCTGTGAGAGCATGACAACACTGTCTGTGCCAGGCCCATAAGACAGCATTTCAGAACCTTGCTCCCCTTCTTATGGCTCCTAAATTATGTCTAGTCTGTCCTTACCGATCCCTAACTAAACCTTAGAGAAGGTGGTATAAATATACTCCAAAAATGAAATTATTTTTCAGTGGATTCAAGGCCTTATCTTAAAAATAGAGATAGCAATTTCAATTCCTCATTCACAAACACAATACAATTATTGGCCAAGGTTCCTATGAAAGTATGAGAAAGTGGGATGAGACAGAACAGAGAGAGAGAGAGTGAGAGAATATGCACACAGAATGCATAATGCCTTTCCTGAAGTGAGAAAATGTGTATATTTCTTTTATCAGATAAGATTAGGCTTTTGCTTCTTTTCAATTGTGTATGCATGCAATAGTACATAGAGGCCAGAAAAGGGTGCTGTTATTTTCTCTGGAACTGTAGTCTCAGCTGAGTCATCCTGTGTGGATACTGGGAATCACTCTAAAGACCTCTGGGAAAGCAGCAAGTGTTCTTAAACACTCAGCCATCTCTCCAGCCCTATGCCAAAATGATATTTTTGTTTGTGCAGATGATATTTACCTTAACATACTTAAGACATTGAATAATAATAGTATTACTAACTCAAGATGAATATGATATAGTAGTACAGTAGAACTAGTCTTCTTTCATTCATCACTACGGTTCTTATTTATTTATTATATACAGTGTTTTTGTCTACATGTGGGTGTGTGTGCGGAAAGAGGGCACCAGATCTCAGTATAGATGGTTGTGAGCCACCATGTGGTTGCTGGCAATTGAACTCAGGACCTTTGGAAGAGCAGACAATGCTCTTGACCTCTGAGCCATCTCTCCAGCTCCTATCACTATGGTTCTTTGTTCTGGAGTCTTTTGGAAGTTACCTTCACTGGATGAATGTAATAGCTGTAAACACTGGACCGCGAATGAGATAACTGTGGACAGAGCAAGTAAGAACCTATGTCTTTCATCCATGTTGCCACTATGGCCTTGGTGAAGACTTAGACCTGCTCCTTAGTGCTGCCATTCCTGAGGGCCTGGATCTTTCTCATCAGCTTTTGATGATATACTTAGATGTTTCTAAGTAATTTCTTTTCTGATTCTTCAAGGTTACTTTAATCTGTACTGAAATTGCTGGTTAGTGTTCAGGTTCTCCATGTGTGGCAGGTCTACATGACAAGGAGAGCTTAGCAACCTTCTCCCACTGCTTTCTCACATATATTTTCAGTTAGTTAGTGAATTTTTGCTTACCATGTTATTTCAAAGGAAAGAGACAACTTAAATTTTTTTCAGCATAAAACTTTGTTTCTATTTAAAAATATTAGTTATATGAGCAATGGTTTCATTTTTTATTAACATAGTCCTGGATACTTTCATACACACACACACACATATACATATATATATACATATGGATAGATAGATAGATAGATAGATAGATAGATAGATAGATAGATATAGTGCAGTTGATGTAGTCTCTCCACCCACCCTCTCCGATCTCTCTTTCACTTCTACCAACTCCAAATCCCATCTTTCCTAACTGCTCCTTTCCCAAACATAACATTTCTTTGTGTCATGTGACCCGTTTGGTATAATGAAGGCTATCCATGGAAACACAGTGAAGACAGTGACTCCAGCTTTCACTGTAGCTATAGGAAGTAATTCAACCGTGAGAGGCAAGCCTCTCTGACTTCCTCTTCCATCTTGATCTGACTGTTGATGGGCTCATTCTTGGGCAGGCACAGTGCATTTGAAAGTTTGTGATTATAATAAATAAACATTGTTTAAGAAGATGGCATTTCAGAGCCCCCTTTGCCTCACTTCCAGCTTCTAGATCCTTCCCACCCCGTCTTTGGAGTGGTCAGAAATAACAGATGCATGATTGGCAACATTGCCAAGTGTCTGGTGTGTGGCAAATAATCTGACTCGTTGTGAGGTGCTTCAGGGTTGGTGGTACTAAGGGAGATTTTCTGCCATTAGGAGGTTTTGCAGTATTTACCAGTGTAATCTTTTTGTCTCAAATTGAAGAAGCAAACAAAGACTAGTTATCCAGTGAAATTGTTCTACTCATGCAAATGTGTAGGTTACCTCTTCAAATACAAAAATAATTATTCAGATAAAGTTCAGGTAGTTAGAAAAAAATCACAGTAAAGAATAAGATGTTTTAAGCTCTTTAGAAAACATTTAAATGGATATTTTTGTTTTATCCAAGTGTGTTGAAGCATATCTTTAATCCCAGCATTTAATGGGTGGTGATGGCAGGCAGACCAGGAGTTTAAAGCCATTTTTTAGGTACATAGAGAACTTGAGGCCAACCTGCACTTCAGGAGACAGTATCTCAAAAACAGTAGTAGCAAAACCAGAAAAATAATAAACATGTTAGACCATATAGCTTTACATGATCCACTCTGATCATCTTTATAGATTCATTTAATAATATTGATGTTAATGTCTCCATTTATAAGATATAATACTTAATGAATCTTCTGTTACAGTGAGTATAGAAGACAAAACTTCTGAAGAAAGATGCTTCAGTGTGACTCAGAGTTTGGCAGGTTCTGTCTATGATCAGTTGCTCCCAGGACTATGTGGCATGGATTAGGACATGTCTGGTTGAACAGGATCATTCACCTGATGGCCCAGATGTGCAAGAGGCAATAAAGGAGAGTGAAGAAAATGAAGGCACAGGGATATCACTGATTCGTACAAGAACATACCTCTAAAGACCTGATGACATCACATTAGGCACTGCCTCTGAGAGGATGCAACACTTCTCTATAAATCCATCCAGGAGATCAGGCACGCAAACTATGCTCTATTGAAGAACACTTGACATACAAATGAATGCACATTAACTGGCTTCTTGATTGATTTTTTTTAAAGATTTATTTTGAAGTTTTGTGTGCATAGTGTCTGCATTGCATAAATGTGTCAGTCAATGCTGTGGGAGATGATATCTCAAAAACATATAATAATGATTAAAAACACTAAAATGTAATAAATTTGCCGTGTAGTCAGTGCCTTTAGAGGCCAGAGAAGGGCACTGGATGCTCTAGAACTGGAGTTACAGACAGTTGTAATTGTGTAGGTGCTGAGAACCCAAGTCAAATTCTAGCAAGGGCATGAAGGCCTTTAGCTGCTCAGCCATCTCTCCAACCACTAAGATTTTTTTCAATTATTTAGGTTTATGTTTGTCAATGTATGCCATATGGAAGCGGGGTGCCCAAGGAGGCAAAAAAAAAAGCTGTAGAGTTCTTTTTCTTTTCTTTTTATTTTACATCCTGATTGCAGTCTCTCCCTCCGCCTCTCCTCCTGATTCCACCCTCCCACCCTCTTCTCCCTTCCCATCTCTCCTCCTCAGAAAAGGGAGAACTCCTTCTCTCACCTTCTACAAACCCATCCCAGCACATCAAGTCCCATTAGGACGAAGTTCATCCTTTTCCACTGACCAGGCAAGGCAGCTCAGTTAGGGGAAAGTAATCCAAAAAGCAGGCAGCAAAATCCATGTCACATAAAGAGTCCACTCCACTTACTAGTAGACCCACATGGAGACCAAGATGCCCATCAGTTACATTTGTGTCTGTGGTCGTACCACCCTGAATGTGCTCTGCCTCGTCTGATCTTGGAAGCTAAGCCATGTTGGGCCTGGCTGTAGGGTCTTGTAGCTGGAGTTACAGGCAATTATGAAGAGCCATGTGAGTCTAAGAAGTGAACTCTATTACTCTTCAAGACCAGCAGTCACTCAACCTTTCAGCCCCTTCAAGACCAGCAGTCATTCAGACTTTCAAGCCCTTCCTTGAACTTTTGTAATTGTAATGAGATCTTTGCCTTGAGAAAGAGTTTGCATCTGACTTGAATGACTTTAGATTTGTTATCAGTGTCTCTGTGATGTAGATGTTTAAATGTATCCTGCCTTTTGAAACACTGTTCAATAGCAATCAAGTGATACCTAGGTCATTAAAATACAATAAAAAAAATGGTTTTCCCTTACTGTCTATGAGCAGTCTTGAAATTTAAAATTGTCTCATGTGGGAAAATGGAAATAGTACCAGAAAACCTAAAAGCTTTGATTTACCCAAAGTTAAAGTCTAAATATTGAAATAATAACATAAAACTTCAAAATAAACAAAATGCATTGTACATGAGGTCTGTATGTATGTACATGTGTATGTATGGAGTGCATGCTATAAAATAAATTCTTTCTACACATATCTACTTACATATATATGGAATGTGATACATTAGTTATCTAGCAGCCATTCATTTCCATATTAAAGCATTATATACCTTGTATACTATGTGTATATATTTAATTAGAATGATTTAAAAATTCAAGATGATATTTGTTAACTACAAAAACTACAAACACAGATATGGTTAATACTAGCTATGGTGCCAGGTTGCTCATTAAAATATCTCACACATCATCACAGATTAGAAATTTTCCTTTTATTGGAAAATATTCTCATGGGCTTTTCTCATCCATGGCTTGTACTCCTCCTAGGAAAACCTTAGCCCCTAAGTCTCTTCGATAACCTCTGCATTTTTATTTTTCCTACCTGGCCTCCACGGTTGCCAGGAGGATAGTAGTATTGCAAATAGAAAGACCTGCACATTCTGCTATGTAGTGTCTGTTAATTAGCCAAATTCTTTTCAGGTGAGGCTGACAAATCCTCATATTCTGTTAGCGTGGCTGGTTACCAAGGCCCAGTCGTTCCCTTCCTTTTACTGGTGCTTGTCTCTGTTCCTTGGTTTTACATGGAACCTGGAGATGAATCCCAGATCCTTCAGCTTGGTCTGTTAGACCACATGGAGCTATATCCCAGGCCCGTGGAGAATTTTAGAAGGCAAGCTCAGCTTAACTGAGTCCTTTAATTAGAGATGATTGGAAAATATTTTGTGCTTAGTCTGGTTTCAGATTTCTCTCTAGTCTTCCTTTGAACAGTCTGGTTTTGTTTTGCTTTAAAGTTAGTAAATTCAAAACAGTGATTCATGAATAGAGTGGAGTCTTTCCCTAATTATTTCAGAGACTTTCTAGACAGCATGGGTTTCCTGTCATGGGTGCTGATGACTAAACAAGTTAAGATTAAAAAAAAAAAAAGACAAATGCCTTCCTACTCATTTACATTCTTGTTTCAAAACATTTGCTGCACTGCTGAAAAAAGACATTCCAGCTTTGGGCCACAGAAGGACACTGTGATCAGCACTGACTGTGTATGGCATAGAGTCCCACATATAAGAATTGATTTCAACGAACGATGCTGCCTAGAGATGCTGTTGAAGTGACATTACAGCTCAGTGTTCTCACTCCAGTTCGTGGTGCTGTTTGCATTTAAAAACTTGTTTCCATGTGCTTGTTTATGAACAGACTTACTATCATGCTGCAGTTTTTGCAATGTTTAGCCTGATGTTCTTTGAGGGTCTCTGTAGTCTGGGAGAAACAGGCTCTCATGTAGTGTCCACAAATTTGAAAAGTTTTTCAAGTCAGTATAAAACAAATCATAATTATTTCAAAGGTAGTGATCAAGAGATGAGCTTGAGTTGTTTTATTTTTAGATAAGTACCAACATTTTAGCAGCAACATTGTAGAAATTATCGGGTTTTTGTTGTTGTTATTGTTTTTACTTCTGTTGAATGTTTATGATTTATACGTCATACACCAAAATCCCTCTCTTCCTTTCATTAAAACAAAGCAAACAAACAAACAAAAAATCTTGTCATAGAAGCTATAGTGTATCATGCAGTATAGCCTTCTGTCCACATATGCTTACTTTATTTTTTTAAATATACCACATTTTTATTTAATTAATTTATTCAGATTATATCTAAGTTGTTATCCCATCCCTTGTACCTTCCCATTCCTCCCTCCCTCCCACTTACTTTCAAATGTTCATTACTATTAGTCATTGGTCTGGTTTGAGGCCTACCCAATTGTTACTGGATCCTCAGTGGGACTGCCGTCGGATATCCCGTTGTTGCTGCGTGTCAAAGAGATTCTTTTTTAAAATATATTTTATTAATTTATTCATATTACATGTCAATTGTTATCCCATCCCTTGGATCCTCCCATTCCTCCCTCCCTCCCACTTTCACCCTATTCCCCTTCCCTATGACTGTGACTGAGGGGGATTTCCTCCCCCTGTATATGCTCATAAGGTATCAAGTCTCTTCTTGGTAGCCTGCTATCCTTCCTCTGAATGCCACCCCATCCAGGGGACATGGTCAAATATGGGGCACCAGAGTTCATGTGAAAGTCAGTCCCCACTCTCCACTCAATTGTGGAGAATGTCCTGTCCATTGGCTAGATCTGGGTAGGGGTTTGAAGTTTACTGCATGTATTGTCCTTGGCTGGTGCCAAAGTTTGTGCAGGACTTCTGGGCCCAGATCTGCCCATCACAATGTTCTTCTTGTAGGTTTCTAGGACCCAGAAGGTCAAAGAGATTCTTAATCTTTGAATCTACAGGTCTGGCCCCTTCATGTGTTCCAGCAGGTCATACATGGGGTAGATGTTGGGATGGGGTTCACTCAAAGCCCTGGATCAGGGCCCACTCCCTTGTCCTCAAGACTGGACCTGCTCTCCTGCTCCCTTGTCCTCAGGGCAGGGCCAGCTCACTTGTTCCCATATCCCCAGGGCAGGGCCTGTTCTCCTGCTCCTGTGTCCTCAGCGCAGGAAAATGATAATTTTTAAAGAGAAGACCATCTCAGGTGTAACTGCTCATCGTCCACACTGAGATTCCTACACCACTTGGTGGTAGCATTCTTCCATTGAGAAGAGAGGCACACACAAAAACTCAATAAGAGCACATTTGAAAATGTGCTTACCAGAAAAAAGATCACAATAAAACCATTTTTTGTGTGTGCCATGAATAAATAGTAATAAAATACTAGAAATGTTCCATATATCATAAATAAATTATTAATATTTGAGAAGACATAAAAGTCAGATTTCTCTTATAGCTTTTATAGGTTAAATGTATTTTAAGACTCATCTTACATTGCCTGGGAAAAATCCCAGGACATTTCTTATGTGTCATCAGTCAGCTTTGACACTTTATGTCTCTTGTTGTGGCTCTGCTCTGCTTTTTCCTGTTTTTATTCTCTCAGCATGCACAGACATTTGCAATTCAGTAAAGAGAAATAGACAGTGTCCAGGATGAAAATTTAGGGTGTTGATTTGAGACTTCTTGTTTGGAGTGGGGCGTGCATAGTTCTCCACTGGATCCCCTGGGAAGAAATGTTACTGGACAGTTCAGTGTCTAAATGTATCATATACCCAAGAGAGAGAGAAAGAGAAAGAGAATGTTTACATGTAGTCCATTCTGGGGAAAACATGTATTGAGTCCTCCCAGAAGTGGGGTAGATAATCAATTATTCAAGTTATCTTAAATGTTCTTTACATAATGCTAGCATTTTCTCCATGTAATCATAGAAATATTGCATTGGCAACATATCTGCTAATACAGACTTAAAATTGAAAACCCCTCAAGTGCATCAGATGTATTAGTTACTCATCTCATAGTTATAGGTTACGGCTATATTCTTAGTTTTTAAAAATTATTTTTATTATTAATTATATAAGATAAAATTCATCTCTGTTCTTATATACATTCAAATTATTTTTAACTTTTTTCACATTTTTGAGAATTTTAAATATGTATGTATACTGTATTACAACCTTCCCCAGGCCCTACCTTCTCCCCCATATCTCTCTCAATTTTTCTTTAATCATTACTTTTACACACACACACACACAAACACACAAACACACACACACACACTGTGTAACCTGCTGAGGTGATTTAGTGTTGCCCCTATGTATATATTTTTAGTACTGATGACTTGGATTTGAATAACCAATTAGGGACCTAGACTTGAAGAAAACTGATTCTCCCTCAGTAGTCATTAATTGCCTGAGGGTCCTCATCAAGGGTTTAACCTTGTGGTAATTATCTCATGCACATTGAGATGTCTCCATTAGGTAGTTTTTTTTTTTTTTTTTATGTAGCCATAGTGTTAAGAGTCCATAGGTGTACCTTCCATATCATGTACAGATGAGACACTCTCACAACTGATGTTCTGGTCTTCTGGGTCTTGCAGTCTTTCCACCTGCTCTTTTGTAGTTTTTTTTTTTCTGAGTTTTAGGTACAGGGATTGTGTTGTGGATGTGTCAGTTGGAGTTGGACAGTCAATCATTTCTGTATTTTGACTGGTTGTTTTCTTTAATGGTCTGTGTGTGTGCTGCAAAAGGTTTCTTTGATCAGAGGGGAGAGCTACACTTATTTCTAGGTGTAAGGGCAAGTACTAAACATTCACTTAGGGATTATATTAGTTATATATTGCTGTGGTTCAGAGGTATTACAGCAGCATAGGTCTGGGACTACTTTTCTCCCTTATTAACTTGTATGCTGACTCTGGTACTCAGTGAGGAGGCTTCCTGCTCAGGTCCAGATTGATTCCTCCAACTCCCAGATCTGAAGTATATGTGAAGTGTTCAGCAATAGGCACTTACCTTCATATTAATGAGATGTTTAATGTCTTCTTTTCTAATACTTTATGCCACTTCTTTATGTGGTTTACCTAATTTGTTAACTTGGCCCTCCAATAAAACGACAGGTGACAGCTAAAAATGTGGGTGATTGTTCCTTTGTAATTACTGATGAAGACATATATGCTTTTATGCATATATATTATTTTCTATCTTCTCTCTTTATTTCCCCTCCCTTCTTGTTTACTAGTGAGTAAATATGACCTTTTACTAAAAGAAAATTAAATTGTTTTGCTTATAAATAATTGCTTTTTTAGGAACTTCCAAATCATGTCCCATGTTTATTTTTGTCCATTCAAACAAATATTTGTTCTGCCCTTATCATGATTGTTACAATCTATTTACATCAGGGAATATGGTCTGTATCTGTGGATTATTTGGCTTATGTTTTCTGCTGGGCATGTCTGCAGGGTTGGGTATCTTGATTAGAGGGATGACTCCACTCAATGTGGGAAGCAACAAGCCATTGGCAGGAGGTCCTGGGATGTATACAAGTGGAGAACTTGCGCTGAGCCAGAGCACTCAGTGCCCTCTGCTCAGGATTATGAATGGAGTGGAACTAGCTACTTTAAGTTCAAGCTGCTTTGGCTTCTCTGAAAACCTGGACTTCCTCCTCCTTAAGATGTTTTGGTGAAGGTGTTTTATGACAGCAACACTAGAAGAAACTAAGACAGCCTTGCTATTATGAGCATCATCTCAATTATGCCTAATATGGTAATGCAGTCTCTGAGATAGCTGAAGAGTTGGCATTTGTTTGCCGTTATGAATGATGGAACTGATGTGTAGATAACCAGCTATTTTTGTATACTCATGATCAGCTCCCAGTTTTTTTTTTAAAAAACTATGAGTCTACCTAAAATTAGCATTTCCTTCCCCATTCTATTGTTTTGCTAATTTGAAAAGAATAACATACAGATCTTCAGAGAACTACATATATGATGTGAATCATTACAACAAAATGAAAATAGCAAACACTTCCTCTGGGGAAAAGCCCAAGCTGAGGTTTTTTAGGTGGTTGTTGTTGCTTGCTTGGGTTGTATGAATGTTGTTCCAAGGTGGGAACAGGGAATGCTGCATACTTGTAGAGCCATAATCTTCCTAGATGAAAAGCATGCTGTTGTGTTATATCTTCATTACAAAAAAAAAACACACTTGTGCACCTCAGAAAAGTAATGCCTGTGACAAGTTTTCTTTATTCTGAAGATTCTTCCATGTGGCTGGGACCGCAAATACTGGAATGTGTTCCTCATTGCCTGTGCATTTTACCTTAGAACCGCCACTAGTTGATATTCTGATTTTCAGGATATTTGATTTTTGTGTGTGCTACTTATTCTTTAATGTCCACACTGAAATGCCCCTGAGTTTATATAACTTACTGTGTCTACTTAATCAAAAGAGAGCTCAAGATAATAGTTCCCAACAATGAATTGGCCACTTCTGAAGCGCTGGTCCAACCTTTACAAACTGTCAAAGTACATGTTGATTTAAAGCTTTGTTTCCTTTGGTGTTACCTATGGATCTAAAAAGGCATGAACATTAGTCATAACATTGATGAATGGCTTTGCCTGCTCTAAGATGTGGAGTAATCATCAGAAATTTGATATAACTTTTCTTTGGACTGCCTTCCTTAGCAACCTAAAGAACAGTATAGCATGATACATGTAAACAAAAGCAAACCACAAAACTCTTCTTCTCATGAAACTGATTAGATCCTTGGTCAATAGCAAACAAGAAAAGCAGGAGTTATTTATATATTATTGAACACCTGACTGTATTCCCCACCTTCAGATTTCAATCCAGTACAGAATAAAAGTTCTGGTGTCTATAGCAGTTAACAAGTTGTCTGTATGATGTTAAAAGCTTTATTAACAAATTGTTTCTTTATATAGTGGTAAAAGAGAATTGGCAATTGAGATATATGTTCAAGTTATAATGTTTAGAAAGAAGGGAGTGCCGGAGCTGTGTTCACGAGGAGGCTCTTTGTTCAGTTCTCATCACTAAGATTGGGCAGCTCAGAATTGGGCAGCCTGTAACCACAGCTCTAGAGGATCTGACACACTTTCCTGGCCTTAATGGATATTTAGAAATTATGAGCCAACAGCCCATCTCTAGAAAGTTCTACCAGTAGTTTTATAGTTTTTCCTTTGTCTTCCAGGTGACGACGCTTGTCAACACAAGCAACAAAGGTCCATCTGGTAAAAAGAAAGGGAGGTCAAAGAAAGCCCATGTGCTGGCAGCATCTGTAGAACAAGCTACTCAGAACTTCCTGGAGAAGGGCGAGCAGATCGCTAAGGAGAGTCAAGACCTCAAAGAAGAGCTGGTGGCTGCTGTAGAGGACGTGCGGAAGCAAGGTCAGTGGAATGCCTTGTCCTGGTGCTGTGTAAGCAGGACACTGTTCTGTAGAACCAAGGGAACAGTTTGCCTTGTTTGCTCTCTGAACATGTTTTCACTATCTGCTGGGATTGGTTGTGTAAGTATTTTTCTGTCGAAATGTGGGCATATTTGCAAACACCCACTATTGCTATTACTTAGAAATCTTCCTATTCCTAGCTTGGTAGATGAAAAAAAAAACTTCACTGTCAAACCCATGCCTTGGGATGGATTTGTAAGACTCCATCCTTATAAGATACGCAGGACTCTGAGGAGGATGGGAGGGGAGGATGGCAAACCATGTAGAGCAAATGCTCCATGTGGTTCTCGAATTATCTTTTCAGTCCACAGCTTTTCTCACACATTTAGCTCATAAACATACTGTTTATTTGGCATTTTGAACCTTTTTATTTGCAATAAACTACATGTAACAAGAAAATAACATCTGATCATTTTTTAGGGTTCATTTGCAGTTTAGTGTTGGTGAGTTTATGCATGTCCTTGAGGAACATTGCCAGACCTTTTTCATCTTAGAATAGTAAATATGCATTTTTCAAGTATCCATTTACCACCCCCTTCCCAAGTCTCTGAATCACTCCTCGTCTGTTTGACAATTCTTCATTTTTCACGAAGTGTGATTCCCCATGATGTATGTTTCTGACTGGCTTATTTAGCTTTCTATGGCTAAGTAATAGTCATATCTATCTATCTGTCTATCTATCTATCTATCTGTCTATCTATCTATCTATCTATCTATCTATCATCTCCACAGACTTTTGAGTGGATTTCACTATTTTGTTCTTGTGAACAAAATTACTATCATAGTATGCAAAAATAAATAAACATATGTATATATGATGGTTAGCTTTAATTATCACTTTGACACAACTTAAAATCACCAAGGAAAAGAGTAAATGAGAAATTGCATACATTTGGCACATTGCACATGACTGTCTTTTTTCTCTTTCTTTTAGCTCCAGAACTTTTTATATGCTTTCTTTTTTATATATTATGTTTTTTATTTAATCACTTTACAGCCTGATCTCAGCCCACTCCCCCCTCTCCTTCTGCTCAGAGAAGAGGGGGTCCTCAAGGGATACAACCCACTTTGGCAGGTCAATTTGCAGCAGGACTAAGTGCATCCCCTTCCACCGAGGCCTGACAAGGCATAGCAGCTAGGAGAAGGGATCTAGAGGCAGGCAACAGAGTTAGAGACAGCCCCTACTTTGTTAAGAGATCCACATGGTGACCAAGCCGTATATCTGCTACATATGAGTAGGGGATCTAGGTTCAGTTCTTCCATGTTCTTTGGTTGTTGGTTTAGTCTCTGTGTGCCCCCATGGGCACAGGGTAGATTACTCTGTATGTCTTCTTGGGGTGTCCTTGACTCCTCCAGCTCCTTCTATCCTTTCTCCAACTCTTCTGCAGAACTCCCGCCCCCACCTTTCTATAAACCCATCCCAGCATATTAAGTCCCATTAGGACTAAGCTTGGGCTATTGTTTGACTGTGGAGTTTCTGTGTCTGTTTCCTTCAGCTACTGGATGAAACCTATTAGAAGACAGTTAGCCTTTGACCCAACATTTGTCTTGACTCCAAGAAGTGTAGGCATTAAGACAGAGCTGAGAATGAGGGCAAGGCAAATCAATGACTGCCCCAAGAAGAGACTCTTTCCATGGGAGAGAGCCAGCCCTTCTCACTACAAATGATACTCTGCTATGCTTGCAGACAGGAAATTAGCATAACTGCAGGGGATTGTCTTAACTAAGTTAATGGATGTGTAAAGACTAAGGGTTCTGGACGCAGCACCATTCCCTAGGCAAGGTGTCCTGAACTGTATCAGAATAGAAATGACATTCTTCCTGACCACATTTTTCAGTAAATAAAAGCATAGACCAAACTAATTACGGAACACTGATTTTTAATATCTAAAGAAATGTTTCATTAAATAGTTGTTGAATGAATGAATCATCTATTTATACTCTTTATTCAATCTGACTGTGTTTTGTCGTTCATAGATGAATGTTTATTATATTAAATATAAAACCTTCCCTTCATGCCAACACATCTAGTTTCTTCATTTCTTGTGCGTATGATATGCATATACTTTATTTTGCATGTATGTGGGAACACATACACTTGTCATTGTATGTGGGCACAGGATTGATGTGGGGAATCATTCTTTATTAATTTCCATCTATTCATTGAGACAAAAATCTCTCAATCAAACTTGGCCAAGGGAGTATACTTAAATCTCACTAAGAAGGGGAAATAGATAGAGGTAGTGGTTGAAAAGAGGGAACAAGGTAGAAGAGGGAAAGAAACAAGGGTCTGAGTCTGACCTGGAAAGAGCTGAGACAGAAGAACAGAAGGCCTGCAGAGAAAAAAGAAACTGTGGGTGGGGGCATCTCTGTGACAAGCTGGAGACCTACATCAGAGTAGGTCTCTGGTGGACTATGAGGGGAACTATAGCTGAGAATCCTAGTAGGAGCGTCCATGGAGGCTGATGAGAATACCCTCTAACTAGAAGAGACTTTTCGTGAAGAGCGAACACTAACTCACCCACAAAAATATTTCATCCAAAACTTACCCTGTCTACAAGACATGCAGGGATAAAGATAGAACAGGTAAAAGAGAGATTGAGGGACTGTCCAACTAATGCAAGTTTCACCCCACAGAAGAGAGCCATACCCTGACATTATTAAGGATACTCAGCTATGCTTGGCAGACAGGAGCCTATCAGAGTTTCCTTTGAGAGGCTCCACCCAGCAGCTGTTTGAAACAGATGCTGGGTCCCATAGTCAAACATTAGATGAAGCATAGGGAGTCTAGTTGAAAAGTGTGGGTGGGTGGGGAGAGAATAGAAGGACCTAGAGGTGACAAGAGATCCAGAAGAAGATCAACAGAGAAAACTAACCAGGGCCCAGGGGGGCCTGTGGAGTATGAAGGACTAACCAATGACCATGCATGGACTGGACCTAGGTCCTCTCTATAGATGTAGCTAATGGGAAGCTCAGGCTTCATGTGGGTCAGCTAGTAAGGGGAGCAGAGGCTCTCTCTAGCGAGGACTCTGTTGTCTGGTTTTGGATCACTTCCCCCTGAAGGGACTGCCTTGCTAGGCCATAAGTCAAAGGACAAACTCAGTCCTGATGTGATTTGATAAACTGGGGAGGGTGAGTAGGGGGGCTCCTCTATTCTGAGGAATAGGGGAGAAGAAGAAGGAGGAGAGAGTGGGACTGGAAAGAGAGGAGGGAGGGGGCCATGACCGGGATGTAAAGTGAATAAATACATAAATTAATCATTTTAAAAAAACCCTTGGATTATGCCAATAATGAAAGTCTTGCTTACCAGCTTACTATGCGAAATCCTTGTCTCCAGTTCCTAAGGTTGCAATGATAGGCAGGCTACCATGCCAACCCAAATTTTAAATTGGTTTCTGGAGATCAGAACTCTAGTCCTCACAATTTTGTGGTAAGAGCTTTAAACAATAAGCTATCTCTCCAGCCTCTGACTATACTTTATGCCACTATTCTACTCTTTTACTCATAAAAGATAACTTTGTTTATATGACACTGATTCAAATTGTTACTTCAACTGGACATGTTTAATGTACCATATTCCACCTTATGTGAAACAGAGCACGAGTGTTATATGTGACATGGGATTATGAATACCTCCAAGTTTTGAAACGCACTTGAAACTTGGTATTTTTCCTGAAGTTAGACACCTGCTTGCCTTCATGCATCTGTGCCCCAGATAATTAGTTCTGGCTGCTGTTTTCTTATGTATACTAATGTGCACATGTAAAAAAAAATATGAGATGTGCTCACTTTGACAAATGTTTATACCTGTGGAACCCCCAACGTTCTCAACATACTGAGCATACTTATAGTAGAGAGATTTTTGGTTGGTTTCTACCTCTTTAAGCATCTATCTCCTTGTGTAATAAATTTTCTTGTTTACTTCTGCAGCAATCCCTTAGGTTTCCCTTCATTTATTCTTCTAAGATAGTTGTTGTCTTTCGAACTTGCCATGAGGCTTATGCAAACTGGTCTATCATAGATCCAGTAGAATTGTCAGTTGGTTAGATTTCTCCTGTGGCATGAGAATAATAGACTATAACTTAAGACAGTGGTTGCACTTCTGAGATTATTTGAACATTATGCTGTGTCATCCATTCCCTGTTACAGAACTGATGCTAAGGGATTAACGCGTATGAAGCACCACGGCCACATGTTCCTTTCTCAGGACAATGTCAGATTCAAATGCACCTTACTGTGACAGGCCAAGTGACAACTAAATTACTGAAAAACTTCATTAAAACTCCCTTCTTAGTGTCCTTGCTTTTGGGTGTCTCCCTTGTATTTGAGGTACTTCCTAGTTGTCAGAGATGTGATTCTTCCCAGGCAATGGAGTTCCACTTCTGTGCCTGCAGATCTTCTTGTCTCCTTTTTCCCCTCCCCCATTAAAACTCAGCTCTTTCTTCACTATGTGATTTCTGTAGCCCATCTGCTCCGGTCTGTTTTCACATTGGCTCTTTATTTGGCCTTATGCACAAGCTGGATCCTAAGCTGACTTTCAGAGTGATAAGAAGAAAGGAACCTATGAGGAAAAAGTGTGGAAGAGGGCAATGGTACTGAATTATTTAATATTTAAAACACATTTCAGCCCTTCCATCATAGAAATATATCTTTATTCACATAGCAGATTAAAATATGTGGCCATTTACAATTGGAGGTAATAGTTTTCTTCACTGTCCTTGCATGGCTTATTTATTTAATAGTACATAGATGGGAGGAAATTGAACAACTTCATTATTGCATAGAAAATGCTTCTGCCTCCCTTTCCTCATTCTCCTCCTTTGCTTCCATTTTTCTCTCACTCATGCTATTTCTTCTTCTCCTCCCTTTCTTTCTCACTTTCTGTTTCATTCTATTTTGTTTAATAACAAACAAACAAACAAAAAGCCCCTTGATCATGCCAGTATAGAAAGTCCTGCTCACCAGCTTACACAGTGGAACCTTTGTCTCCAGTTCTTAAGGTTGCAATCACAGGCAGGTTGCTATGCTAATCCAAAATTTACATGGGTTTCTGGAATGTGAACTCTAGTCCTCACAATTTTATTGTAAGAGCTTTAAATACTAAGCTATCTTCCCAGCCTCTATTTATGCCACTATTCTATTCCCTTACTTGTTGACATTGAGTCCAAGATTTTGCCCACACTAGGCAAGTGATTTAATTCAGCTTCATTTCTCAGCTTTGTTTGTACATATTCAAATAACATCTTCAAAACATTGTCACTTTTTTTTTCCCAGTATAAAGAGATTCTAGGTGTTTTACATGTCCATTTTTAGATTTCTGAAATAGAGTCATTTGATTTTGTCCACTCGTAGCTCACAGAAACTTGTGGTTTTATTTAATCTGGTAAATTCATATACAAAATTACACATTCATAATGTGCTGTTACTGCATCTTAATATGATTACATTTAGTATTGTTTAAATTTATTTATTATTAATTGAAAACTTATCTCTTTAAGTCTAGGCTGCACACCTGGTGTTAAAAAGTGCTCAGAATGCATGGTAACCATCATTTACCTCTAGAATATTCTCCAGGAAATATTGCTTCAGGGCTATGTTAATGTTTATATGAGAAGCATGTAGTGAAAATACATTTTCAAAATGTATATCCCTGTATTCAAATTCTGTGGCTCCGCTGACTTACTCTTGGATGAAGATAAGATTTCCAAGTGTGTGTTTCTGTCAACTGTCTGCATGTTTTATCTTAAATAAAACACTTGAGTAAGGGCCAAAGCTGCCAAGGCCAAGTCTGAACTTCATCAGCATAGTCACAATGATTGCTACACCTCTGTCTAGGCTGAAGCTTGAGGTTTAGACACACGGTGAGTGATGGTGAGGCAATGCTGTCTTGATTACCTTTCAATTGGTGTGACGACTAAGGAAAATTAACAAAATTTAAAATTATAAAAGAAAGTGTTTAATTTGGGTTTCGGGGTTCCAGAGGATGAGTCCATGACCATCATGGTGGGGAAAGCATGGTAGCAGGCCAGCATGGTGCTAGACAAGTAACTGAGAGCCCACATCTCAGTCTTCAAGCATAAAGGCTAGAGAGACACCAGGCATGTCATCAGCTTCTGAAACCTCAAAGCCAACTCCAGTGACACACCTCCTCCCAAAAGGCCATACCTTCTGATCTGTCTCATTTTGCATTCAAATATATGAGCCTAAGACAGGGGCTCATATTTAGAAGCTTAACTGAGATTTCAAGTTCTAATGTTACAAATTGCTTGATGCTGTAAATGAAATCATCTAACTGTCTTCAGAGTCACTATCTCCAATTTTCAAATATAGACAATGACTGTTTGGTTGTCTTTACTCAAAGAGATCAAAGGAGTTTTATTAGTTTTATTAAAGGAGTCTGTTAACTGAGATGATTCAGCAGGTAAAATCTCTGGCCACCAGAACGAAGACTTACATGGTTGAAGGAGAGAATCAGCTCTCATAAATTGCATACACATGCACACGCAACACACACACACACACACACACACACACACACACACACACATACACACACACAAATACACACATTAAAGAATGAAAAAAGAAAGGAAGAAATAAAAGATGTAAGGCAAGAAAAGAAATAAGAGGAAAAAATTACATGCCATAGTAATTTTGTAAGTTCTACATAGTAGATTTGTAAGTTCTGATTTGTTGACTTTATCTGTATCTTTAGAAATTGTACTCCTGCCTGATTTTTTTTTTCTTTTTGGTGAGCCAATAATTTCAGATGTAGTTGCTTACAGGAGAATGAGTGAGGAGAGTTATTTATAGAAGCATAGGCAACTTAGTAATGGCCACACCATGGAATAAAATGGCTTTCCCTACTGCAGTAACTATTACTGCAGTAAAAACCTCATCTCCTGCCTATTAACCAACAAGCCTGAGTCCCCGCAGGCAGCCTGTTGAAGCATCAAGTTCATACCCAGTGGTCCTTCTGAGTACTGATTGTCTTTAAAGGCCTCAGAGATGGTGGGGGTTGTATGTAGACCTAGCATGTTACAAAAGAATGGGTGAATACATATGAACCACACACAGCAAAACTTCTCAAAACAGGAAACAGAGAGGCTGTTACAAACACATTCTACATTGAAGTTCTGTGCTCAGAAAGCTTAAAACATGTAGAATGTTTACCACCAAGATTTTTCTGGACTGAAAGCATGTCTCCACCTTTGATTAATGTCAGAATCATCTGAGAAGCTTTTAAAACCCTAATGTCTATCTACATCCTGCCAGAGAAATCTGATACCTAAAGTATGACTCAGCCATCAATATTTTAGTCTCCACTCTTGATGCCTCTGTACAAATTACTTCTGAACAGATGGACTAAGTTCCTGATTCTGCATTACATGCACATAGATAGTGATAGATCCTATTAGCCAGAGGCACAGGTGGTCAATACTAAGTGTATGTCTCTCTCAACTGCTTGTTCCATCTTGATACTTGAGTAACTACACATCATCTTCCCAAGCAACATTTAAATCTCAATGGGAGTTTTCAAGGTTTCCAACTTTATACTTTACTTAGATGTAGGTATATAAACTTATATAGGAAAATCAACCTAATACTTTACATTAACATATAATGGACAGGTAATGTTTTATGACAGAGGACTTTCCAATCTTGATGTACTGTAGACCCTCAGGAAATGTATAAGAAATAATTTGACAGTCCTGTCTGTGAGGCTTTACATAGTAAACAGGAAGGTACACTGATGCAGCTAATAAGAAAGGTGATGGTAAAGCTAAATGTTTATTGGAAATTTGTGAAGAATTGTGGGTTGAGGATTTCAAGGCATCTCCAAAGGCAGAGGAAAAAGAATGCTGTGGATGAGTGAGGATAAACAGAGAAGACCTGATTTGATGAGCAGTTTAGTATAAACGTACAATTTCAACTATTCTGATGAGGGGACAGACTGACAAAGTTTTGGAACTAAGATTATTATACGTAACATAATGAAAGGAAGACAGGAAGGAAGATAGAGAGGGCAGGAGGAAGGGAGAGAAGGAGGAGAGAAAAAGGGAGAGAGACAGAAATTAGGTAAGTAGCTGACTGTTACCTTCTTATGGGTATATTTAAAGATAAACATCCCAAGTGTGGCAGTTTCAATAAGAATGCCCCCCCATAGACTCAAACATTAAATGCTTTTGTTGTGGCATTGGGGAATACAGCCTTGCTGGAATACAGTTGACTCTGTTGGAGGAAGTGTGTCACTGGAGGTGTATGGGCTTTGAGGTCTCAGAAGCTCAAGCCAGGCCCATTGGGTTACTTTCTCTCTCTTCATGCTGCCTGCCATGAGCTCTCAGCTAGCACTCCAGCACCATGTCTGCCTGTGTGCTGCCATGCTTTCCTTCATGATGATAATGGACCAAACGTCTGAACTGTAAGCCAGCCCCAGTCATATGTTTTCCCCTGTAAGAATTGCCATGGTCAAGGTGTCTATTTGGTAATAGAACATTGACTAAGACTTTAAGTTTATGAAAATCTGACTGAATCAGACAACACGTGGTGTTGGCCCATGGTTATGTGTAGTTACCACAACGGATGAAGGTAAATAGAAGCACGCTGCTTCCAGGATCTGTGACAGTGGTGGTAGGAATGAAAAGAGAAACAGAAAACTGAATGTTGTAAACTTTGCAGAAAGGAGTCAATAAATGTCCCATTTATTGAAAGGAAATAAGAATAAGCATTTGTTCTTGTATAGCCCACAGGCAAAATAATTGGGAAGTCTTAAGGGATAACAGGACCAGGTTGGTTTTAGACATAGATAAATTAGGAGGCCTTCCTAGCAGATGGTGATGCCATAGGGATGGGACATTGGCAAAGCAAGGAGATTTGCAAGTCTCTGAATTTGATAAATGAATCTCTCAGAGATATAACATTCGATGAAGGTACACTTTGGGGAAAAGTCCCACATTTGGAATTGAGAATGGGACATAAATAAAGTAGAAAGGGGAAGCTGGCATGAAATGTGAAGAGAAAGTAAAGTTCTAAAATCCAAAGAAATAGGACTTTTAATAAAGGAGACAGTTATCCATCTGGACCCTCCAAATGCTGTCAGCATCTTGGATTTTTCTGACACTGCAGAGGATAAACACTTTAGATTTTGCAAGAAAGGTGGCATCTCTTTCATTTAAAATTGTATTTTCAGAAAGCAGCAAAGACAGTAGCAAAAATGAAGCTATGTGAAGAATAGAGCAGGGAGGTCTGGGCAGGAAGCCTAGAAAAATAAATGTGCATTAAGAGCGAGAATTAATGAAAGTCATAGAGTGCACAAGACATTGACCTTGAGTGTCTACATGTACATGCACATAAGTGCACATACATACCGACATGACATGTCCACACTATACACAAATGAAATCATGGGGGTGGGGGGCAGGGGTAGATGCTAAAAAGAAACTGTAGATGGTGAATTAATTGAGCCTGGTAGGAAAGATAAGTAGACATGCCTTTGTTGCTCTTGAGCTACTTATTGTGCTTTGCAGATCTTTTGAGATGTAGCTGAGTGACTTCGTGCTACCTTCTATCTTTGGAGGGATTAACATAACACCTGTCACACAGTGGCATTTAGTAGATGCCTAGGTTGATTATTAAGAGATGTCAGGAAAGAAATAGAAGAATGAGAGAGAAACATTAAGAGAATCCATTGAATATAACTGCTTTCTTGTTTATGTTTTACAGTCTAAGTCAGAGAGAGAAGAAAGCCCTAACCCTAACTGTAAAGAGAAAGGTAAAAGGCTCAAACAGTGACAACATGAGGTTTATAAGGAACATGTCTTTACATGAAAATCAAATAATAAGAAGAGACAAGTCTAGAGAGGCTTTAGAGCAGGCTGGGAGGCTGCTAGTAGGTATCCACAACACACACAAAAACTGGACTCAATCGCACTCTTCTGTAATCTCAGTGCTCCTTTGGCAGGAAGGCCAGAGGGCACTGGGGAAGCCCTGGAGGCTCTAAGCCAGCTAGCAAATATCAAAGGAAAGAAAGACACTGTGTCAAATAAGGTAGGTACCAAAGACTCACATCTGAGGTTTTTTCATTTGACTTCTACACATAAATACCCGTGACTGTGAACTCATGCACAAATATAAACACATGCACTCACACAAATGTTTTACAGAGAAGATGAGCTATATGCATCAGATGAAATTATCCAGTTATTGGGAACAACAATGGAGATGGGTTTCACAGGCCATGCTGACTTGATGCTTGGGCAGGTTTAATGGCTGTGTTTGTCACTGGCAACTATTTAACCCTGCCAACTGACTTCATGTGGGTCTGTGTGTGTTTCTTTTTTCTGAGAACAACTGATACTATCCTTTCCTTTGGCATAGTTGAAAAGATCCGTTTATAACAGGTTCAGTCATCACTGTCTAAGAATCTTTTGTTTCTTCCATGTGCAGCAGCATCTTCAACAATGTTTGTAGATTTGGAGTAGCCTCATAAACTGTGCTTTGCATAATAACAGGCATAATTCTTATCATTTTAAATTGCCAGCTTCACTTGGTGGTTCCATAAGACCTTTCCTCTATGGCCCAGCATTTAGAAAAGCAGCAGTTCTTCTTGGCTCTCCATTAGTACATATCCACTTTCTCCGAAGCCGTGGAGCAGGGTCCTGGGTTTCCTACCTTCAAACTCACACCTCAATGTTCTCATTGCCCACCACCCTATTTGCGAAATCACAAATCAAAGCCTTAAGGAAGATCCTTGACATCAGGGTGGTATTTACCAAGTCTTGTGTGACTTTAACCTCCCGTGAATGATGAAATCTTGGTTCAGGTGCAGGTAAGAACTGAGACGTCTTCATGAACTCAGTTTTAATACAAGTTGAACATGCAACATTCCATTACTTATGCCAACAGTTTTGGCTTTTCTCTAGTTTGAACTAACCTTCCAGGTGAATTGATATATTGATATATAATAGCTTTTTATTTTACTTCTACCCAGTCAACACTTATTTAGTGACTGTTAACCAATGGGTGGTGTCCCAGCAAGCAAAACAGGAAGAGAGAAAGAAACCCTTCATACCCTCAAGAAGATGTAAGATTGTCTACCCATGACCTACTTATTCTGCTTTGTTTGTTAGCTGTAGATGGAATGAGGTGGTTCAAGTGAAATTCCCCTTAATATCATTTATGTGTCTTGGGTAACTGAGAGTTGGACAAAACCTGGTCTGGAGGGTCCACTATCAATGGTTCTGCCTTTCCATCTCTACCTTTCCTACAAATGGGTAAATCACCCAGGTGGAGGGGATGGTCTGTCTCTAACTGCACTTTCTACATGGAAGGGCATTTTTGAGGAGGAGAAGCTGTTCCTCTTTCTTGTGTCCCTTTTCTCTAGTGCTTTGAGCTTCTACTTTGTATACTCGGAATGCAAAGCCCAGTTAGCCCCGGGGGTTTATTTGATGTGTTGTGTGCCTGCTATTTTACCAAGTGCTTGGCTGCCCATATAGGTGTAATATATTGCCTTTATTTAGAATGTGCTCCATTTGCAGTGCTGTGAAGTTCCCTCCCTTTCAGGATGAGAGTTCCGATTCCATTCAACTAAGTTAACTTCATTGAACATAGGTTTTGCCGTGTGTAAATCACTTGTTTTGAAAAATTATTCAGCCAGGTGCAGCTGCGCATGCCTGTAACACTAGCACTCAGGGAGGCAGAGGGAGATGGATCAATGTGAGTTTGAGGCCAACCTGGTCTACAAAGCAAGTCCAGGACTGTCAAGGCTATACACAGAAACCCTGTCTCAGAAAACAAACAAACAAAACTTTGATCAGGAGACCATGAGAATCTTTACTTCTGCATAGTGTTCCAAGTGATTTCTACAGTTTGACAGTTGCAAGAAAGTTTCCACAGTTTCACAGTCACCATTGTCAAAGTTTAATACTTCTCTATGATTACCATCTTTTATTCAAGATCATTTAGAATTTTGTTTAGTTTTAGTGTTTGAGAATTCCACACATGCATATAATGTTTTGTTCAAACCATCTTTAATTAATGTCTCTGTCTGTCTGTCTGTCTGTCTGTCTGTCTGTCTGTGTATGTGTATGTGTGCATATACATGCATGAGGCTACATATGTGTGTGCTTAGGTACACATGCATGTCTATGCATGTGTATGTAGAGGCTAGAGATCAACCTCAGGTGTTGCCCTTTAGGGACTATCCACCTGGGTTATTAGGCAAGGCGTCTCATTGGCTGGAAGCCTCATGGTTTGTATAGGCTGGGTATCTAGGAATCCATCTGTCTATCTTGGCTTCCTTACCACTGGGATTACATGTCATGTCAGGACCACTACTTTCAGATTTTTGTCTTTCAGTGTGGATGTTGGAAATCAAACTCAGGCCCCTGTACTACTGTCATGGCGAGCACTTTTCCAACCTTGTGTAGATCTTATTTCCTTTTAACCTGATGTATTCAGGGCTTGAAGTTGAGCGGTACTATGTTGGTCTAGTGAATGCTTCTCCTGCATAAGACTCTGGGCTTTAATTCCCAGATCCATAAACAAAAAAGTCAAAACCACAGAAACATAACAAATCTCAACAATTCAAGCTGCTACTAGAGAAGCAAATCACTTTCCGGAAGTTCTCACCTCAGAAGTTTAAAAAGAAACCTGAATATGCATGCAGCGTTGGGTGGATAAGAGGAGGATGGATGTGAAGATGTAGTGACAGGTGTATCCCTGTGGAAAATGCCACATGCCTTTGAGTTCACCTTAATGCAAATGTTAACATTTGCTAGGATTTTAACTGTTGCATATTTTATTAAATAAAACACATTGTATTTCAACTTTGACTTAGTTCAGGTCCCAAGTGTATTCCACGTCCACAAAGTGCCCTTGTTATAAGAGAGTTTAAGAGAACCCTTAATTATTTTTTCACCTCTTCCTCTTCTGGAGCCCCCTGCTTTGGGAAAATTTGCAATTTTGCAGCAGAAATAGTGACACCAGTAACTTCTGCTTATTGGCTGCTACTCCATTTGTCACACTCTGCATATGTTCTCGCAAAGTCATTGTGCTAACTCTCAGGAGCATTGCTGCCCATATTCTTTAGTGAATGACACTAGTCTGATAGATTACCCTTGCATAATTTCAAAAAGCATGACTAAGTGTTGCCTTCCAACAAGTACTACTACGTTCTCTGCTGAGAATATAAAATAAAGAAAACAGACATCCCCTGCCTGGGCCAATACTGCACTCAGAGGTGAGACACACAAATTAGTAAAAACCTATATAGGTTAATGATTTGTCAGTGTGTGACTGTGGTTTGTGAAATAGCCAAAAGCTTAACAGAAAGGGGAAAAAAAATAGTAAATCATGATTGCTATTAAAATAGAGCAGAGAGGAAGACAATGGCTCAGCAGGGGCTCTCGTAACTGTGGAAGGAGAAAAAGCCAATTACACACAACTGTTCTCTGACTTTCATTTACATATTATGCCACATATACTTTCGAGCTCCCATGCATACATCATGTGTACACACACACACACACACACACACACACACACACACACACACACTTATATTTTTAAAGTAAAAAATAAGAAAATGCTAATCAAACTAAGACAAGCTACACTCCAGGAGAAAATATTTGTACATACTTCTCTAATGCAAGATGTGTATTTGTAAGACACAAAGTACTCTTAAATTTTAAAACTGTTCAAAAACAACCTAAATGAAAAACTGAAGGCATGACTGGAACAGATATCTCACTAGACAGGATGTGCAGATGGGAAATAGGCATAGAGAAATACTCTCTCATGCTGCTTGGGGTGGGGGGGCGGGGGAGGAGATAAAAGCAGTGAGAGTGGGCTTTACTCCTGCCACAGTAGCTAAGATCTCCGAAACAGGTGAAGGCACACGTTGGCAGAGGTTTGGGATGACAGATATTTCACTCAGGTGGTTATAAGATGGCATGCCCATGCTTTCTGGAATGTGTCCTGGCAGATTTGTGAAAAAAAAATGATCATGAAATACAGCGTTGGATATTAACTTCTTGATTTTCAAATGCGTATGTACATGACAGTATCAATACATGTTCTACGTTTTTTTTTCAATAAACTTCACTGTAGGGCAATTTTTAAATTGCAGAAATTTTGCAAGGACAGTTCTGAAAAATTACTATATGCTTTTCCATATTAATTTTCCTCGTTCTTAATACCCAGCACTTTGTGGTTCGTTTGTCACAGTTTATGAATCAGTATTGCTGTCTCGCTTCTTAAAGTAAGCTCAGCAAGAAATAGAAGCACAGTAACAAACCTCGGGTTCGGATGCTTAGCAAAGGTGGCACAAAGAAAACCCATACTGATGATACTGATGAGTATTTATTCTGCAGCTGACTATTCCAGTGATGAGGGATAAGAAACGATGAATTATAGGTCTGAATGGATATAATTTATAAATCTAGTTTAGGATGACCCTGATAGAGGCCTGTTTCCTCTAACACTCTTTATTCAGATATAAATTTGCCAGTCTAAATAGATGTTCTACTCAGAAAAAAAGTAAAGATAGCTAGAGGGTGGTTTAGACGGATATTCAATTTAGTAACAAAGAAAGATGGAAAAAGAGAGAGAAATCAAGCTCAGAGACTGGGTTGTGCAGGGAAAGTGTCTAAGTGTCATACCCATGAGAAGACAGATGCCTTCTGCAGAGCCATGCATCCTAGATAGTGTAGTAGGGTAATGGGCAGCTTTGCAGTACTGTCATTTTCAAGTTCCAGTGTGTTGTGTGGCTTGGCGAGGTCACTTCTCTGTGTCAGGGTTCTCAGGAGCTCGCTGTCACCCTGCCCTACATACACCCTTGGGCACAAAGGGGGGGAGCAGACAATGTGCTCTTAGAATACTCCAGTCTTGAGCCATCTTGAGAAATCCAGTGGCAGAACCTTTGCCATTCTTACCGTTGCTGTTGCTCTGGCTACTGTTGGGAATCTCGATTGGGTTGCCACTATTTCTAGATGATTGTTTGTAAAGCTCGTTCAAATAGTGGTTTTAATGTTAAAATGCAATATTTCAGGAAAATCGCTCACTCACTTCATTTTCGTTTGAATTTCTTCTTTTTTAAAATTTGTTTTGTTTGTTTGTTTGCTTATTTGCTTTGTTTTCATAGTACAGGAGATTGAACATTGAGCCTGACAAATGCTAATGGAACACTACCAGGGACATCTATCCCTACTCTTGCTCCATTTGCAATTCACCTGTTTGCAGGAAAATACTTAAAGCAGCCATCTGATCCCAGGATGCATAAAAGAAATCTCCCTGCATTAGCACATGAAGAAATTTGATCATCCAGGGCTTCCTGAGCATGCTGTCTGTAATTCAATCAAACAATACATTTGACATAACATTGTGACTAACAGGAGGATGCGGTTTCCAAGATGAAGCCTGCACTCTCATGTTTCCTTAATTATGATCTATGTCAGTAACTTGATATAAGGCAGGCTGTCTTCATTAGGTCTGGACCATTCTGCAGGGAAGATTTTAGTGAGCATGCTTCTAAATTAGACTGCTTTTAGTAAGAAAAATAAATGATGCAGGAGAGAAATATTCCTCAAACCATTCTGCATCCTGCTAAGTGCTTGCTAATGCAAAGTCCCAGAGGACCACAGTCTGGCTCAGCATACAGTCAATACAGTAATTTATGGAGAAGCCACCCAGCTTTGCAGGTCTGAGCAGAAGTCTTTGTGTTTGGAGGCTCAACATGGGCTTCCAGATAAAATAAGAAAGAAGCTGACAGATAGGAAAGGAGGGATGATGTTATGGAGTTGGAAGGGAAACTTGCCTCCTTTGAAGTCCCTGACAATGCATGTTTAATTTCCTGTTCCCTCAGTTAAACTGAAAAAAAAAAAGTTATTTCTCCCAAATCAACAGTCCTTCCGCTGGGACTGGTGGCATTTTCATATGCTGTGCTTTAGAGCGTTCATAGAGCTGTGCTTAAATGATGATCTTTGTCTCAATTTTCCAGTGCCTTCGTTGCTACTGGAGCAGTGCCAATGGCATGCAGTTATGCTGAACATGAAAACATACAGACAGCCTTAACTATCTGAAGTACTGTAATCATCAGCCTGCGGTGCCACTCCTGGCTTCTGTACATGGGCACTTCAGGTCTAACTCAGCTGCTCATGTTAGGGTGATGAGTGCTTTACCAACTGAGCTAACCCCCAAGCATCCTTCACTACTTTTAAAAATTAATTATTATGTTTTGAATAATGAGTATGTGGGGGGTATGCGTATATGGCTGCAGGTTGCTGTGGAAGTCAGGCAGGGCATCATATCCGCTGGAGTTCCAGTTACAGAAGACTGTGAGCCACATGAACTTGATGCTGGAAATTAAACTCAGGTTCTCTGCAGGATCAGCGGGCACTCTTAGTCACTGAGGCATCTTTCCAGCCTCCCATCATCATCTTTTTAAGGCAACAAAAATATCTAGTAGTATTGCCATTCAAAAAACCCTCAAAGCATGTTCTGTATTAGATTGTGATGTTGTTTGTTGCTCATTGTAGTAATTCTATTAGAGAGCCCCAGTGTGGATTCATAGGGGAGCATTTAAGGGACGAAAGGTCAGAGGTATTAAATATTTACATTTATTAGAATGTGATATTTGTTACAGGCAGAAGGGAGAGGAATTAATTGGTTTATTTCCAATCACAGGCTTTATGAACTTACTGCTTGGGTAATTTCTTAAATGTCACAATTAAAAATACTGACCTATTTATCTATGGGCTTTCATTGAAATGGTAGCAGACATCTCTAATGTCACCTAATAAATTTAAAATAATGGCCTTTAAGTCATAAATCCGGAATGTGTCAACACTAGAGTTCCCCCTCTCAAGCTCAGGGCTCCAAATTGCCAGGAATGCTGTTCTTCATAGCCTAGCCTCCTAGAGCTACAACGTGATGTGTCTGTGTCCTTCCGTAAAGATAGAGCAAGGGCCTCACCATGCACTGGTCTGTGATTCTCTGAACTGGCCCTCTTTCTTTTCTGATTTTAATTTCTCATCTAAGAAATAAAAATTCTAAATTGTTCTTTAATATTTCCTAAAGTTTTTGTCTGTTTCATGTGTGTGTGCAGGTGCACGCACATGTGAGTGTGTGTGTGAATGTGTGTGTGTGTGTGTGTGTGTGTGTGTGTGTGTGTGTGTGTGGTGTGTTTCAATCCCAGCAGGGCTGCCCATGTAAGTATAGAGACCAGAACACATCCACAGTTGTTGTTCCACAGAAGATATATTCTTTGTTTATTTGGATCTTTCTTTCTTTCTTTCTTTTTTCCTTTTTTTTTTTTTTTTTAAAATAAAACACCTCCCAGACCTGGAACTTGCTGAAGAGGCTAGGCTACCTGGCCAGGGGGTGTTAGAGATTTTTTTTTACAGAATTTAGGGATTAAACTCTGATCCTTGTGCCTGCAAAACATGAATTGTACTGACTGAGCCATCTCCCCGTCCACCTTCTTTACTTTTAAAGATCTGGGGTCTAGCTGAACCATATCCTGTATAAGTTTCTTATTCATAGAGTGTTAAAAGAATTGCCACATTAATAATCTGTAAGCTAGGTGGCCACACAAAGTATATCCCCATGGAATCAGAAAGACGAAAGACACAGATTCCTTGGGGGTTCTGTAGCACTTAGAGATACTGGAGGTGGGGGAGAATTTCCCAGTGGTTCAGAACACTGCACTTGCCCCTGCTTCCTCAACAAATCATTTTGAGGTCAGATGACCATGATGAGAGTTTGTAGGCATCTGGATCTGAAGCTTGAGGCCCCAGAAGATAACCAAGATGGTGAGGTTGTCACCTTGTTGGGATGAGATGGGATGATAGATGTGAGAGATTCCCAACTACCACGACGGGCCAGGGCCAGGGTCTGTTTTAGTGAGCCCTAGTGACTCCAGCAGAAAGATGGGTCAGAAGGTCTGTAAGAGACCAGTTTTAGCCTGGAGGAGACTATCCATAAAGGCACATTCTTTAATGATGAAGACCACAGCTACATTTCTCATGATTCTTGGTTAGGAAGAAAGCTCTGGATAAGTGATTCCCAGGACACTTGTTGCCTTCTTAGTGAAATATGGTAGTAAGCGCGTTCATTCTGATTACAAGCAGCTGGCTACAGGAAGCTATGTATTACCTATGGCTTTAGTTGGATGGATTTTTGGATGGGTAAGGGAAAAGGGTGAAAGACCATAGACCCTGTACTCCAAGAAGTGGAGGGACTGTCTAACAATATGGCCCTTGGTAGAGAGAAGTTTGTCAAGGATGTGGATCTAGAGAAGTCCTTCTCTGCTGCCAGACATCCTTATTGACTGAAGACCATCCCCAGCCACTCATCCATTAAAGAAGTCATCTCTGGGTTGATGACCCATACTGTGAGTCTCAAGAAAGCAGTCAGCAAGATTGTATGATCCATAACAGGAAGCCCTGGGTATGTGAATTAACTATAAATATTTTGTGACAAGAGGAATCCTAAACTCTCCAGGACAAGTAGCCAGATTCATGTGATTTTCATCTGGTAGGAGGTCAGGGGCAGAAATGCCATCTTCTTCCCTATGGGGTCAGCAAATACTAGCACTCAGTCCCAGAGTGAGATTCACAACTACTGTAAGGATACAGAAGGGACCTGCCAGTCTACTAAAAGCCACAAAGACAAGGAAATCCTCCAAATAATATAAATGTGAGAGTCCTGTACAATGTGGGGACAGTCAAGGAGGGTAAGTAGAGGAGATCCTCCAAAAGACAAAAATGGAGATCATGACAGATATTTTGAACTAGTCATTGCTTACAATTACAAAGACCACAAGATATGGGGATCAGTGAGGTTGATTAGATCATTGCTGGGCAGATATCTTTGGGGAAATATTTTCTGTGATGTTATCAGGCAATTGCGCCATGAAACCTTCTTTTCTAGCTTGCAGACATTATTTAGTTTTAGGGTTAGACTTTTAATTGCTTGATTGGTTGGTTTGTTTTGGTTAGGGTTAGTTTTGGTTTTGGTGCAGTTAGGGTTGATAGTGAATCAAAATCGATTCTGACAATGTTCATATTTCTTTCCCGAATCAAAATGCTGTCTGCATGTGCATATGAAACATCTAGGCTGCAACACTCACAGAATGTTCTTTTCTGCTTTGTGCTGTTCCTGATGACAAGAAATGCTGCCCTCTGCCCTTACTCTCCTATTCTTTATCCTCTTGTCAGATCACTCACAGACTTCCAAATCTACACACGGGCATGCCTCGCTGTCTCATAGATAGAGCTCTGTGCTCGGTGACCCAGAATGACAGCTGAGTCACACCCCACCTGGGATCTCAAAGATGTCAGTTTGCCTTGACCTCCAGGAAACAGCCAATGTGTAGCAACAAAAGTTCTTACGTGGAAAATTCTTGTTATCATCATGTGGGCACCAACAGCAGTTTTTCAGCTTTCACTTCCAGCCTCTGCCCTCTACTGGTGGATGATACACACCTGAGTAACTATCTCTAAGGGAGATGAAGATGAACAGGTGGAGGCAGTTCAGGCTTTACCTGAGATGCCTTGCTATTCCCTCACTATCATGTAAGTCCTGTCTTTTTCTCAGGACTGTAACCATTCCTGATATTTCCTCTCTTATCTTTATTATAAGTCCCCGAAATGCAATAGAACTGGAAGGATTATTTTATTCTTGTATTAAAAACTACAAATGACTTGCTTCCCCTGTAAAGTAAAATTTAATAAAGGAAAAATTAAGACAATTTGTTAAGCCCTGTGGATAAATTGTTATGAAGGATCAATCAGGATATAGGTTGTCCTCTGCAAAGTTACTACTGTTCTCAATGTGAAGCTAGAGACAAGAAAAAAGACACCGGAAAAGCTTCAGTCAGCATGAGGAGAAAATAAGGGTAGCTCCCTGGGGAGAGGCCTCAGCTTTTTTCATTTGAGCATTAAGAATAGACCATCACGTTATGTGGGAGTCTGCCCGATGACAATATGTGGTTACCACATGATTTGTATTAGTTTTGTTTCCATTTCTGAGTGAAATGCCCCCTTCTTTTTTTTAAATCAAGTATGCTGGAGATTAAAAATGAAAATTCATCAAGCACCCTGGTACTTAAAGATAAAGATGAAAAGTTATAATACACAGTTTGAAGGGCAATGTATTGGCTTCCTTCTTTTTTTCCAGTGGGGTATAGTTAAAATTGGCGTTTCTCACATTTGTCTAGGTTTGTAGTGACTTGATTGAAATAAATGCAGTCACTGGAACACTAGAGAGTCCTCTTCTTTGTCCTCATGTGGAGCTTTCATGAAAAATATACAATCTGAAATTCAGTTTTCTGAATTTAATAATCATCCTTCATCTAATTCTAGTGGTATTTAATTACTCAAATTGCACACACCAATAGAATTTTATGTTGTCATTTCTAAATTTGAAATGAGTATGTCTTATTTGAAGAATAGCAACCCACAATAGTGGAGACTTCAGGGATAAGGGTAAATGTTTTTATGATGAGACAATACTTAATTAGAAGAATCAGAACTCACATGTTGCTGTCTCAGGAATCCAGGGTGTTATGCCATTTCTTTGTATGCAGAAGTAACTCAGCTATTTGACATTTGGGGGATTAACAGTGCAGATTAAAAGTTGGTCCCCTCCAGTTTTTTATATTGTTATTTATCAACTCTATATGTAACATTTTAGTCTTTTTAAAAAGTACTCATTGATTTGTAGTTCTCCCTGTGAAAAATGAAGTTATAAGCTCCACCTGTCTTTTCAGGTATAAAATGATATATCTATGTGGTTATATATCTTTCCTGTTTTGCTGAATATTTCAGACTTATGTTCATCTTGCACAGACCCTGATATTTTTCTTTCATGAAGGAGCAATTGGTTTGAATTTATTGCACACTTTCATCCCAACTCCTTTCACTGCAGCTTTTCTTCCATCGCCTTTCCATTCAGAAAATAACAGTTTGAGTGCTTATGACTTGTGTGAATTCTTTTACCCTGACTATCAACATTGTTGGTTTATATCCCATCTCTCTATTTTATTTCAGAGGGCATTGAAAGGTGAAGGGTAGAGTACGCATGAAAAACATTACTTGTTATTTTCATATCTTTTTCTAAAATTTCTAGATAGTAAGATTATTCTTATCTCTGAAGTGCTCATCTTTACACTTACAGTCACACAGTAATTTCATCTATCTGCTTTGTAGCAAAGTCTCAGCCACAGACTCCTATGATTTTTATCATAAAAGGAATTGGAAGGTCGTCCTGTGTGCTGAGGTTCTGAATCTGAGGAACCTGCACTCTCTAAATGGCTCAAGGAAAGCAGGCTATGATGTCACAATTCAACTTTGGTATTATTTAATATGAATACCAAACACACAAAGGCTTTGTTCAAAAGATTGGGTCATCTATGTGGTGTATGCAATTCATTATGACTGGAGATAAGGAAACATTGCCTCAAAAGAGTGGTGACAGAATAGTGGACCATTGACATCCTTGGGGAGATGCAGTTGTACAGGAAGCTTGCATCTTAGGTTGTTTTACAGAGGCCCTGCAGAAGGAGCAGGGACCTTGTGACTTCCTCCACTAAACCCCACATCACTATGCAGAAAGGAAAGCCCAAAGATGATGTTTTTCTAAAAATCAAAATTAATGGAACAACTTAGAGCCAATTTGAATTAGCAATATCTGGGAATTCCTTTGATTTAGTGATCAAGAGTTCATTTTAGAGGATATTACCCTCCAAACTTAAAGATAATATAGTAGTTTGATTTTACTTATTTTAACAGTATGCTTCCTGTTATATCAAAGCTCTGAGCTAAAAATCAATATATTAGTAATCAAAGATCATTCAAGCAACACATTATGTATTTATATTAGCACTAGGTGTGTACAGAGGATTCTAAGGCATGCAAGTACACAGACTGAAATCTAGTAATGTGAAAAAGAAGCTAAAATAATAGTGTTGAAAATTATGTACAATGCAAAAATGCAAAAAAGAGATGAAATTGGTAATGAAGCAGCTGGAGAAATAGTGATTTATAATAAAAAACACACAGTAAGAAGCAAAAACTTTACAGAGTATGGTAGGATCTTCCGTCAAAACAATTTTAGTTCCTTCCTCTGTCGCTGTAAGGTTCACTCTCCAGCCTTCTATACAGCTGGGTCAGATCCTGGACATGGCGTGTGCAATTTTCCGCTTCCTTCTTCCCTGTTGAACGATGGATGATGAGAGTTCCGTGAGAACCACAGTTGCAAAGGGCATAAGGTCAATGTACTGCTTCTACTCCTCACCCTCACACTTGTCCTCCTTACTGCTATCTGACTGAGGCGTTGTGTTATATCTCCACCTTATCCCCAGGAAACAAAACTGTAAAATTACATCTGTGTGGGGAGCAGATGTGGTCCTGAGTGCATGTGTATTGTTGAAATGTACACAGCCATGTCAAGGAGCCCACATTCATGGGAGTAGCAAAGCTTTCCCCAGGGGAGGTTCAGAGAAGTGCTGAAGCCTTCCTCTTGGCCAAGTATGATTGCTTACAGAGGATTAACCAGTGTGTGCAAAACTGATCACTTAGAGCTTCTTCCTCCTAGGTGACTACAATCTGAGAGTGCTCCTGGTCCGAGGCCTCCTACTGAGATGGGTTAATGGAGCTTTCTTGTTCTTTAGATGGAAAAAAAAAAATGAATGCGCTAAGGTTTTAGGTTGCTGCCCTCCTTCAGAGTGAGCACACCAAGCCTGATCCCAGCCCTTGTGGACATACGTCTGGGTGTCTGTCCTTTTATTGTCACCCTGGTTAGGTCAGCCCTTGAAGTGGTTCAGAGAACAGCATATCTTTACGTGTGTGTGTGTGTGTGTGTGTGTGTGTGTGTGTGTGTGTGTAACTTTTTTTTCTTTCTTTGTGAGTCTACTTAATTGCAGCAAAGGTCAAGTCCCTGAAGCTCACACAACATCTGAGATCATGTTCCATAAACTATGGAAATAAGGGGCTTGCCATGACAGCTGTTTCCAGAACTTTGGGATGAAGATTTTCAAAGTTTGGGTTTGTTTTCTCAGCTTCTTTTTCCCTTATAATAAAACCAGAATATGATCCCAGGAGTGTGATCGCCTTTTACCTCTCAGTCTAATGAGGAGGGAGGTCATAAAAACAAGTTAAAGCTTGTGGGTCAGAGTTAACTTCCTTTTATTGTCCTTTTAAAGAACACCAATATGTCCTTAGTTTATCTTTACAAACATCTTTATGCATAATGTGGTTCAAATAGAATGAGGTAGTATATGTGAAAGAGCCCATTTGATGCTCATTTGGAACTGTTGCTTTCTGTAATGTCAGCAAATCCCCTACCAGGCAATATGCTTCTGCCATCAAGAAATGAGTCTGCTTCTCTTCTCCTTTAGTCTGGACATTCAGAGCAACAGACCTGAATGTAGTTTTCACCAAGTCTTGAAGCCACCTTGTTGTTGTTGTTGTTATAGTTGTTGTCATCGTTGTTGTTGTTACTTGGGGTAAGTGAAACATGAAGACTGTCTGAGAGATCAGAGAAGGACATGAAGATACTCTAACTCAACCCCAGCCTGAGTCAACACCAGTACCAATTTCTAAACATCAGTGAGGCCATGAGCATCTGGATGACTCGGTAGACATGACAGTTCAGTGTCAATTCCCCTGTCACCATGTTCTAAGTTGTTGTTTTAAGCCATGGAATCCGGGAGCATGTTTGTTGTTAACAGTGGCGGTTGGTTCCTTAGTTAGTTCGTTAGATACACAGTATTTGTTTTGGAAACAGAATCTCAGGGGTCCAAAGGTAATCTAAAATTGACAGTACAGCCAAGAATGGCCTTGACTTTCTGGTCCTCTTGTCTCCATGTCATAAGTGCTATAACTGCAGGCACATAGCAACTGTGTCAGGATATTACTGCTGTTTGAACCCAGCCTGAATGCTAGGCAAGCACTCATGCAACCGACCTACATCTTCAGCCCTGATTTTAATTTTAGTTCAGCAAGAGTTAACTGTTATATCCTTCCTGGCATTGCTGCCCAGGCATGGAAGAACACAGTGACGTGGCTGTGCCCTAGGCATTAGTATGATAAAGTAGCATGACAGATGGTACAACCAACTATATATTTCAGTTTTGCATATACAAAAAAGCAAGCTACTAAATTATTTTTCAAAGGAATAAAAAAGGAAACTTCAGCATATTAAAACTTTTTTTCCAGCAGATTATTTTTGTGTTGTCCTCTCTCTAATACAATCTATTAACCAAGGGGTAGATTTTAAGCCTTAGTACTGTGGAAATATTTTTTTTCTCTTTCACTTAGCCATGTATAACTTTAAAAGATGAGTAGCCCACATGCTGGGTTGCCTTAATGACACTGAGGGTCAAGCTTATCTCTAATGAATATTTCATAGACATCCATTTAGGGCTGTCTTTAGTACTCCTGGACTCATCTGGCTTGAGATCTGCTTGGGACGGCACAGTGTTCCTAACAATATCATCAGCTGCTGACACATGGGGAGTGTTGGGTTTCTCCCATTTGGTATGGCTGACATAGCACAAATGGTCATCGGAAAGAGGTTTCTATAGAAAACATCTACAGCCCCAAGACTTAGTATATTCTGTTTTCAAGGTCCTGCACACTGATGGCACTGTGGCTATAGAACTTGTAGTTAAATGGCCATTTCAAATTTCCTTTTTATATTTCCTTATGTTTTTACTTTTTGTGCCTATGTAACATGTATATATGAATCACCAGTGTGGACACAGGTCAAAGGACAACTTAGAGTTCCACCATGTGGTTCTTGGGTGTTGAACTTGGGTTTAGCTGGCTGGCTAGTTGGCAGGCACATTTACCCACTGAGTCATCTTATTAACAATACTTCGGATTTTCATTTTCATATTGCTTTTAATGTTTTCATGACCATGCTGTCGTTTTATAGCAATCTACTTAAAATATTTGTTTTATTTTGGCATCACTAGAATTGGAATTCCATTTCAAAAAAAATCTTCATCTAAAAGTGGGCAAGTACAGAGGGCTGTAGGCTTGGGGACTTAAGGAGGATATAACTAAATTCTTACTTTTAAAAATAATGAACATGTGGGCTTGAGAGATGCCTCAGTGATTAATAGTATGCACTGTTTTGCAGAAGACTAGAGTTTGGTTCTAATCATCCATGCTAAACAGCTCACAGTTATCCGCACACAGCTCCAGCTCCATTGAATCCGATGCACTCTTATGACCGCTATAGGAACTGCCCTTGTGTATACTACCTACAGACATATACACTCATAGACACATAATCAAAAATAATGTAAATCTTTTAAAATACAATAAGCATGAAGGCCCACTGAAAGTAAGCTGTGAGATAGAGTGGGTACAGAATTCTTGGACATGAGGTTATTTTTCAAGGCTTTCAAAAAAATGAAACTGATGTTTCCACTGCTCTTATCTTTTTCTTTGACCTTCAGTCTTTCAATTAGCCTTTGTGTAACATATGGCTGCTGCTGTGCAACCACCCCACCCCTACCCCCAGCCAATGTTGAATGCCACGACAGAAAGTTAGGAGTAACTTTCATTCTCATTGTGACCCCCAAATTTTCGAAAAATATATATATTGAGTAAATACTATCTTGTGCTATGAAAAGTAAGAAAGCATCAGAGGCTGTAGGCTGAGGGAGAACTCATCAAAGTAGACATCTGGCCATATAGTTCATTAACACTAGGTAGGCTAATGTTCTGTGATTGCCTTTTTCTCCAGTCAACTCCAGATGTGGAGAATGGGTTTATTTGAAGAGATAGTTATTTTGACTTAGACTAAAGATGATCAATAAACTTGCATTTACCAGAAATTTCAAACTGTGGCACCTTCAAACAACTGGTCATTGTGCACTTGTCTTTACTTGGATAAGTGACTTTGTAGAACCACCTTTTTCCCTACCAGGTTATGTAAGGGCTAGAACAAAGTTTCTGTTTAGCTTGATGCATACATTTCTGAGTTTGTTTATTATCTGAGTGCTTAAAGAGATTCTTCCACACTCATACATTTTGGGCAGCTTTTAAAAAAATGAATAATGAGTAGCCAGGTTAGAAAAATAAATAAGAGACATAATATTTTTCTTGGTGAAGTGGTAAGGATACCACCAAAGTTATTTCCATGGCTATGGGTACACAATAGTTTTGTAATAATTAAGGGCTTTTAGAGTTATATTGTTCTAAAAGCTTCATAGAAATTCTGAGAAGTCAAGTACATAATAGTCAGGAATAAACTACCATATAAGACAAATGCAATCTCTTAGACAATTAAGAGATAGTAAAGCTGTTAACAACTCAGTTGGGAGAGAATCATTATCCAATATATCTTTTCATTCAGGAATTCAAGTCTACATAAGAAAGCATAATTCCATAATCCCAGCTAAATATCTCACTGCCTCTGCTTTGCTGATCATATTTCAAAGGCACTGAGATGGTGGCATCCCATTTTTGTAATAGTATCATATACTTTTTAATTGAGAACAGATGGCTGAATTATACTCTACAGATAATATATTTCCTAATTATGCATCCTAGGAGATAAAAAAAATCTTAGCTTAATCTTCAACCCCTTTAGTTATTTGAGCCAAAGCCACATGGAGTCTGTTAAGGAGCTTAGTCACATTGGTACAATTTTAATTGTTTTTTTTTTCTTCCATAGAAGCTAAGGACATTTTGTGTGATTAGCTCTCTATAAATAATGAAAGTTATCCTTGGAGTTAAATCTGATGTTTATTTTTTCAGGTTAATATGACTGAGTTTCTGAAATCTACCTGGGCTCCATCTGGGATTAAGCAAACTTGTGAACCACTGGCTGAGCTGCCTTATCTATGCTCTGTTCTTGATGCTACAGCTGAGCCAAATTTGTTCACAGTGATATGTGCCACTTAAATAAGACATAGATACGGTTATGTATTTTTGAGTGTGTGTGTGTGTGTGTGTGTGTGTGTGTGTGTGTGTGTGTGTGCAGGTATGTGTGTGTTCATAACTATCTCAGTACTAGCAAAACTTTACTTTTTTTAAAGAGATATTAATAATGCAATATTTGCAGGACATAAGAAATAGGTTTGTTGCATACATGATTATATACCATGACCATTTACAATGTTAAAAGATGCTGTGGGCTAGCCCCTGCTATGGCCAGGCCCCACAGAGGAGAAAAGTAGTCAGTGAAGGAGGAATGAGTCAGGCATGGGGGCAGTCAGAATGCTTCTTTGTGTACACAGAACTCAGTAGGTAAGAATAGGTGCATGTTGTTTCAAAACATAGATCATTGCAATTTTGTCTTGGAACATGTGTTTTAACTTTCTCTTGGTCATAAGTTTAGTCATCATCGATAAATCATTAAAGAGCAAAATTATCTTTTGGAATAATTTTCCCTCATCAACCCAACAAACAAACTTTTAAGAACCTAGAGGCATATTTTGCCAAAGCAATGAGATAGCCCATTCTGATGCTGATAGCTCTTGCAGTTTCAAGGGTAGAAGGAAAACCTCCAAGCCTGTCTGGGCAGACTGTCATGTCCCAAGAGGTGTGTTATCAACTTTTAATGGTCAGAGTGCTAATTGTCATCAGGCCCAAGAAAAATCTTTAGGCCAATGCTGCTACAGATATTATTTAATTTCTGGCATAACAAAGTGTATATATTTTATATATTTGTAGAATATATATATATATGTCCAATCTTAGGTGTTCTTTTGTTCTTTGGTCATATGACACAACAGTGGTCCTGCATAAGCTAACTTTTCTAAGAAAAGGGGGCTCTTAGTACTTCATTCCTTAATCATTTATCCACGACATTCTTTATCCATCAGTAGTAGGAAGATGGTCTTAATTTGATCTCAGTCGTCTTCTCTAGCCCCCGAATCTTGCTTATCCTTTAAAGTTAACTTTGTTCTGATTATCTTGTTTCTGAGTAAGTGCAAAGTCAGATGTTCCAAGAGGATCTTGGAGTCAGAGCTTCATAAGTAGGTCTCTGGTGTCTTTATTTGAGTCATAACTTCCAGGATATAAGAAAGACCTTCAAGTAAGGACAGAAAAAGACATCTCCCTGAAAGCAGGAGCAGTGCCATATTCAAGGCTTTTTTGGGGAAGCTTACAAGCAGTACTTCTGGGAGAAACCATCAACAATTCATAAGATATTTTCAGTCAATCCAATATTACCAAATTGTACAATATTACAAGCCTCTCAAGCATCCAACACACGGAGCTCAAGACCAAAAGTAGAAGACTACATCACGACGTTTGCATCATTTGGTTCAGCTTTGCTTGATCTTTGCAAAGCAGCTGTGCTGGCTTTATGACTTTTACTGTTTCTATTACCTATGGCTATGCCAAAAAAAAAATACTTTTTTATCATTAGACGTAACATCGAAACACACACAAATCAGATGAGGAGGAAATAGATCATTGTGAGTTAATTGAGGATCCGTTGGAATCTGAAAATGGCTGAACTTTATGTGTCCCACCTGGAAACTGATGTCATGTGAGAATATAAACCAATGACTTCTCTATAGAAGATAAGTTTCGGTATACTTGTCTCTTAGGCTGTATTGGGCACCACGTGTGTTTGTTGAATGCTGTGTTTTTATTTATTTTCCCTACCAAATTATGAGTAAGAGACTGTCATTATTCATGACTTATATACTTGACTAGGAAATAGGAGAGATGGCACAGTGGTTAAAATTGCATACCAGTTTTATAGAGTACTTAAGTTTGGGTTCCAACATCCAGGTCAGGCAGCTTACAATTGCCTATAACTCTAGCTCTACAGAACGCAATGCTCTCTTTTTTCTCCATAAGTACCTGTTCTCTCTCTGTCTCTGTTTCTCTCTCTCTCTATGTCACACACACACACACATACACATACACACACACACACACACACACACACACACACACACACACACAATTTTGAGCAATAAAATCAAACCTTTTATTTAAAAAGTGAATGAGAAAGTTAGAACTTAGAGAACAGTGATTGACAGAAGTCATAGATTAATAATGATTAACATAAGGAGTTCTTCTGAAGAAGGAAGACCCACCAAGACACGGCACTGCTCTTTGTACAGTACAGTGATTGCTTCGTTTCTTATCTGTGCAGAACATTTGATGGCCTAGCATAAAACATGGGGTGTGAGACATGTTTCCAAAACTACAGTAAAAGAAAAGAACCAGAATTATTGAGTCCTGAGAAGCTAGCCTGATGTCTCCCCTTAAGTGAATGTAAGAAGTATGCCTTCATTTCTAACTCAGTACTGATCCAAGTGAGGTCATGATACACAGCTCTCTGCAAAGAAGAAATGGCCAGAGAGCCCAACCCTGCCCCCACCCTGAGTTGGAAATGCATTCTACTTCTGTGCATGCTTTTCAGAAACAATAACAAAATTCAATGATTTCTGTAAACCAAGGAACCTGGGCTTCCTGCCCTGTATGAATCAGAACAACGGGTGTCACCCTACCAACAGTAGCTTTTCAAAAATCAATTTGCATTATATTGTCTTATCACTAAATACTTTTCCTGTCAAGAGTCTAGTATTTCCAGCTCAAGCTCTCAGTATATCAGTTACATTTCTGAATATTCTGGTGTATCTGTGTAGAATTCCCAAGAAAAATACTGTACTCATAAATCAACAATGTGTGTCTGCATGTGTGTGTATTTCTTATATATGCACAGATATATTTAATTCTTTAAATTTACATGTTAATATTTTATTTATGGGATTTGCATTCAATATTGATATATGGAATTATATTACATAATTCTTGTGCTTCTTTCTTAGTCAGTGATATTTGCCACTCAAATAAGACCTAGATAAAGTTGTAGATTGATGAATGTATATTTATATGTGAATATGTGTTTTCATTTGTAAGTGACCTGTCTCAGCACTAGCAAAATTATACTTCTATAAAGAAATACAAGTAATTAATGTTTACAGAAGAGTAGAGGTAAATGAGATGATAATTATACTATAACCACTTACAAAGATCTAAACCATTCTTACCTATAAAACAAGTGACAGGATTGGCCCCAATTGCAGTAGTTAGATTTTTAATTCCAACACAGGTTGTTGTGTTAAGATAGGTATTATATAGTAGCCTGTATGTACTTTATTTTGTATGTATGTTGGTATGAAAATATGCCTGAAATTATATTTTCATTTGTTTGAATTATAATTTGAATGATTTTTTCCAGAATGGGGAAACAATCCTGCACTTGTACCTGTTCCTTAGGAACAAAATTTCTCAAATGACTTTGGCAACATATGGGCTGGATGGGAATCTGTTGGGTTGTTCAGGATTGATAGCCAACTAGGGCTTTGCAGGAGCCCATTTCCATTGAAAGGTTCTTACCAGGAAGGCATAGTCAGGGCTGGCTGTACAAACATTCAGCCAGCATGGCTATACAGTGGGAGGGGTAGATATCCTGAGACCAATTTGGAGTCTGTCTACAGTCTGTAAGGGAATAAGGTACTATTAAATTCAATCATTTAATCCACAATTACTTGTTACTTCTTTCCTGTGTGGTCCATTTCTACATGCGGTCACTCAGTATATGTCCTGTAAACCATGGTGTCACCCTACACTCTGAAATTTAGGCAGTTATTTTAGTGGCAGGGAGTTTTAACATATTGCATTTGTCTGATGCTTTCACATCTATCTGCTATTATCTTGGGCATGTTGTGTAGAGTGGGCAATGATCTAATTGCAGTAATGCACAGATGTTGGCTTGAACACCCTTACCTAGTGGCTCCAAGACCTACTGGAATGTAGCTGAAAGACTCATAGAGCTCTAACTGGTGATTTTTAAAGCCCCAGTGTAGGACTCAAAAATACATCTCAGCTTCTGTAGAAAACCATGGCCTCTTACCCCATATGAATGTATATAGAGAATCCAAGGTACACTCAAACACATAGCAGGCAACATCATGCGAATAATTCATATCTAGGCTTGTTTCTTAAATGGCCCAAGGAGAAGTCTTTCCCCTGGATTCAGATCCAAATAAGTTGCTATGAGTTACATTAAATCCTTAGGATTACTAACCCAAGAGGTGTCTTCTTTTTACATCAAGGTGATAATGAACACAAGAGACACGCTCTAATTAATTTTTTTTCCTGTAACTATATCTGTAGAAGTCTTCAAACATACTATTTCACTAATCTCCAGGGGACATTTTCAAGATAGTAACTTCATTCTCATTTATTTCTCAAGAACAAAGTTATAAATATATTTAACATTTTAATTACGTTATTTAGTTGTTAATGTATGTACAAGCAAGGTCAGAGGATAATGTAGAGGTGTCAGTTTTCTCCTTATATGAATTGGGACCTTGGGATAGAATTTAGGCTTAGTGGCAGGCCCCTTTGCCTGGTGACTTCTGTAAATGAATTTTTTTTTTTTTTATAAACAGAAATGTGATGAAGTTCTCCTAGTCATTATTCTTCACATGAGCTACATGGTGATGATGGTAAATGGCTTCTTTTTACAACCTGGTGCCACTTTCTGTCATTTGGGAGAGAAAACAAAAAACAAAAAACAAAAAAACAAAAACAAAAAAAAAATACCTGGTAATCACTTTATGTAGTAGTCAAATTGGAATTAAACAGAGAAAAAATTTTATCAGCTTTCCATATAAATCAAATTTAAAACTATGAAGAACTGATTATAATTTTAAAGAGAACCATATACATTAGGCCTGGCGAGGTGTCTCAGTGGTCATGAGCTCTTGCGGGGGAGTCCATTTCAGTTCCCAGCACCCACTTGAAGGAGAGCATGAGTGCCTCTCAGTCCAGCCTCCAGTGGCACATCACCCTCTTCTGGCATCTGTGGGTACTACACACAGGTGCCATGCACTCATATATAAATCATGTTTTTAAAAAAATAATTCAAAATACAATTTAAAGTCTACATAAGAAACACAAAATACTCTATTGTTGATTCTATATTATTTTAATGAGAGTCTCAATATAACCATAATTCCATCGCCAAAATTTCTTCTTCCACTACTCTGTTTAATTTAAATGGCAAATCTGCTTTCACATTTGTCCATGGATTTATTGTGCTTGAAGTGAAATGACAAATTATTTTGTGGTATAGTGGCTTAATTGCCTGCCAAATTTCTGAACTTTTTTGGTGTGTGTGTACTGCATTCCCTTTGCCTCATTTTATATGTAAAATGAATAAGTGCTCTTTGGAAGAGCTTAGATAATTTTAAGGTCGGCTTCCTGCCTTCCTTAAAGTGTACATTCAAATCCAAACATTTTTTTTCTTTTCACTTTGCAGGAAAAAAAATCTCTGTTCTCCCACAAATTCAAAATAGGCATACTGGCTGCCGTCCTTCTTGGGCAGGCTGCCTAAGTACTTAATTGTCCAATCTCTACATGAGAATCATTTTGCCCTACAGAGCAATGAAGCTGCCTCTATGGTAGCAGGGAGCAGCTGTCAAAGGCATAAGCTCTGCTACCCTGCAGGCTGGGGTCTGGCACAGAAAAAGATGCCTCTCTATTTCGAGGAAGGGAAGAAAGGTAGTCTACAGCCAGTGGCACTTTTACTTTTTTTTTTTTTTTTTTTTTTTTTTTACAAACTTGGCTTTGCCTCCATTTGCCCTGTCTGTCATGCACATCATTTTTTTCTTATCTCTGGCATGCTCTGGCCACTGATCTTCACAGGGTTAGTCTTTTTGTCTTGTGATAAGTGTCTCTTTCACTGTCATAGATAATCCCCCAATTGCTGGCTATTGTGCTCTGTAATTTTCAGTGTCAAGTCAACTGTCATCTAGAACATCCCCTTAAATATTCAAGACCGATCTCAATATCCCTCTGTAAACACACCCTGATGGAGATTTGTGAAGATGTTGAGGGAGAGAGAAGAGCTTAGAGAAAACTAGGGAGTGTAGAATGGGCAATGACTAGAAACCCTGTGCCAAGGAGTTCCCAGGGACAGAATCACAGGCCCATAGAGCTTTCTAGTTAATTTGATTTGGTCACATGACCTTTGCAAATCTGCCAATTGCAAGAAATAATTGGACATGCACGGCCAGCTTGGCAGGGTTCTGCTACTGTGTCTGCTTAAGATGTAAAGTCTCTACTAGGGTTATGTTCATGTGGCCCCTCAGAAAACCTCTTACACTGTCCTGGTGAGGTTTATTTTCTCTACACTTCTCTGGCCTTCCTTTACACTGTACCTTGGACAGTGTGGCACAAACTTCGGTACAGCTTCCCTGTTCATAAGCCTTCAGCAGCATGAGGTGAAGAGCAGCTTGCTGCACCCCCTCTCTCAAGTCTCAACACGTGTCATCATCACCTCTTGCATCTGATGACCGCTGCCCTACTGGTCTTGGCACTTCAGACCTCCGCTCGCTTCCCTCTCTTTTCTCCATGACGTCTTCTATTCCTCAGGAACTCAAAGCTATCACTAAGGAGAATATTAAGATTCAGAGACAAATGAGAACACCCAAGACCTTTCTAAAACTGGGGGAGTCTGCATACTGATCAGAACAATAATCCCTCCCTTGTCCTGTTACCTTGTGTGTGTTCTCACTGTGTAGCTTGTGAACAGACAGGGTCCCTCTGAACACAGATATGCCTTTGCAATAGCATCCGGAGTCCAATGGTCAAGACAAGAAGACTGTGGTCTCTCCTGGCATGCTTTCTCTAAGAGTTAACGGTTACCAGAACACAGGGTGCCCTTTACATTTTTTTTTTTTTTTTTTTTTTTTTTTTTTTTTGGTTCTTGCAAATAAAATAGGCTAAAAAGAGACTTTGAAGTTAACTTGAGAATGATTTTTTTGGAATCTGACAAGAAAAAAAATAGGACAAAGAAACTGTCAATCATTTCAGAAGGCTCTAGGAGAAGGAAGCTCAAGAAGAAGGGTGGTAGTTAAGATTTTCTGAATTACTCTTTTTAAAATAATTTATTCAGATTACATCCAATTGTTATCCACTCATTTGTATCTTCCCATTCCCCCTCCCTCCTCTTTCATCCTATTCACCTCCCCTAGGTCTGTGACAGAAGGGGGCCTCCTCCCAAACCAAATAATCACAGCCTATCAGGTCTCATCCAGATAGCCTGCTTCCTCTTCCTCTGAGTGCTGCCAAGCCTCCCCACCAAGGAGAAGTGGTCAAATAGGGAGCACCAGAGTTCATGTACATTTCTCCCCAAGACTCACCTTTTCAACTGCACCCTAGGGAGAAGTCAAACTCAAAATGTCTAAAACTAAATTTCTGCCTCCACAACTCAAACCTTCTCTTGTAATTGTCAGCACACCTCTGATTTCTCAGGCAGGAATTAGACTCATTCTTGGCTCTTTGCTTCAATAACTCACTACATTACTACCTTTGATGTTGCTGTGTTAGCAACATAGCATGATTTTAAGCAATATAAGAAAATATATTTGGCTTATGGGTCCCAAAGTCTAGATGCTCATAATGTCAGGAACAGCATGGTGGCGGGATCAAGAAGCAGAGACTTCACCTCTCAGTGCACACAGTATAGAGAATAAACCGGAAGAGGGACAAGGCATTTTCAAAGACTTTCTCCAGTGAAGTACTTTCTCCTTCAATGATGCTACTCTGAATGTTCTTTCTTCTGCTTCCCAAGTGCTGGTACTTCAGATAGCCCAAACTAAATCCTTTACTATGTTCCAGCTCTACCTCTTTGATGTGCCACCTTCTCCCCTACTCTAGGTAAGTAAAGCCTCAGTAATATTATCTATGTTTCACACAGTTCATGTCCCTTCTGCTTAGAAGCCTCTACTGCTTTGCTCTGCAGAGCACAGTCTTCTTTTCCTTTATGAACAACAAAAACAACTTTCCTATGATTTTCCTATCACTCTGTGTCCAATCGTTGTGTACAATGTTTTGAGTAATTCACAGGGATAATTTTACTTGTATAGTACTTCAGTGTTATGAGTATCATAAAGATTGCTTTTGTTAATAAAAACATGGGACAAGACAATGAATTGAATAAAAATCATAAGATATGAGGATGGTTAAAATTAAGAACATCTTTCTTTTGTGTTGGCCTCATATACTAGTTGTCAATAGTACCGGAACAAACAAAAGAGTCATTCATTATTAAAGTACACAATTGAATTGAAAATTTCAGGAACTAGGAAGAGACTTAAAGAGAAGCACCTGCCCCCAAAACTGGAGATTTCAGTCTGCCTGACTCACTGTAATACAGAATTCTCCTTGACTTCTTCCAAGAAAGCAACGGGAAGTAATCTAATGAAATTGTTTTGTTTTGTGGCTCTCACTTTGCAAAACCCACAACTGATGCTTTGAGAGAGCCCTCATTATATCCTGTAAGTTAGAGGCTACCCAAATTATTTATTGCAACTAAAAGCCGATTTGATCTATGACTACATTTGTGTATTTCTGCCTTTTGACAGAACAAATGAAAATGCATTGCAAAGAATATAATCTGTTTGAGGATCAGGTGAATACAAAGGAAAACGGTGATTGTTTTGCAGCCTGGATGATTAAAAGGATGATTCATGGAGGTTGCTGTACAGATTTTGGACATAGTTTTATATCAAGTAGTCAAAATGAGGTTTCAGTCATGGTGAAGAATACACTGTCAAGAATATCAGTGGTGGGATGGGAGATAATGTCAAAGCATGTTTAAAAGATTAGATCTGATAGGTTGTTGAGTGTATAAAGAAAGGTAGCTATTCCTTGCTGAGAAAGGAACAGGCTGAGAAAGACTTCTGAAGGAAGGTATGGTTAAATCCATGTGGTGACCATGGATTTAGGGGTTAGATGCTGAGAAACGGAATGACATTAACACAAAAGGAGTCCAGTTAGAGAACATTTTGTTTCCTGTAATACAGATTAATTAATTAATGTAATACAATGACCATTATAATTACACCTAACATTTATTATTTATTATGGATCAGCACTATTGTAAAATATGCATTTCTCCTTTCATTTCACTGTCCTCAGCTTTAATGCCACAGGTGGCATAAATTCACATAGAAGATCTTAGGGGTACAGTTCAAACCCAAGCCTAATTCAAGGGCATGTTGCTAGCCTGTGAACATGAAATAGTTTACAGGAACAATTTTAGCATTCAGATTTACAGTACTCATTTCACAAAGTAGCCTGAGGCTGTTCGCACCCAAATACAGTTTACAGCGAGGCCATGTACAGCCGAAGCCTTGGAGTGTGACTTGCAAGGTAGCAATGCCTGGTGCTGAGGTGTGCACTTGCTTAACCTTCCATGCTGCCCAGTCCAGATTTCCTTACAGTGATTATCACAGCTTTTATTTTTACCTATAATTAATCTTGTACAATTTGAGAAGATGCTGGACTGACTAAGAGATCACAGTTCTTGTTGCTTGGTTTTGCAAAATAAGAAGAACACTTTTCCTGAAACTCTTCAGAATCTCAACTTCTGAAACAAAATTGTTGACATTTAGCAGTGTTGATTCTAAAAATTTAGCAGAATGAAATACTTATCAAATCCAAAGATCCTTATCAATGATAAGATGTGTAAAGTATAGTTATTTTGCCATATTTATGTGTTACAATGCCTTGGCAACTTGATAACTTCCCATAGCTTCTGAAATGCTAGTAGGTCCTAGGAAGGTCTCAGGGAAAGGCCTTTATTATTCACAGCATAGCCAGCAGTTGGAGCTTTATATTCCTCCTGAAATGTGGACTGTGTGTATGTGTACGGTGTTGTGTGGAATGAATGCATGCCCAGAATTTATGACATCCCAGGTTTTAAACCTCAATGCCACATGAATAAGTCAGCTGATCAACTAATGAAATTATCAAACAGTGAAAACACTTTAGAAACACATGCTTAGAAATTTGCTTTTCTCCATGATATCCTAAATGGACTTGTAAAACTAGGGGGCGATAAATTTGATGAATATTAAAATGTTGAATCTGTTGTCTTTAAATAACACCAAAATGTATGTTTTCCAAGTTGAATTAAGGCCAATGAAATTTGTTTATGAAAATAAATTAAAAGCAACCACGATTCGAAAAGCTTCATGTTTCCAAAATAAAACACTTATATCATAGTATACTAAAGTAGAATGACCATATGTATATGTATATTTATGTAAGAGTTGTTCAGCATTATATTCACCTGCTTTACATACAAATGATGTTAATACGGTGATTTTTATGGCAGATTGAGAACCACAATTTAAAATAAGAAAAACAAAAATAGCGTATACTTTGCTATTTACAATGTCTTGCTTCAGAAAGTATATTGTTTCTTTGTAGTCTTAGGGGGGAAACCACATTAATTATTTTGTCTTTTCAGTGAAATAAATCTTTTCTTCAAGTCTCCATGTCCTCAGGAGAAACACCTCTTTCTAAGGATCCTGAATACTTGAACAGTCATCTTTTGTTGTGAGAATAAGGAGCCTAGCATGCCTTGACACTGAGTATAAATTACTTAGTTTTCTCCTGGTGGAAAAAAAAATAACTGGCAGAAGCAACTTGAGGAAGGAAGGGGGTTTGAGTGCACTGTCCATAGTGGTGGGGAATCATGACCTCAAGGCAGGAAGGTAGCTGATCACAGTGCATCTGAGCTCAGGAAGGAGAGCCGAGCACTGGTTTTCACCTCATTTTCTTTCTTTTCACTCACCAGAACAATAGCCCATGGAATGGCACCACCTACACTTACAATAGGCCTTCCACTTTTATTTAATCCAATTTAGAAACCCTCCCAAAGATTTGTCTGGAATTTTGTGCTAAATGATCTAGATTATGTTAAAGGGGACAGTCAGTACTAGCTAGCACACAATGCATATTTTAGCATCCAGGATTCACTTTGGTACCACCGGAGAAAGAATCCTAAATGCACAGTGCTGTTTCCTGTTTATATTATTATTATGATGTGTGAGATGCTTGAAGCATATAAAGGCTCCTTCTCAATACTTCACAAGTAGAAGTGGACCTTTTGAAGCAGAAAGAAATTTAGGAATAAAATCTTTGTGCAACATAAAAAAAAGTTTTGGATGGTATCACTCATTTGAGAAGAATTTTAAGTAGATCCAAACTATTGCCAGGTGAGTGAAGAATTTCTTTTTTTTTTTCTTAATGTATTTTTAATTTATATAGTTACTTTACATCATGATCATAGCCCCCTCCCTCCTCTCAGTTCTTCCCTCCCATCCTTGCCTCCCACTCCCCTCCCCTTGTTCTCAGAAAACGGGAGGCCCCTCTTACCAACCCACCCCAATAGATCAAGTCACATCAGGACTGAGCTCACCCTCATCTACCCAGGCCAGGCAAGGCAGCTCAGTTAGCACAAAGTGATCAAAAGTAGGCAACAGAGTCCATATCATAGACAGCACCTGTTCAGCTTACTAAGGGATCACATGAAGATCAAACTGCCTACCAGTTACTTATATGTAGGGGTCCTAATTCCAGCCCATGCAAGCTCTACAGTTGCTGCTCCCATCTCTGTAAGCTCCATGGTTCTAGGCTAGTTGACTCTGTTGGTCTTCCTGCAGCACTGTCCAGGATCTTTCTATCCTTCCCTCCCACTCTTCCACAGGGTTCCCAGAGTTCTTCCTACTGCTTGACTGTCAGTCTCAGTATCTGATTCAATCAGCTGTTGAGGAGTGGCTCTCAGAGAATGGTTAAGTTGTGAACAATTTCTCTTTTATTATTGTTATAACTTATTCACATTACATCCCTATTGTTATCCCCTTGCTCTTGCTCTTATCTTCCTGTCACCACCCTCCCTCCCTCTTCCACCCTATTCCCCTGCCGTAGATGTCTGACCAAAGGGGACCTCCTCCCACACCATACGACCAGAAATACTTCCCTTTTCACTACAAGACCAAGAACAAACAGAAACAAAAATCTAGGGAAGAAACTTGGGAAGAATGCATGGCCACAGTGGGGCCCGATACACAGACTGTGCAGAATCAGTGGTGTCAGGGACCAGGCACACAGGGGACAGGTTTGATGGATGGGTCCAGTGTATATAGGTAGACCTCTGGCAGAAATTCAGTTCCAAGCCCAGAAAAATGTGCTCAACTGGGAAGACAATCTGAAAAACTTAAGAGATGGCTAAAGTGAGATTAGAGTGTGTTACTACGAGTGCAAATTCAGAATTTTTCTCTACATGCTAGAAGCACATAATGAAAGCAAGCTTAACTGCTTCATCTGGAGTTCAGAATGAGCTCTGTAAGACACAGGCTAAGGGAAGGAAGAAACAGACACGATTCCTGAGGTTTATAGTCTAGTTGGACCAGGAACTGGTCACTTTCTACAGGATTTGCACAGCCTCTCAAAGCAGGATCTCTTCTCTTCCCATAGTTTTCCAATCACAACATATCAAAAGTGTGAAGAATTGCCAATGTAAGTGATTAGTACTAGAGTGGGGAGAGATGGGCTTTTCACCAATGACCCCCACTCCCCACACATGCACAATTTTGGATAAAGTGAAAGGAGAAGGTGCTTAAGAGTCTTGTGTGGAAATCCCAGTGAAATCTGGAGGAGATGCAGCGGGATGTGTTGTTTACCTCAGCAAATCCTGGCTCGGTGATCTCCTAAGGCTGATAAAATCCATCTTTGTTTTGTTTAAATGGAAAACTTACCCTGTTAGAAAGAAGCTCATCTTGCCAGGAAAAGTTATTGTTTCTGGTTTTCTTGTATTTAAATTTCAGGATTTACAGAGAGAATTCAGAATACGTTATTGGCCACAGTTCATGTGGGAGTCTAGCTATCCAGTGGGCCTCTGGAGGATTTTTCTGTCTCTACCTCCCATCTCCACATAAAAGTTCTGGAATTATTGTCACATGTGTCCCCATGTCTGACTTTTATGTTTTTTTCAGATCAGAAGTCATCAGGTTTTCATCATAAACATTTGTCTAAAGAACCATCTTCTAAAATCACACAAAATTAGATTCTTTTTAAAATGTAAAATGCAATACAGGAGCTGATATGCTAGGTGAATGACACCCTTATAATATACAAATTTCACAATAAAACATTTTTAAATAGTCCAAGTAGAAAGAAGAGTGAGTTACCATGAGACACAGAGAAATGAGTGACTAAACCTGGAAGACCCCAGTGTCCCTGACCGAAAATCACATGAACACTGAAATCTCTAACATGAACTACAGGGGGAAAGAATTGACAGGCATCCCTGAAGGTCTCTGAAGATACTAGCCTTGATCAATAAAGGTTTTATGCAGTAAATTTGGAGTTAGCTCAGTCGGAGAGTACTGCCCAGCGTATGTGAGACGCTGGGCTCCGTCCTATCTCTGTTATGAATAAATAAACAACCCAATGAATTAATAAAAAGAAGGTTCGAGTTATTTGTTTTAACTCCCAGAAAATCAGGGATAAAACAATGATTGGAGTCTTGGTGAGTCTGACTCTCAAAGTTGGGGTGTTGGCTTGACAGCTTTAGTACAAGCAGTTAGACTGGTCCTTCCAAATGAAGCTGATGATTTCAATTGTGTTCTACTTTCATACTCTCTTCTTATTACCAGTGTTTCCTTTCTGGACATATGAGATCACAAGATCAGAAGAAATAAGAGCATTCCTAGGCAGCTCCTGAGTCTGATTTTAGCAAACCACAGCCAATGTTCTGTGTGTCTGTTCTCAGGTATACATGTTAAAGTATTTTATAGCCTAATAAAAAATTTCATATATATTTTCTTTTATGTTTGTGTGTAGCTAAATACTGCATACAAAGACATACAAACACACTAATGCACACACTCACACACAGATGTCATCTCATTGTCAGACCTTTCTTTAATCCCAAACACTCTCTGGAATAGTGGCCCTCTGAATATGGAGCATATTACTGCAGATTGGAAAAAGATCTCCTTGTACTGAGGAGGCAGGATTTCCCCAAAAGCTACTCTTGGCTTATGCTGAAAGGCATAAAGTAAGCTCCATTAAAAATAGAATTGAAAAATCGCATCATATATAGGCTATTCTAAAGGCTAATCCCCTGTAGTTACACTGAATATGACAAAGATATTGAGGTATTAGGCTGATATAACTTTGAAACAAATAACAAAATGTAAGGAGAGAAAAGGTGAAAGCAGTATTACCATGGCTTTTACCTTTTTTTTTTCTTAAAATTGTTTAGCATCATTGAACCGAAAAGAGCCTCAAATTCACAGCGTTAATGTCACATTAGCATATCTTTTCATTCTATAAACTATATGTAAGTTCTTTTTCCACAGGGTTACGGTAGTAATTATTATGAAAATGTATTTTATTCTATATGTCATGAAGCAAACAACGTCTTAGACAGATGTAGGTCAGTAACCATGGTAATCATGCACTCTATGGAATAGCATAATAATACCAATCTTTTCTTAGAACAGACAAGTTCAGGGATGTGAAACAGAATATGGAAGGAGAATAGATCATGTGATCAGAAAGGACAAATGGCGCATATGTGGTTTGGGGGCAGCTAATGGGGTTCTTCCCAAGGGAGTATTTTATCCACACACAAGTTAAAGTCTCAGTTTTGTGGCCAGTCCAGATTTTGGTGAATGCCGTTGACTTCATCAAATGAAATGTAAGTGGAGGCTCTTTGAGACGTGTGGTGTGGTGACCGTCACCCAAATGTGCAGAATAAATGTTCTTTGGTAACAGGTTATAAAGTATCTTTTGTAAAGTTGGGAGGTTTGATTAATATGTGAGAAACAAAGGCTGCAGGTCTCTTGCAGTGGCCACCAGCCAGGCTTCTGCTCATGTGAGCAGAAGTCTGTGGAAAGTATTGCATGGCCCTTTCTTTTTTTGGAATGTCTTTGTCACTGTTCTATTGCTGTCTTTTATATGTCTTTTATAAGACAACTCTTACAGAATGCATGTAATCGGGGACTAGCTCAGAGTTTCAGAAGAGAGTCCATTCTTGTCACCATCGTCACAGTGGGGAACATAACAGACAGCATGACAGCAGGCAGGCAGGCATGGTGCTAGAGGAGCAGCTGAGGGCTGCATCGTCATCCACAGGCAGCAGGCAGAGAGAAAGCCTATGGCCCTGGCATGGTCTTTCAAAATCTCAGAGCTCATCCCAAGTCACACACTTTCACCAACAGGGCCACACCTACTTCAACAAGGCTACATCTCATAATCCCTCTGCAAAAGTGTCATTTCCTGGTGACTAAGTGTCCAAATATATGACGTATGGAGACCATTCCTGTTCAAAAACCACATGCAGTTTATATGAATCAAGCCGACTTTCACCACGGACTTTCTTGGGTCATCACCTCCCATCCTCCCCTCTTTTCTAAGATCTAGGCATGCGTCTTCTGTTGGACCTAGATACATGCACTTCTGCCATGGTAGGATGTGATTCTCAGAAGGAAACCTGGTTCCTTCTGTGGAGGCTTATTTGCTTTTGGTTTTGCCTCTGTTGGCCAGTGTCTCAGAACAGTGTTTGCAGAATTGCAAAATTCGGGAAATTTCCCAAAGGATCAGCTTCTGTGGCCGTGACTGTGGGTTCCCACCTGTGGAAGACTGACTGCTGTCTCTTGGGGTTTAGAGGAGCTGGCCATCCTCAGGTTTTCCCTTAGCTAAGTAGGATGTCAAAAAGGAAGGGACTCTAGTTCTTCAAAGCACACCGATGGATGTCCACTAGAAACTCATTGACCTTTAGGCAGGAGTACAAGAGCGAATGGTAGATTCTTCCAATTCTGATATCTGCTGATTTGAAAAGAAAAAAAAATAAGAGACCAAGTACCATTCTTGTATGATGAATTGAAGACAGAAGGTGAGTAGTGACTGCTAGTTGCTAGGTGATTGCAGTGTGGTACTGACCAATAATCCTACGTTTCTCGTCACAAAGGAAGAGGTCATTTGGAGGCCAGAGAAAAGTCTTACACAGAAGAGCCTAGTTACAATTTCCCATTGCTGTTACAAAATACATGATAAAATCAGGTGGATGAGGGGAGCGGTTATTCTGGCTCACAAATTTAAGCAAAGACCATTGTGACAGCAAAGGCATGAGGCATCAGGTCACATTACCATATTGCATCTTCAACACAGAGGCTGATAGAGGTAGATGCTGGTACTTAGCTCTTGTCCCAGTTGTGTTCACTATGGAACTCCAGTGTGTGGAGATGGTGCTCTGACAATCTCCCTGCTCCCTTTTCCAAAAGGTTCTTTAAGCCTCAGGTGTCAAGGTTGTATTGTGGACCAGCAATTGAAAGTGGGCACTCATAGTAATTTTCTGCATTTTAGGCAATTGTTGCTTTCTGTAATGATCTTCATCCACTGCAAAAGAGAAAAAAAATCTTTGATGAGGGGTGAGAGCAACACTTAGCTGTGGCTATAAGCATAAATATTTAGAATGTAGTTAGAAATTATACTGGTTTATTTCTGTTCTTAATGTGCAACAACAAGAAAATCAGAAATTATCTTTAATGTCTGTTAAATTAAATGAAATGAGATAATGGCCTTGAAACACTTTGAGAAGTTAAAGGATATAGAAAAACAAGTGCAATGGAGATTGAATATTACATATGAAGTATCAATAACATATGTGATTTATTGGTACTTTTCTTGTTCCATTTCATTTGCACTTATTTGTGAAGTTTTTATGGACATGGCTGTACTGTATCTTCCATTTCCAGGTAATTACATTTCTCTAGGATTGTTTCCCTCACACACAGCTGATTTTATGGTCTCCTCCTCCTGTATTTTTTGAATTCTAATAAAATAAAGACAAAGTGCTTAATAGAAGGACTAGATACCTAATAAAATTCTATCATTCTCATATTGAACAGTTGACTCTCCACACAGCAGTGAATGACACATTCTTTTGTGATTCAATTTGAATAAGAGATGAAATCAAGCAAAATAATAGAATTTACAGTTCTACTTAATCCATGGAGGCAGATTATTCTAAGAAGAATTGCTTTTGACTACTTTCTGCATACTTAAAGCCTTAATTGAAGAAAGTATGATCACACCAAGTTAGACATTCAAAAGACACTATTGTGCAAAATAATATGTGGACAATACGTTAATAATGATTGGGAAATAACTTGGTTGAAGACGGTAAGAAACTAAAATGCAAGTGTGAACATTTTTCAGATGGTGAAAAAAAAAGGCATCATTTTTTAATGCTGACTTAATAAAATGCTGTGGACATCTGAAGCATGTGCTCTCAGGATTGTGTGTTTTAGTGAAAAGCACTAGGGAAATGGCTAATGGGGAGGGATCTCAGATACCAATGAGAATGAGCTGGACCAGAAAGAAGAGTTATGTTGCCATGACCAAGGAGACTGCATGCTATACAGGAAGTATGAGAAGAGCCCTTTCTGGGAGATCAGAAAGTGTACTTTGTGCTCTAACTTCAGAATAAGATGGAAGGGAAAGTGGTAGCTGGAAGGAGGTCCATGCTAATGGATAGTTGCTGGATGAACAGCGCCTTGAGGGGTCCTATTCTGCTGAGGATTATGCTCAGATGATAATAATGGGAGTTTATGGAATTCTCTTTCTTGGAGGATTAATCTTGGTTATAATTTCCGTCCTTCTGAATGCTATCTTTGCCTAACAATAAAAAGCATTGAGTATCATTAATATGAAAATATAAGGAATAGACGATGGTTTTCAGAAGCAGTAAGTTAAAAATGCTCATATAGGTATGTCTTTCTCATATAGATTGTCCATGTGGTGTCAAAATTAATATTTTTACTGATCTTCTCAACCTCTTGAAGCTGGATAGATAGGAATGATGGGTCCTAAATGTAGCTTGAGAGACAGAGGACGCTAAAGTTACACAGTGAATGTCGCACCTATTCAGATTTTCCATTTTTAATGAACAAGTACTTTTGAGTGACAGGAAACTTTTGAAATGGACACAATAAGGGGTGGGTTTTTATTTCAGTTAGAGACCAGTTTTGGAAGCAGCACAAAGGGGACATTTAGGAGTTAGTGAGTATTTCAAATGGGCATATATAGGCATTATGCACAGGAAACGATTTCTGCCATATTGTCAATAAAACAAATAATGAAGGTACCAATTATAAGTGAGGGGATGAAGATGAAGAGACAGGTCTTTACTGGAATATTTGCTAAAGAGAATAAGAGAACACATTTGGAAAGCTACTAACCTGCACTCCTGGCATATTCAGGTAATCAAGTTTATTCCTTCTCAAGCCTCTGATGGAGTTGAAGGCCAGGTATCTTAGTTTTACAATGAAGTTTAGTTGTTTAGGGGTTAAGATGTTCTTAGGTCTAGATAGATGTTTTACATTGATAATGACAAGGTATGATGGCGATTGGTTTACATTCAGAATTTTAGATGCACCAAGATAGGCAAGATGTTTTCTTCAAGACGGACAAGTACAAATAGCAAAAGCATTAAGAATGTAACATTTATATAACTCCTGATTGTGTCATGGTTCTTCTTGCTATAGGTAGTTTATTTTATATATGTGTAATAATATAAATGAATATGTAAAAACATTTTTTAAAAGAAAAAAAAGAGAAAAGATGAAGAAAAGAATCATGAGGCCACTCTAAATTCTGCTGGTCTTCCTACTGTCCACAAATGTCTTGCACGTTCCTGATATTTTGGGTAAACAGAGAACAATACATACACCACACATCATTCTATGTCATCTGTGTCTCCAGACCCTGTGACCACTTTTCTGTGCTTATTTACTTCTGGCTTTGTCTTCTCTAACAAGCTGAGTCCTTTGCTGTAAAATTATTATCTCGTGGAAAGAGTGCCTTCTAAGTTGTCATCTTAGTCTTCTCTTCTTCTTCTTCTTCTTCTTCTTCTTCTTCTTCTTCTTCTTCTTCTTCTTCTTCTTCTTCTTCTTCTTCTCCTTCTCCTCCTCCTCCTCCTCCTCTTCCTCCTCCTCCTTCTACTTCCCATTCCCCTTCCCCTTCCTCTTTCTCTTTCATACTTTCCAAATCCCCTGCCCAATTTCTGCTTCTCCTTTTCCAACATTGTCTTCTTAATGTGTCTTTGAAACTGTTCTCAGCTTTCTTCAATCACCTTCACTCAAATTTCCATGCCAACCTCGCTTTGCCACCATTCTATAATAAATTTTTCTCAAGTAAATATTTATACAAATATTTCTTGTTTTTTCTCATTTATTCTTCAGTGTTTAAAATTCTTCTCTGTTTCTATCCATTTTGTCCCTCCTATCTGCAGACACATGCTCTAACTTCCTCATGTGTCCCTTCCAATGTCTTACTTAACTCTTCTTTCTTATTATTATAAGAGCAAGTTATGTTTATTGTGAGTTAAAATAAAGCTTATAATCTCATGTAAGTTTTTGAAATCATGCTTTTCTCAAAATATACAAATTCTACATATTCACACATATTTCATCATCCTAACTTGAAGTATTTAGGTTGCTCCCAGCAAATGAATTCATAGTCTTGTAAATGTCATTTGTCTTCATGCATCATTAGTTGCTTTAAGGCTTATTGAGTTTACATCCTACTCTGTGTTCAAACAGTGTATTAGTTCCTTGAAAGTTGGCAAAGTTTCTTCTAAAAAATTAAAGCACTTACATTGAATGAGTAGAGATTTCATTGTATATTTAAAGAAGAAAAGCGCTGATGTATTTACATCTTTTATTGAAGTAACAGCTGTCACACTTGGCTTTAAAAAACACAATACTGCCACATGAACTCTAAATAATATGATATTGTTCTGTGAAAAGGGAAGCTAAAAATATTAGTAGGAAATTACACTCTCCAATCTGTTGACTGCATTTCCTGTGCTCCCACATTTGTAAAGCATTACTTTGCTATCAAAGATTACACGCTGATGGTGCAAATTTGCAACATAGCTATGCTTTTCAGATTTCTCAAGTAGTTGCTTGGTTCCCTCAGCCCCATTAAAGATTCACTCTACTCTGATATCAACTCTGATTTTCTACAGAAAGCACTTTAACAAGGCACCTCATGTTTATGGCATTGCAGGTCCAACACTGATAGGTGTAATCGAATGTACTTCTGAACATGGTCCCCATAGGCAATGTGTCTGCAAAGTCTTGCCACAATCTATAGGAAGTGTTTCTTACCTACTGTGTTCTCTGGAGACAGATAGTCAAAACACCTATTTGAGGTTACATGTTTGAAAACTAAAGGTGAAAAGGGAGGAGGAACAGAAAATGGAGTAAGGCAATGCTGAGTGGCAAAGGCTTTGGATTGTGTGTAGTGTAGCCTTGAACAGATCTTGGCTAAGTCAGTGACAGTTCCAGTGTCCAGCTGCTGATTGGGGATTATTCATTGAGCACAGAAGGCCACAAGCTAGCTGCTGGCTTACGCTATGTTTGCAAAGTCTGTTGTTAGCTTGGATACCATGGTGATTCCCAAGGACCTCAATGAGAGGTTACCACCTAATCCTGCTGTCTTATTTTTTTCATTGTTTTTTTTTCAAAGTTAACTTGGTTTTTATCCTGATAAATGTTTTATCAACTTTAATTTTATGAAAGGCCATGTCAGTTTTGTTTTCTGCACTTATTTGTACCACTGTCAGTTTGCCATTTTTAGCTAATATTTAAGTTTTCACAAGAAAAGGAAGGTTCAAGTCATCTATCTATGCATTTGTGCCAGAATCAGTTGTTCATTTTTAGAAGTTAGTAACATTATAGATAACACTGGGTTATTTTGTGATATTTTCATGAGTGAATGTACTGTATTTTGATCACATTTGCCCTATGATCTTCTTCCTATCTGCCCCTCACCTACTTCCATGACTTTTAAAATGTTTGAACAATGGGTTTAATTAGGCTTACTTACAAGAGTGTACTGAGAGGTTTACAAATATCAACACACAGACACCACAATGCCTGTCTCTGCTTATTAGTATAATGATGGTAAGAGTGATGAGTGCTGCTGTCCTTCCTGTATTTCTGATGTTAGGGGGGAGAGCATTCCTTCATATGCTTTATGTAGTTATCAGCTATAACGTGGCCATAGAAACTGTATTATAGTAATGAAATGGGGAAGTTCCATGAAGATTTCAGAACCAAACTTATTTTCTTTATCTTAATATTTAAGATACCGCATCTGATTCCTGCATGCAACCCTATAGCTTTATTGTTCTGTAGATGCACCTTCCGTTATTCTGAATAAAGAATTCCCTTGCAGAAGTGCCATGCTCTTATTTAGAAATGATATTTATCATGATTGCTATCATCAGCAACCTAAATTTCCAATGATGCCCGAAGGGCCTGTTCTCCACCTTGATGCACTGCTAATATGGCAGTGCCCTGGAACTAACCTCTGACCTAGACAACTGCCTTATGCAGAACTATGCCACTTCTCTAGAACCCTATGAGTCCAATCCAGGGTGACATAGATGCAACCATCTTCCACTCCAGTTCATCAGGACTGTTGCTGAAAAAGCAGATTAATACCACGGGCCTCATTGGGTCAATTTTGGCCTTGATATTTACTCTCATTAGACATGTAAGATAAGGTGACATATGGTGAAAGTTTAAGATTTCATTGCTAACAGAAAAATTCGTAAGCCACCCAGTATGATTTGGTCTCTCTGATTTTCACAATCTAGGAGTTCACTCTGCAAAGTCCACTTGAGTATGTTGTCTGCTTTTATGTCTGCCATGGCCCCTTCTCCTGCATGATAGACCAAATGGTACAACGGAAATAGATAGGCCTGTGAGAGAGGCAAGAGCATTTTTCTGTCATAGATGGAGTGTCATCTGGACTTTGGGTGTCAGGAACAAAGAAGGCTTGGAAGTATTGCTGATATTACTGACAGGACATATTGATGAAGTCAAATGTATTTTACAGCTCCAACTTAGTGTTAGGGCTGAACACTTGCCTACATTTTTATGATATAGGGAAGGTGCTGATATTTCCTCATATCCACAGTTTTGTGTGGGAAATGTGAATGCAAATTCTACTTGTCATTAGGTTTTAGACATCAAGATAGGTCTAGATAAACACACACAGACACACACACACACACACACATATTCACATACATATATATATATTTGTGTATGTACTCTTTCCATGTTTTAATTATTATCTACTTATTTTTTTAATTTCATAAATAAACAAATCCTCAAATCACTGATATTTCGATTTCTAAACAAATATGTCAATCTCTAAATTGTGAATCTCACTGTGTACGGTGGTGTCTTCTGTGCGTGTATGTGCTCATGTGTTTGCATATGTGCTTCTGTGTGTAGAGACCAGAGAACAACCTTGGGTGTCATTCCTTAAAATAGCTGTCCACCTTACTTTAAGAAAGTGTCTAACCATTCTGAAACTTTTCTTTTAGTCTGCCTGAACAATCAGCCCCAAAGATCGACCTACCTCTGCCTCCTACAGTGGGGGCTACATGCACATAACACAACGCCTTCTTATTTTGCATGAATTCTGGACTTTGGATGCAGATCCTCAGTCTTGCACAGCAAGCATTAAACTACTGTTCCATCTCCCACCACCACCACCTCCCCATTTTGACTTACTCTCTTGGCCAAACAAATCAGAAAAATAGGTAATGGTATATTTTCTTTTGTCTTTTCTACTCATTTTCCGTGTTAAATTGGTACCCATGTATTGGGCTCCTCCTTGCATCTGACAATGGCTGTGCATTTCACTTTTCTATACCCATCTCACCTCTCTTGGTGCTCCCTGATACACAGTTACATCTGCAGCCATACTGTATCGCTGTGGAGTTGCGCTGTGTCACACTACCCCTATGCTTATCTGTAATGGTGCTTCTTTTTGTTCTTTAGCACCTATAGCAGAAGAACTTTTTCTTGTAAGGTCTTTGGACAGGAGATAAGCAGGGATCATGAACAAAGGGCCCCCTGGTAATGGCAGAATGGTGCTGGCGACAATTAGTTGGTGAGTTTTCAAGACAGGAGACAGAACAGCCCTTTGGAATTTCACTGTCTCACTTGTACCAACACTGCCCATTTTCCCCAAATGGGAGCTGTGTAAAGATTTGTGAGAGAGAACTTATGCTTTTCTGTGAAAATTCTATTTGCCCTCTTGTATATTTGGCTTCAGTTTTCAATTTACTGTTTAAAACAAGCCTCATTAGCTATGAAGTTATTTACACAGGTTTCAGTTGCTCTCAGGTATTTGTTTTTCAGAATAATGTTTAACTTAAAAATAATGACCACAGTTACATAATTTAAAAAAAGAATATAATCGATTTAGTTAAGAATGTCATTCTTGTGAGCTCTCATATTATTCATTTCCATAAACTGGTACTGTCAAGATAGTGTCTAAATATCAAAATTAGCATATTTATTTTTTTAAAGCCATATAATGAATTTCTTTAAAATTTGGTGATCTGCACTGGAGCGGTGACTCAGTGGTTAAGAAAGCTTGATGATCTTCTGGAAGACTTGAGTTAGCTCCCAGCACCTACACGAGGTGTCTCCGAACTGGCCAGCTATAAGCAGCCACCTTTACTCTTTGTGGTATGGTACAGAGAAACTCAGTGGGTGAGAGAGGAAGTTGCCCATTTTGGGGGAAGTGAAAATTATTCTCGGGGGTGGAAAGTTACAAATACAAGCACTTGCTACCTGTTTCTTCATAAAAACTGCAACCGCCACTTCTGTCTTCCCTATCTTCCATCTGTAGAGACCACAGCCTCAATTTGAAGCCTGTTAACTATTTCTCTTCCACGTACTGAAGTCTGACTTGCCATGTGTGTCATTGTTCAACAGTGTGTACACTGTCTAGTCAGCTTGTGTGTCTCTTTCACTCTTTGGTGGACTTGTAGAATGCAGAAAAGCACTTGCCTTTCTCCATGGCCTTGGCACAGTGGTTTGTGGGATAGCTGGTGCTGGAGTTGTAATGGGTCTCAGCAGTTTGTTCTCTTTTGAATGCTTGAGCAAGAAAACAGTAACTGCATCCCCCAGACTCCCTTTTCAAGATGTTTTGATGTTTTAGGATTGCTTCAAGTGAAAAAATAAAATTAAAGCGCATGATGACTGGAAAATGAGGAAGGAACTACATGATCTCCCAGAAACTTAGTATTGATGAAAATTGACAGTGGTTAAGTTAGTGTGAGGCTCTTTAGTTTACTCTTTGTCATTATGAATTTCCCATTTTAGTCCATCTTTTCTTAATTCACAGAGAAATTTGATTCATATACCATCACATATGTTTTTTTTTATTTCTTCCTTTTTCTCAGCATTTCTGGAATATCTATTCTAATTAACTATTATTGTAGGGCTCAAAGCAAGGTTTATTTTCAAAAGTGGCAGTTTAGTTGCCAGGAAACAGCATGACAGTAGTAAGAAATAGAACTAGAAATGACAGATGGAAGCTGAAGATTTCCCACTTGGCCAGAATCTTCACTTTGAGATTGTCTTTCAGCTAGCTCATAATGGATGCAGAATCCCCCAGCCAGCCCTGCCTTCTCTACAGCTCACATGATGTGTTTACTTCTAAGGTTGCATTGTTGTGTGACTTTCCCTAGGGAGACATGAATAGCTCTTCACCCCAGATAAATATACTGGACACAAATCAATGAAATGGTTATACCAATCTACCTTGGAAATTAAATGGATTTATTAGGCCACATACATGAGCATGAGTAACTTTAGGCAGCGGCATCATTGAAAAGCCCATTGCAGCAGCAGGGACAACTCATTAAAGAGCCATCCTCTAGCTCCCTGCCCTGTTTACAGGAAGCTCTTCTGATGAGGATCCTCTTCCCAAATGTTCTTTACTGTTTTTGTAACTGTGGGAAGGGCCCCTGTAAGGCATGTTACTCTATGATATTCTTGAGATGTGTAGGTCTTGTCAATATTCTCAGTCCTGTGAGTATCCTTTATCTGTCCAGGAGAGACTCTTTCAGATTTGAGAAAATAAAATCCATAGAACAAATGTGTACATAATACATGTTCACATACCTATGAGTGACCCATATGCAATGACATCACTGAATTATACCATCAATTGCATAATTGATAGTGAAAGAAGGGACAATGAAATGCAGGACATTTTGCAGCTCTCTGTGCTCATTATGCAGCATGTCATTGTGAAAAAATCTTATTTCCTGGCTTTTCTTGAGGAGATGTAATCCATCCTTGTCTAGCTTCGTGAACCAATGGGCTTATTGGGATTGTTCAAAGGAAGCTGCCATGCCAAGAAGTCCAAAGTTCCCTGGAAACCTTTTCAACACAGGAATGATTTTGTGACCATCTGGTATGGGTGATCACAGCCTCTCTGACTCAGGATAAAAAATGGTCACATCCACCCTGTGGTAAATGACTAAACAACAGGTTTCTTTGCACCTCTTTCAAGAGTCTCAAATGAAATTATATACACTGGGCAGTACTGACACTTAATCATACAGCTTGTATTTGTAATATGACCTCCAGTATCCTGCTCAAAATTGATCTCTTTTTCTTTCCCTGTTAATTAATGAAGTATTATATGAGAAAGAGTTTTTCCAAATGGAGAATTTGTGATGGTGGATGACTTCTGTGTGTTTGTGTGGATACTCAGTTTCACTTCCTCTAACTTGTTTATCTCTTTGTTGGGCTGATATATTACTAATATAAATGAACAAAATGTATCACACAGAAACAACATTGGAACTGACAGGTACATAACATAGGATACCTAAGTCTTTCACTCAGCTTGTCACATACAAAACACAAACATTGTTAATCTACTTCAAGGTAAAGAGAACTTATTCAGATATTTGTTTTTTTTTAATCCACTATGCCATAGGTATTTTTAAATTGAGAATATTCTATCAAACCATGAGAGGAAAACAAAATACCATGAGCTTGCAACAGTAGCTAAACACTAAATATATAAAAATTAAATTAAGGAAATCAAATATAAGTTATAGTCCAGGACCTGACAAACTGGGTTCAATCCCCCAAACCTGTATAAACTGCACCAAAATAACTGACCCTACAAAGTTTTCCATAAACATATCATGACACCTACATGGCATGCCTTTTCCCCACAATAATAAAAATAACTAAAATAGCTTTTAAGAAGACAAGATCAATGCTATATACCATGTTCTAACAATATTGCCATCTAAGAATTAATTGTAAATTTAGGATTTGGTATGAATAACAAAATCAACAGAGAGTCGAAGTGATGACACATTAAGAAATTAAGGAACAAGCACCTACGCTGGATTATTTCTTAACTAGCATTTTGTACCTCGCACACTGGAGAGTAACCTGTAGCAGTATTTGCTAGAGATAAATATAGAGCACACACTGAACTGTGTACTTACCTGTATTTGTCTGATTTCCATCACAGTGAAGGAAGAACGGAGATTGCTGACTTAGAAATAACTAGAAAAGTTTCAATAGCTCCTCGTTATAAAGATACCGCTACAAGATTTGGAAGACATATTGTTTAAGGCTGTGGTAGGGATGCTGTGTTGGCAGGACCTAGAAGAGCCACCTGTGAGCCTCTTGGCCACAAAGCAACATGAAAACTTGGACAAGAATCCCCAAACCTCCATCATGGTCCTACTCTCAGCCACATAAACATACCCACGAGGCCAAACTTCCAAAGAGTACTCCTAATAATGCCACCACAAAGACCATACCATTGACGTATGGACCTTTGAAAGAAGACACTGTCAACACACACTAATATCTTCTAAGTCCAAAACTTAAGAAAAGCTTAACAGAGCTGGAGAGGTGGCTTGTTGGTTAAGGGTTCTAGTTGCTCTTTCAGAGATGCTGGAGTTGAGTTCCAAGCATCCACATCAAGTAGCTCACATCTAGTAAATATAGCTTAGGGAATCTAATACCCTCGTCTGGCCATGGTGGGCAGCTGCACACATGTACATACAACACAGTCAGGCACACTTGTATATGTAAAAAAATTATAAAAAGAAAGCACATTATGGGTTAACTGAATTTTTTAAATTAAATGGGTTTTGTTATTTTTCATGAATTATTTTAGTTATAATTTAACTATCTAAAAGAACACATTTTTGCTTTTTCATCTACTTACATGTTTTACTTTAAATTATTCTCTGCCTGTCTTCTGTAACAATCTAGTGGCCCAAATGAGCCTCCTTTAGCCAGCTGCCTAGATGTTCACATTAGATTCCACGATATTTATCTTGTTTCTTAAGTAATTGGAAGAAAACTTTTGTTTAAGAAACATTACTTTTTTTAAAAAAATTAATTTATTCATATTACATCTCAGTTGTTAGCCCATCCCTTGTATCCTCCCATTCCTCCCTTCCTCCCACTTCCCCCCTACTCCCCTCCCCTATGTCTGTGACTGAGGGGGACCTCCTCCCCCTGTATATGCTCATAGGGTATCAAGTCTCTCCTTGGTGACCTATTATCCTTCCTCTGAGTGCCATCAGGCATCTCCATCCAAGGGACATGTTCAAATATGGGGCACCGGAGTTTGTGTGAAAGTCAGATCTCCTTCTCCACTCAACAGTGGAGAATGTTCTGTCCAATAGCTAGTCTGGGTAGGGGGTCGAGGTTTACTGCCTATATTTTCCTTGGCTGTTGCCATAGTTTGCGGAGGACCCCAGGGCCCGCTGGATCCTTCTAAGAAACATTACATTTTCAAACAATGAAATCATTGCTTGCCATTTCCCACAGATCTGTTGTGAGCAAGCTCACAGCTCCTAGTGCTCGCCACCCTTGTTTGTTTCTCTTGTGCTGTAATGAATATTGTAACCAGACCCGACTTGAGGAGGGAACGCTTAGTTTCAGCTCGCAGGTTACAGTCTAGGGAAGCCAGGAAAGAAGTACGGGACAAGAACCTGGGGATAGGAACCGAAGCAGTGTCCATTTAAAAAAATGCTTCCTACTGCCTTCCTTCCTATAGCTCACCTGCGTAAGGATGGCCCTGCCCACACTGGGATAGCAACTTATGCATCAATTGGCAATTAAGAAAATACCACATGTATTTGTATCCACAGGCCAATGGAATGTGATCAATTCCCCAATTCCGTGGTGACTCTAGTGTGTGTCTATCTGACAAAATCTAACTAGAACAATAATGCCAGCTGAATTCAGTGAACCTTTTTTAACCATTCCAATAAGTGTAGGAAATTGCACCCTCTCTGTGTGCTGATAGGATTCCTCTCTTTTATATAAGTTGAATTCTCTGAAAGATACCTCTTGATTCTTCCTTCTCTTTCTCTGCTGCTTTTCAGTCTTCCCCATATCGGGCTGATTAGCCTCAGACAAATCCCTTGATTCCTTCTTTCAATGGCTACTCACATATTTCCTGCTCTCACACCCTGTTTGTGTTTTAGGAAGTTGCAATAGTCCCCTCCCAGCCAGTATCCATACACACTGGCTCTTGAAGGCTCCTATCCACTGCAGCAGGCAGGCTTTCCCTAAGGCATACGTCATATTACCTGGCCAGATCTAAACCAATAGAGGTTGAAGTGATACTTGGAGCTCTTAGAATAAGGCCGTGTGTGACTTGTCTTCTTCTGGTCCCTCTAGTTACCACTCATTCAATGGGATCACATTCAGATCCTAATTTCAAAAAAAAAAAATTAATCATACCTGACTTGGCAGGCTCCTTCCAGCCATGTACTGCTCTTTTTCTAGCTGTTGTTTTCTATTTCTCATATATACAATGTCACTTCCTCTTATAAGTATCCTTGATAGCCCTACCCAGGTCAGATTACACAGTTACAGCCTTACAGTAGTGTAGCTTGTATCTGCAATTGTACTTGGGATTAATTTTTATTATTTGCATCCTTTGTGTACGTACGTATATATGTATGTATGTATGTATGTATGTATGTATGTATGTATGTATTTCCTGACATATATCCTAAGTAGACAGGAAAGTTCAGGACTACATAATCCATGTATTTACTTATTATTTTAATGCTTATGTATTTTAATGCTTGTTGTAGGAATACTAGATTATTGATTAATAACATGTGAATATATCTTTGAACTACAAAGATGATTTATTAAAGTTACAATCAGGCACAGGTATCGATGGTTTATCAGTTAAGAGCTCATGTTGTTCTTAAAGAAGAGCAGGGACAGTTCCCAGCACCCACGTGGTAGCTCACAACTTCAAGTAACTCCAGTACCTGGGCCCACTTCCTGATCTTCACAGATTTCAGACAAACACGTTGTGTCCAGACAAACTTGTGAACAAAGTACTTACGTACATAAAACAGATGAGTCTTTAAAATAGCTAAATAACAAAGTTGCCATTCTGAACTAAAGAGGAAACAGATCCAGGTTATGTCATGGAGTGTATATCCTTTCAACTGTTGATAAGATATTGAAACTTAAATTTCATATCTGTGAACAAATGTTAGGTGGGCTTGAGTGACTCAGAAAAATGTCACCATATAGCAACAGATTTATTATATTTTCATTATTGTAGAATTACTGAGGTACCATTGTTTATGTTACCAGTTACAGAAAAAGGATAAATAGACTTGAGGGGCCATTTTCCCAGCACTTCCCCCACCCAATATCCGAAATGTCACCAAACGCTCTAGGTTGATAACAACCTTAAGACCAGATTTTATATTTGGAATTTCTTGGAGAGATTTTTAAAAGTTTATTTGTCCCTGCAGATTAAATATAAAGAGTTCTCAGAAGCCAAATAGCACTAAATTCAAGAGAGTCGTACTTAAAAGAGAGAAAGGAAATTAGATAAGATCCTCAAAGCATGCAAGGGAAATGAAAGCAGGCGTATCCCAGTATTTATCTTTTCTAGCAATCTGCTGTGCTTCAAGTTCTGAACATCTGAGAACCCAAATAATGGTGTCTATATCAGATCTCCCCTGGAGTCGACTTTTGATGCTGATAAATGCTGTTTTCACAACTTGGCTCCTGCCAGACATAGTTTCTCAGAATTGCCTGCAGCCAAGCATCATCAACTCTGCTCTCTCTCTCTCTCTTTTTTTTTTTTTTGTCAATTTATTTTGCAGTTATTCCTTAAGCATGGGTCATCATAGTTAGAAATAATTTTTAGTTATAGTACTCACATGGGGGTCATGTGGTGATTTTAAAAATATGTATTCGGTTATTTTTTAGAATTTTGTATATGTATACAATAATGTATTTTGATCATGTCTGCTCCCTATTCATTCTTTGCAACTATTTCCAGATCTCTCACCACATCCCTTGCCCAAACTATATATATATATATCCTATTGAGGACAATTAGTGCTGTCTATGTGTACATGAATTTAGTACCATCTCTCAGAGCATGAGCAACCAACCAGTGACCACATCTCTGTAGAAAACTGGTTCTTCCTCCCCTGGCAGCCATCAATGGCCAATAGTTCCTCAGCTAGAAGTGGGGTTCTGTGATCCCCTCACCCATTTATCATGGAATTCTGACTGGCTTCATCTTTTGCACATCTTCTGCAAGCAGCTATGAGCTCACAAGTCCAATGGGTCCGTTTTGTCCTGAAGGCACTATTTTATAGCAGTCCTCTCCCATCTCTGGTCCATATAGTCTTTCTCTGACTCTTCTGCAGGGATGCTTAAGCCTTAGTGAGGGTGTGAGTGTAATGTAAGTGTTGCATGTATGGCTAAATATTCAACCATTGACCCTTATTCTCTGCAATTTGACCAGTGAGTTGTGAATCTTTGAATTAACTGTCTCTCTAAAGGAAAAAAAAAACTTATCTTATGAGAGATGCACTAATCTATAGGAAAAAAGATAAATAGTTAGAGGCAGTATAATAATAGTATGTTCTTTTATCCAAATAATAGCGTCAGGTTCTCCCTTAGAGCTTTTGAAGTGCCCAGCCACTGATTCATGGACAGGTATATAATATGAAGCATGAAATATTCCCCCCATGGAATGGGTCTGAAATACAATCAGAAAGTGGTTGGTTACCCCAGAACAAGCATACCACTACTGAACCAATGGAAGCATTGTGCCAGTCTGGTCATTACTGTAACTCACAGACTTCATAGCTACGTTCGGCATGAATAATTTTAAGAGCATCAATAGTCAAGTTTAGGATTTGACAACAATTTGAAAGTGGTAAGAACTATGTCTCATATTTCCAGATGGTACTTCAAGGCGAGTCTGAAAGCTCTTCTGTATTTCTAACATTACCAACTTCTCTAAACACTGCCCATTTCCCCTATATAGCCGCGCTTCTCTTTGCAATTTATTAAAAATAAAACTTAATCAAAGTGTTTTCATATATTTATCGGATGCATATTATAGAATTGACTGAGCCTGCACACATATAGTCTATGTTCTATTCTTTTTTTCTTTTCTTTTAGAAAATTTACTCTTCTCTTATACAGCTCATCCAGACCTCAGCCTCCACCCCTCCACTCCTCCCAGTGCCCCCCCAACCCAGATGCACTGCTCCTTTGTTTCCCTTCAGAAAAGAGCAGGCTGCCAAGCAATATCAACCAAACATCACATAATAAGTTGCAATACAGCTAAGCACAAACCCTTATAGCAAGGCTGGTTGAGGCAACCAAGCAGGAGTAAAAGGGTATCAAGAGCATATTTTCTTTTCTAAACACAAAATATTTATGGGATTAAAATTTACTTGAATCTTAATACTTTTTAACAAGTAAAATTTAAAAACCTAATCTGACAGATATGTCAGATTAGGAAACATCTTAACCCACTTACTTCTCTAATTCCAAAATACATGTGAAAACAGTTGGATATTACTCTAGCACTTCTCAATGATATGATCTATGTTCTATTCTTAAATGTATGCCAATTAACCATTATGGATTATGGAGATGTATTGTGACCCTGCTATACCTCAGTAATCACTAAAAAGTTCAATTATTATCACGAAGTTTTGTCTTTGCATGTCATGCATGCATTATCATCCTTAGGATTTGGTTTTGTATTTTATGACTTTTTATTTCATTTTTTAAAAAAATTACCCTTGGATTTTTTTATTCACCCTTATGTTTAAAGAGTTGCACAGCGGTATGACTAACAGCTGGGTTTGGGAGTCTGGGACCTGGGTTCCTAAACCCTGAGCCACAATGCCACATGGCTCACCAAGTTTGGGTGCACAAATAAGGTGGCAACAGAAAAAGGTTTCTGAATGGTTAGTAAATAAAAGTAAATTTAAAACCAAGCATGATGAATCTCATTGCTGCATCATGTGACTTTCTGACCCCGCAGTTCTGAACTCATAGCATGAGCACTTGGCTCTGCACATGCCCTAACACCATGCAGTGCCAACAATAGCTGCAGGAAACAGAGGCTGAGATACCAGCATGCTGTGTGTTATAAGCTGCAGGGTTTTCATTGTCCTGAACAGTTTTTTTGTTTTTGTTTTTGTTTTTGTTTTGTTTTGCTTTGTTTGCTTTTACAGAAATAATGATTCAGATGCAGAAAACAGAAACTTTATCTGCTTCCCATTATTCCTCAGTCTGCATCAAACTGATAAAAGTTTAGATGATATTTTGTTAAAATGCTCAATTATAAAAGTTTTTCTTCTAATTGCTGAAAAGAATATCTTTTAAAAGATCATTAAATAAAGTTTGGTTTGAGATTAGGACAAATTTTTCAGCAGTATGTGAAATGGCCCTAAAGATATTTCTCAGTTTTTACTTTGTATTTGTGTGAGGTGACATTCATAGCATTTGTGATTATTACATTGAAACACTGATCAACTCTAAAAAGCATTAAACATTAAAAGGACATGTTCTGTGTCCCTGTAGTATTCAACGTTCAGTCAAGAGTTAATCCTTCATGTACAAAATAAACAAGCATGCCCATCTCATTCGCATGTAAATTTGATTGCCTTTAAATAGTAAAACTATATGTATATTAAAATTAACTTGAAATAGGTTTATTATTTATTTATCATATGTGTTTGATTTGTATACTGATTTATGTATATAAAATTCTTAGCCTCATATAAAAATTTATCAATCAAAAAAAGGTCATGAATGAGAAAAGTTTAAGAATGTCTGAGCTTGAGGACCAAGAATTGAATCACTGCCCAGCAGCTCATTAGCATCATGACTTGGTGCTCACTTAGTTCCGTAGTTCACTGTCTTTCTTTTAAAGTGAGAATAATAATAGTAATTATCTGTTTAAATGCATTAAGATACACCAAACACTAAGAAAGGCTTTTCCCATTAAGACAGGCTAATATGCTGATAATTCTGTAATTACCACCACCATCATACTCATTACTCTGATGCATTCATTTCCAAGTGCTTACTGTATGTTGAGCATTCTCCTGGCGAAGGGTGGCACTGATGAATGCGACACAAATTGATCCTACCTTGCAAGTGCTGGAAGCCTGGTGAGCAGGGACAGATGATGAACAATTAAGCAACATCCAGGTGATCAGTGAAATAACTAAAACAAATGAAGTAATTGTGATTTCAGATAAAAAGAGAGAGAGAGATGCCTGAGCACAGCCAATGGCAGCAGTTCAGAGGTGAGTTGATTATGGAATATCAAGGATGAGAGAGCCACTAATAGCAAGAACAGAGACAGAGCCACATGCAGACTGAGGAAACATCCTTAACAAAAAGTCTTTTAAAGAAATATATGCATGGTTCAGTGTATGGTATAAGTCCACTACAGATGGAGCTAAAGAACCCGTTTTTAGGGGATATGATGCAGTGTTATGGCTTCCTCGGGCACATACATTCACTCACATAGCCCCACTGACACACAGACATATCCGTAAATAAAGGACAACAAAAATTAAAATTAAAAGTATAAGTTCTTTATTGTTAGTACCATTCCATTTAAGATTTCAGGTTTCTGAATATATACAGGTAATTGAAACTGCAGGGAGTGGAACCACAGAGGATGGACACTGCTGCTTATTACACACTAAATACAATGAGGAAAGCTGCATTGTACT